>NW_008794665.1:1461620-1508357 GCF_000699145.1 Aptenodytes forsteri
CGACGGTTGGACTCGATGATCTTAGAGGTCTTTTCCAACCTCAATGATTCTATGATTCTATGATTCTAAAAGAACTTCCTTTGTGGCCTGTGTGTGTGACAGACATTAAAGACTTCAGAAAATGCAGGTGTTTGCAGTGTGGATCAGAAGTAGCTAGAAGGCTGGTGACTTCAGGACACTGATATGTGAGAGAAAAAAAGACCTAAATAATAAGCATCCTTTTCTCCCCTGAATCCTGCATTCCGACATTTAGGTGTGAGCATATAAATTGGTAGAGTTGGTAAGGTAAATGTTGAAAGGAAGCTGTTGGCTGCGGCCGTTCTCGGGAAGGTGCAGCAAGCACTTGGCTTGTCTAAGTTACCCTGGTAGCACTGGCACACAACGGTCTGGTTTGGTCCCCTGCTTTTTTACATGCTGCTGTTCGCTGGCAACAGCTAACTTATTTTTATTGGCTTGTTAATGAATTAATCTATTCCAAACATCAGAGTTTTTATAATCTACAGGAAAATATGCATGCCACAGTAACAGCTAGCTGCCATCATGGTTCAGATAATCCAGTGATAAATAGGAAACCAAAAAATCTGAAGAACTTTTGTTTTCCCCCCCTCCTCAGCAGCTGGCAGCTTTTGGATGGCTTGTATTAAAATAAGTGGCTTTCCTGTGCTGGCTTGGGGAGGGATAGGTTCAAATAACCAGTGAATGTCTTTCACTTGGGGAGGAGTTACATATCTTAATACTTATCAGAGAAACATCTCCCTCTGTGTTAACTAATTCTAATATTTCAGTGTCTTGCTTCCTTGCATTCTACAGTTATCCTAATCTTAAAAGTAACTTGTACTCCTCATACAAAACCCTTTGAGGGACTGTTTTATAGCCTGTTCTGTAGAAATTACTCTGCTGAAGACCCTTGTCATGTATCTCACTTCTGCTGCTTCTGAGGTAACCTTGCTAGGGCCAGACTTGGTTGCAGCTGGATTGTGTTCTACAGCAGCTAGCTTATAAAATCTGTGAAGAACTTGGAGGGTGGAGGCTGACAGACATGAGACCTGAGAGTTGCCTTTCTGCCATGGATTTCTTCTCTCTTCCCCATTTCGTGCTGGGACATCCCCTCTCTGTCTTGCATTTCCCAATTCTCCAAGCTTAAATTCCTTCATCCCTCACAAGGGTAGGCCTGGAAAATCAGGCACAGAGGCAACAGCTGTTCTTCAGTAGTTCTGTAAGAAGTCAAATGCTCTGTCTTTGTGGGGCTGAGCTAACTATTCTATAATACACCCTTTCCCAGCTCAAAAATAGTTTTGTGTTTGTTTTTTTTTTAAGATCTCAGGTGCTACATGTTTTGTACCAAGTACCAGAAAGAACATTGAAATTGCTGTACACTTATGGCAACAGATGCAAACCAAATCATATTGTCTTTATCTATACTTTAGAGCTAAACTGTTTATGGGGACATAATCAGCCAGCCCTTAATGCTAGACTGCCCCAATGAGGTATGTTCTGCCTTTCTTAAGAAATGAAAAATGCAGTGGTTTAGAGCAAGCTACTTCAGGACAAACCTATGATTTACTTAGCTCATACTTCAACTATGCATTGATGTGGTTCTAAAGCCCTTCAAGAAGTTGCCTCCATACAAACCGGAGGACTGTGCTGTAAACTAGACACAAAATCATCCCAGGTTTAAAAATTGCTCCCCTCTTTCTTGAAGGGTCTTTTTTTTTTTTTTTAATAGATGTTATTTCAGTCTAGCTTAATCAATTGCTGCAGAAGCATTGCTGAATAAATAGGTAGTAAACCCACAGGAACACATATGGAATGCGTGCTCTGACCTTGGTACTATGGTATCAGGTAATTTCAGATTCTGCCTTCTGAAATAGCTGCAGCTTGTTCCACAGCAGCATGGGCATGTGGCTACTGGGTCACATCATATTATTCAGACCTGCCATATGGGTGTTTGATTTATCCAGGTGGTTTTAGCCTTCTGTCTTCTGACATAACAAAAGATCATTGCAGACTTTGTGCAGTTCCCAAACCCCACTTTTACATGTAGCATAACTTCAGATGCCAAGCCTTTAGCCCATAAAAGACTAAACTCACTTTATGCTGTATCACTGAAACTGTGATGTGTTTCCCAGTGTAAAATCTTCTAGTGGTAAATACATCACTGTGTGGGCTTTACATATGTATAATTAAAATATAGCACATAGGAAAAGAAGAACTACAGTCACTTCGTATTTGGAAGGCATGTCATAAACGATGCTGATTCCTTATTTTACTTTCTGTGGTCATTACAGCCAACTGAGAAAGTGAATTACTTAAGGTATAAGTAATCGGCTTAGACAGGTGGACTCTGCGCTGGGTCAAAAACTGGCTGGACGGCCGGGCCCCGAACCTCAATGATTCTATGATTCTATTCTATTCTATGATTCTATTTATAAAGCAGCAAAATATTCATAGAAATTGCTTAAGCTACTTTAAATATTTATAGAAATAATGACAATTTCCATCTGTCACCCTAAAAATGGTACTGATGATTGCTCAAGATCTGTAATACTTGAAACTGTCTGGCACTCTGAGAAAGGTGGGGCAGGGAGAGAAGCCATTTGTTTCTCTCCTATGTAGATTAAGAAAATTGTATGTACGTAACAAAACCAGAAAGTGATGTCCATGATGCCTTAGGAAAGCAAGCTCTGATTTTTAAATAACAAAAAAAAAAAAGCAAACCCCACCTTAAACTCAAGAATAAGTCTTTCTAACATCTCTCTTGTATTCTGATAACTTAGAGTCAAAATAATCAATTTGCAAGACAACCTGGGTGAGCCTATTAATGCTTAATCTTCTGGAGAAGGGGTGTGATGTGTGTAGAGAAATGGATGCAGAAGTATTATTTTCATTTCTTGTCTGAAACATTACTCTATGGCGTAAAGCTGCTGTCACATAATTGCTTGATCATCACCACTTCTTGTCGCACACTATGAGTCAACAACCCCATTATCAGTGGTATCGGATGGTGTGGGACAGACTGGGACTCTAAGCAGTTTCTTATGTATCAGAGAAGCAGAGGACTTCAGTGGTCCCTAGATGAGATGCCCTGAGGGTTCCCATTACAGCCACTCTTTCAGTGGCACTGTTACTGCACTATAAATGCATACTGAAGGACTGGCAGCTGCATCTGTGCCTGGATTTAGTCTAGCTACATCATTGTGCTGCTTTTCGGTACTAATAGCAGAAAATGGTATCATACTTCAGAACAAGTACCTGGCAATCACTTATGTAAGGTCTGAAGATACCTGGGGCTCTTTGGCCCCGCATTTGTCTTCTAACAAAAAATGTAGTTTCCTTGATAAAATACTACCATCCAAATGGATTCTATAGTCTTAAGGCTGTGGCCATTGCTCTTCTAGTACGC
Organism: Aptenodytes forsteri; assembly: GCF_000699145.1. Taxonomy (NCBI): domain Eukaryota; kingdom Metazoa; phylum Chordata; class Aves; order Sphenisciformes; family Spheniscidae; genus Aptenodytes; species Aptenodytes forsteri. The sequence goes on from NW_008794665.1 coordinate 1,465,024, forward strand.
TGCGTCTGCACTTTCAGGAAAGATGGTTGCTATTCTGGGCAGTCTAGAGACCTTTCTTCACTGTGATGGCAGATTTAAGAATTTAACACTTTATTGTGGTATGCAGAGGACTAAGTAACACGGTGAAGGTACTATCATTATTAATTGAAATACAAGGTTTTTGAAGCAACTTCTTCTCCCATTTATAGAATTTGACTTTGGGGAAAAAACCCCTGTCTAACATCCTGCAACAGTACTCTGTTTACAGTACATTACAATGAGCTTTTTGATACATCATAGCCTAGTCAAACTGTTGATACTTAAGCCTAAGAATGAAGTTTTTGCTTAAAAACATGCCCATCCTTTGCTAAACTAAGAAAAAAAAAAAGCTTGATTTCAATAAGTAAACGTTATCTGCATGCTAAACAAAAGAAACACTCAAAATATAACACTTTTAGTCAAATTCACCATGTATTTATGCTTATTTTTGACTAATGATACAAACTAGCACAAAAATGTTGTAAAGGCCTGCTCTGGCACTTCGCTCATCTCTCTTTCATCAACTTCTTTCCCAGGTTTTGTCCAGATTTTAGGGTCAGCCAGAAAACAGGTTGGATAAGCTGAGTGAAGTAAGTTACAACATGGGACTGGGGTGAAACTGTAAAGTATATTTTAAGGACAAGTTGATCAAAGCTCCATAAGCTGGTGCTGTTTGCCGAGGGGAACAACACCCCCACATCCCAACCATCAAGGGGTAATTTTTTTTTTCAAAATGTAACCCAGGCAAAGGTTTTTGTGGTGATGTGTTTGGGTTTTTTTAATTTTTTTAATTTTCTTACCCTGCTCTCTTGTGAAGAACTGCTGGGATACACTATTTATCATAGTCCAGGGGAACTTTGCCACTGCTTCTGAAGGCTTGCAAGAGGAAAAATGTGCCTTCCTCTTATTCAATTTTCCTTGTCAGGGGTGTCCTGCGATCTCAGAGTAGGAATGCCTGTGTTTTGGTGGCTGTGCTCAGGTTCAAAGAAGAAGAATGAAGAAGAAAATAATAATTAAAAAATTATCAAGCTAAACATGGCTGTGAGAATCAGCCTTTACAAGTTCAAGGTGAACTTAACTCCTTTAAGAAATAAGCATGGTGGAAAAAATAAGATACTCATCTCTTAAAAGCTTATATCCAAATGAAAATGTCAAATAACTTTCTTTAAATGCTCTAATGCACTAGCAAAAGCAAAGCTTTTAATCTCCTCATCCTGTAGTGTTTTGAAGGTAGTTAAGTTCTCCTAAGCAACATTTGACACTCATAGTACCAATGCTCAGAGTGAGGAGGGATAAAGAGGGACCCAAAATCAGTTATTTTGGTGTCCCGGCACAACCAGCTTTGTAAGTGTGGTTTACTGGAAGAAGTTTTAACTTTACAACAAGCAAAGGGAAAACCCAAGCAATTCTCTGCCTCCTTGGTTTTTCCTTTTTCTGGTCTTGTTAGCTGTTAATCATTGGAGTAGAAGATTAGGTGGGTCACAATTGCCTCTTTGGCTTTGCTTCTCACCATTCACCAGAAAAACAGCTGTGGAAAGTCATGTGCTTATTTAAGCAGAAGTAAAGAGGCAAGTTTTCTTGACTTCAGCATTACATAGTCTGGCTGCAGTATGGCTTGGCAGAAGTAGAATAACAAATATCTCTACAGGGAAAGAGCAACTCCCTTAAGCGTAGCTGCTGTGCATTATGTATGTAAAATTGTCACTTTCTTGACTAAACTTGATTAGTAAATTATTACTGGCTACATACATTACCACAGCAGCTATTGTCACAATTTAACCTTGCACTTCATTAAGCTCACAAAAAATAATTCTAGCAAACAGCTCAAACAGTCTAACACAAACATAAGTTATTTTTCTTGAGCCAATTTGAGGGCAAATTTCCAGGTATAACCTGGAAAGAAACCTTGAGTTGTGCCTTAAATATAGTTCTACCAAAAACTTAAGATTGACTTTGTCCCTGTTTGTATTCTCATAAACAACACAGCAATAAGGTTAATTCCTGTTTTACTTTAAGTAGAATGCTTAAATGTATGCATAACTTATGTGAGTAGATTTATACAATTGATGTCATGAAGGACTCATGTATTCTGGTGAAGCCCATTGGACACTCATTTGCATTTTGAAAAACAGAATTTATAACCCAACCTGAACAGATTTTCTGAGGTTACCCAGTGGCTGTAGGATAACCCAGGATTTGAAACTGTATCTTTTAAATCCAAATGCTATGCTTCTAAAAGCACCTTCTCAACTTTCCTGCCTAACATCTGCACTTAATTTAAAGTGGTGAAGGTGACTACTACACAAAGTGTTTGGGCAGAAGTTATAATCTGGAAATTCCCCTATTTTATTCATGGCAATCCCAAGGACCTGTCTGAATTCTTACAAATTTATTTTTAAGATAATAAATCTTTTTCATCTTCTTTGCTGTCTTGTATGTGTGAACATATAAGGATTTTTTAAGAGCCTGGGGTGGCTGGAGAGAGGTATTTGCTGGAACTGTTTTGGTTTTTTTTTTAAATTTTCAACCATGGATATCAATAAATATAACTTGAATGAAAATACAGAGCTTTTACAGTAAACATGAACAAAAGTTAATTTAAGATGCTTTTTGGAATGAAGTAAAGAATGTATCATAAACCTCTGCTTTCATATTGGGAAAACTGTGGGAGTTCATTTTGGTATTTTTTTGTTTCCAAACTGAGACACCTTGATTATTGAGTAGTATGAGCGGGGGTTGGGGAGCCTGAAAACAGGTGGTTTTCTGTGGGTGCAAAAAACCCCAAAGGGTACAGTACCTGCAGAGGCAGTTTCATGCTTGCAATCATCTGCGCCCCCAATTTAACATGATGTCTGGGTCCCTGGTCACTATTTCTGTCACAACAGTCACTGTGTTTAGCTAAAAACAATTTATTATTTTTGGAGAAAGAAGAAACTTCATACTGGTAGTCTGATGTCCTATAGGCAATGGAATCATGTGACTATATAGAAATCCTTTTCTCAGGGAGGCCCTGAAACTATATTCAGTGACAGAAACTGCAGTGAGGATCAAGAAATAATACTGATGAATACGATTACAGAAAGGAAGATAAGATGACACTTGAAAAATACTGGCTTTTCCCAACTGTATATAGCAAAGTATAGCCATATCAGCATTTTTGTAAAATGTGATCAACATCTAATGGCAGAGTTGGGCTTGTAATTTCCAAATATTACAGTCTGGAGCAATTCTTGATCCTGCTTTGTCAGTTTTAATCTTTGATGGCAAAGAACTTTTCAAAGTATGTCCCTAATGGAAATAATAGTGATTGCGTAAAAATAAAAGCAGGTTGCTATATTGGGAGGAAAAAAAGAGAGTTGTACTTGCCCTTGTCTCTCATTCTTTGCTGTTTGGAATTACAAGGATGCTGCTTGCCAATAATCTGGCTGACAGTCACCTTCTGAAGATTATCGCTTCCCAGCCGGCAGAAAGCCCAAACTGGAAGGAGAAATATATGCTTCCTTCTTAATTTACAAGGACATCTGCCAAATTTCTAGCTTGAGAGAAGAAAATTGAGAAAAGGAGTGGATGGGCACAGGGACAAAGTACTAGGCATCAAAATACCAGGCAGGGCTTCCAGAAACAAGGATGGATACTTTAAGATGCTGAGAAGATAAGGTATCTTTAAAGGTTGACCTTTCATTAGCCCATCAGTAGTGTTGACAAGTGCCTTCTCTTTGTGTCAGGGGCATATTATGCTTTTCCTTTCATCTTTCTAGGTACCGATAAACCCCGTAAAAATACTCTGTGCCAGTACATATATGTGATTATAGTGACAGTATGTCAGCCTGCACTGCAGGGCAAGGAGTAATACGTATCATTTTCCCCAGTCTATTACTATCAAAAAAACTGTAACCTATTCTGTGTGACTTTACAGCATAGGACCATGTTACCTCTTCCAAGCTGACTGTTTTGAGCTAAAATGGTGTGTGTTCTAGGTGACTAACCATTCTTGGTGCCACACTCCATGCAAGGGCCATCTGGAAGGGTTATCCCCCTCCAAGCATGTGACTAATGGCACTGTAATAGAATGTCCTTCTGCTTCAGCCAGGTAACAAAGCTACGTTATGCAGGAAAAAGATGAGTCTTCAAAGTTTTAAATGCATCATAAGTGATGCATCATAGTTTGGACACTGAGAGCTGTGTAAGCAATGATACAAGCTCAATACAGGCTAATCTCTCAAATATTTGGAGAGACATGTTTTTTCTAACTTGATGCTATACCTGAGCTATTGTTTGATCCTGAACCAGTTCATAGCAAGTTTTTGTAAATGTCACAGTCCATATAATGTCTGAAACTTGGATGTGCTGGTATCAGCATTATCAATATTTACTTCAGTTCCTTATGGGTTCAGAGTATTCCAGGTTGTAGGTGAGGGTTTTGACTTGATCCTTATAAAATTATTTTTGTCATGAGTAATAAGTCAAATTCCCATTAACCTGAGTAGAACTAGATTTGTTTCTGATTTGAATGACCAAAACTATGAAAGCCAATTTTAATACTTTGGTTTGCATCAACTGTGGATGTAAGTAGATAAACATGCTGTACTGAGTGAGATCTAAGTGATCACCTTCCTGTGTCTGGGGAGTCAGATGAACTACAATTCCTGTACTTTGTCTTAAAAAATCAGACTTTAAGTTTTTTTCTGCTTTTCAGTCCAGAACAAAACTGTAACTGAATAAACTCATTAAAAGTTCAGTACAAATGAAGAGTGGCTAGAAAACCATCCCCCTACATAAAACGCTTTAACAGGTTTAGAGGCAGCCTTCCAATAAAATATTAATCCTTACATAGAGGCGCATTACTTGTCTGCTCCCCCACCCCCAAATCTCCAACCCACACAACAAAGCAAGGCAAAAGAGAATCCAAGGATAAAGATCTTACTATTGCATTCTACCTTTCAGTAGACAAATATACAAGACACAGATAAAGGTACAGACATGTATTAACAGCTCTTAATAATTAAACCATTGCTATAAAAATATTTAATGCTATTATGAAGCATTCTTTTCTTGGTGGTGTTCTGAATACTAATGTACCGCAATCACAGTTTTAGGTTTATAATAAAAAACCCCAAATGGTTTATTTACTGCAATGGAAAAATCTGAGAGGCTCTTGTGGACAGGGGGAATTGGAATTTGCTCCATGAAGTTTTATTTCTTCCTTTCTTTCCCCCACCAACAGGTTTTAAGTCAAAAGTCTTGCTGAATGGTTTCTGCTACTTGTGTACCTTGATGTTTGCAGTGGTTCTGTCCAGCTGCTCTGTCTACTTATTCTGGGACACTGGCAGTGGGATTTGGATTTTTTTGTTCACTGTGAAGTGAACCTCTATGAAATGATAAAGCTGAACTCTGAAAGTTCTTTTTAATAACTGTGGAACAGATTTCCTCATTTCTCATTCCAGGAATGCCTGTGGCTTTTTTCAGTATGTTTGTGTGCTAGTGTTAGGTTTTTTCATGCACACATTTGCACTCAAATACCTGCAAAAATATTCAGACCAAAACACCCTAAAATGTCTAAGCCTGCAGAGTTTTTTCTTCTATTTAAGAAAATCTGCACCTGTTATTCAATATATGTATTTCATTTCTGACCCAGTTTTTTCTTGTTGTTCTCTGCTGTTAGAAACAGAGGAAGAAAAAAAATTAACATGTTTCATAAAAGCTATCAAAGATCAGAGAATTATTTTTGCCAGTAAGACAACCAAGGAAAATATACATTTCCATGATAGAGGGCGTGGGTTTTTTTTTGGCAGCACTTTAAACTATGAAAATAGTTTAAAGACACATGCCTATTCAGTAGGAATTCAGTTAGCTAATTGCTAAAAAAAAAGTCATTATGAGCCTATCGCGGTTTTAAGTTTTATACAGGGCATCAACAATGGTCCTAGTTGTAAGTGGAACAGCCTTTATCCATTAATAAGCATACCGTGGCCAAAGTGCTCTGATAATAAGGATCTCTCTCTTGCAGCAAGGTTGGATGTGGTACTGTCTCTGTTTAGGGGTTGGGGTTTTTTTTCTTTGCTTGTTTTTACTGAGTACAACTGCTTGATTCTAATACGTGTCCCAATTCATTAGATAAAGTCTATTGTTTCTCTGTCTGTCTACCTAGTACTTCAGAAAGGCAACTGCATCCTTCCTTTACCTTTTTTACAGCTGATAATTTTGCAAACCAAGAAGAAATGTGAACAAGAAAACCAGTTTATAAATCCTGACTTTGACCTGAATCAGGATGAAAGAAAAAATTACTTTTTAGTTAATTTTTATTTTCCCAGACTGTTCTAGGAATTAGCTTTTCCTTATGACTGATTGCTTTTAAGCAGTTCTAGGAGGATAAATTCAACTTCTATTTTAGTTCTTTGTCATTTCCAGCTGTCTGTCCCCAGATGAAGTAAAGAAACACCCCTATTGCTAAGTCAGCAGAACTTGCTTACAGATTTCCCAACAGGCTCAATACATGCGGAAAGTAGGACTGATTTGCAGAAACACAGCTGAATGCTGAACACCTGCTTGTTTATACATGACCGGTTGTCTTATTCCACTGGCAGCATGATATGAGTTTTCCCCATGTGTCATGGTTTAACCTCAGCCGGCAACTGAGCACCCCACAGCCGCTCGCTCACTCTCTGCCCCCCCCCCAGTGGGATGGGGGAGAGAATCAGAAGAGTAAAAGTGAGAAAACTCGTGGGTTGAGATAAAGACAGTTTAATAATTGAAATAAAATAAAATAAAAATAATAATAGAATATACAAAATAAGTGATGCACAATGAAATTGCTCACCTGCTCACCACCCACCGACCGATGCCCAGCCAGGCCCTGAGCAGCGGCCCCCCCAGCCAGTTTTCTCTCAGTTTATGTACTGAGCATGACATCGTATGGTATGGAATATCCCTTTGGCCAGTTTGGGTCAGCTGTCCTGGCTGTGCCCCCTCCCAGCTTCTTGTGCACCTCCAGCCTTCTCAGTCGGTAGAGCATGGGAAGCTGAAAAGTCCTTGACCAGTGTAAGCACTGCATAGCAACAACTAAAACATTGGTGTGTTATCAACATTATTCTCATACTAAATCCAAAGCACAGCACTATACCAGCTACTAGGAAGAAAATTAACTCTGTCCCAACCAAAACCAGGACACCATGATAGCTATGGTTCCCAGAGGGTATGTACTCACACCTCTGCTATTTGCTAAGGAAAAGGACCGTTCTTTACGGTTAATAAAGACATGCTTCCTTTGCGACAAATTCTCGTGTTGCTTTGACTTTCAACAAAGAGGAACAAGGACTTAAACTGAGCTCAGCCAATTTGCCACTTTTACCATTTAAGCCAAATTTTAGCTGGATTCAGTTAGTAATTGCTTTGAACTTTAATCCCTTGCTTCATTCCTGGAGTTCAATGTAAGTCCTGAAAAAACCTGCCACCTGTCTTGCTCTGCAGGGCAGCCTGGCAATCGTGGTTCTCACCTGTAAGTTCTCCTGGCTCCTAATGCTTCCCTGGGGGAATGCACTGAAATGACAATCATCTTATCTGCAAAGTGTTGAGTTTGAGGAAAAAAAAACATATGACAAGAGCTAACAACTCACCGGACTGGCAATATTTGTTTGTTTTTTTCTTTTCCATAATGACTAAGAGAGTAGTAAAGCAATTCAAGATAAGAACATGTTGGAGGAGAAAGTTTTCTTTATTGAGGATCTGTAAGCCACTATAACATATTTCAGATTCCTTATACAAGGAATCCATAGCATTGAAAAAATGATCCATACCTCATATGGGTTAACATCAGTTACGTTGATGTACAACGTGTGGTAATACTAATTTTAAAAGTTATTTGATCAGAATTTTTTTCTTCTCATGACTCAAAATGCGCAGCCTGTATCAGGATACAGTGGAAACATTTTCCAGGAATGAAGCACATGAGTCTGGTTTGTTTTGTTTTGTTTTTTCAAACAGGGTTGCCAAAACCTATAAATGGATACAAATTGGGATTAGACTGATTAATGGAAAACAGGTCTCTCTTGACCATTAAACCATGCTTACAAAGTCCCTAAATCAGTGAGTGCTGTCACTGGTGTAGGTACATCATATAAACAGTCAGGACATAACTTGGTGAATCTCCTATTGTTTCCCACAATCAGCTTCTGGCTATTGCCAGAGATGGTATAACTTAAATCTAATATTGCTACATATGCTCTGAGAGTTCAACCTGTTACTCTTCTTTCCTCTTCCTTCCCATCCCTTTGGGCACCCCTCAACACACACCTTGAACAGAGTTTCCGTTTGGGAAGGTGTTCAGTCTTTATGCTCCTTGATGGGATCAGAAAGTCTAACAAAGACTACTGTCGCATGTTTTGCCCTCTTGTACCAAAACTTACTTTCACAGTAGACACATATTTGTGCAATTATTCAACTCAGTTTACGAGAGGCTTCTAAACAGTGCATGGATTGGACATGTTTTGGAAGCCTTGGAGTAGGGTCAACCAGGTTCTCTGAAGTGCAAATAGTAGGGAACAGATTTGGAGATGATCCAAAATCTGTTGCGTTAGTGACTAGACCAAGAATTTCTGATTAGCACCTCCTTGGTGAGGAATTCATAGACACATAGAGCTAATTTGATATTAACAAGGTTGCTAAACAAGCAGCAGATGAGGTGATAGTACAAGGCTTGTGTTTGGGAGGAATTTATACGCTTTACTGTAGAAATTGCCAAAAGCTAGAACACTCAACCTTCTAACCTCTGATGAAAAGGAGGAACCTAAACTTTTTGGTGACAGTATCCAGAACTATTCAGTCTCTCCTTTCTTCCAGCAATCTTTCTGAAACCTGTCTTTACTGTTAGATTTACGTAACATAACTTCACAAGCATTTGATCTGTATATTGTGTTACAAGAGTTGCAGAACACAATGTGAGGAGAAACAGCAAAAAATGATGAAAAAGTAGGGAAGCTGGGAATGTGAGTGCACTCTGATGTGAAATGAAAATATAAACTTGTTGAAATTGAATTTATTTTGACTAAAGTTTAATTTCTAACCTCAGGTGACAGAGTAGTTCAGGCAAAACAGAGGAAAACAAATAGTGAAATTGGAAAGACACATTCTGATGTCTTGTCTTTAGCTGTTTTTAGTAAAAAATAATTGCTGAAGTCGTACGATGAGATTGTGGCAGGGAGGAGAGGATTGTGCGCAAATGGGCAACTTAAAAGATATAGAACAACTGGTATGGATTACAAAGAAACCTGGACTGCAAAACATGTAGTTCAGAGATGATTGATAGTCTCCAAAACTATTAATCTGTCCAAGTTACAGCAACAAGGAGAAAGTAGGAGAGCCACATATATAATAATGATTTAAAATAACTTAGTTATTTAGGTCAAACATAGCAAAACATTTATTCTCCTGATATGACAAACAGTCTAATAAATAGATCCCCATGTCTCATGTCCAGGAAGGAAATTTCTCTGGTTTACAGTAATTGAACTCTAACACAAGCTTAACACCTCTTGGCAACCAAATTGTGCATACATTATAGACATTATTAGCATTTTAAGTTTTTTATAGGTACACATCATTGACTACAAGCCTTCAAGAGCTGAGTAATACTTTTAGAAAGGACTAAACTCTTTGATAATCTTGTTAAAAAAAAATTTGGAAATATAGGTATGGAGTACTAAACATTGATTCTTGTGTGACGAAAGCAAGCTGTTAACGGGGGCATAGAAAGCTTAAATTACATGAGGAAACTCCCTAAGGTCTTAATGATACAGATGTAAATGACAAATTTCATGAAATTTGCTCAGATCAGCACAGAAAAAGGTACCCAACTATGTATGAAAAACTCAGTTGCATTCTTTCCACAGACATTTTGTGTTTAATTTCATAGACAGTTTAATATCAGAAAGGAGTCCAAGAAATGCCTGAATGTAAGAGAGAGTATCTTCAGTAGGACAGTTATAATGAGCACATAGTTGTGGAAGGAACTTAAGGTCACCTTTTTGACGGGGGGGGCGGGAATAAAAAAAAACAAAAACAAAACCCCCCAAACCCCCAAACTTCCAACATGCAAATTGAACATAAAGCTAGCCATCTGGGAGATCGGAAGTACTCCAACAGTGTGATGGCACCACAAAGGGATTTGGAGAGCAAACTGCTTTCTGATTAACTCCCATGCCTCCAAGGTTTATTTTATTTTGTCTCTGAGAACAAAGTCTCAGAGCCAGACCCTGGAAGAGGCTAACTGTCTCCTGACTTCGACGAAGGCTCTGCACTTCATGTGGTGCTTTGGAACTAATCATATTTAACGGGCTCCTTCAGTAAGAGTAGTATTTCAGGGACATCCAGGAGATATTCTACAGGCACAGGGTTAGCCCCTAAGCAAGGTAATAATTGAAATACACCTTTTAAAAGGTTTTTATATGAGTAGAGATAGAAGATGTTGCATTGTTTTAAATGAAATGTTAAACATAAACTGATTTTTTAACACCAGAAGCTACTTTTCACTTACAGAAGATCTAAAGCGTGTCAAGTGCAGGAGCCCAGGGGAAACTTTTAATTACATGTGGCGTGGTTTCAGTTGCCCACAATATCCCTTGAGGACTAGGATGCCAAGGTTGGGGCTACAGATCTGTGACCCTAAATGTTTAAGTATTGTTACCAACTTTAACTTTTCAAGCAGTGACAGGAAATCTTAGCAGCAGCAGGGGTCCAGCAGAGTGCTCCTTCTACTGTGCTGAAAAGCTGTGCTAGCAAAAATGGTGTTATTTAGTCTGTCATTGTAAAGTTTAGTTTGCCACCAAAGTGAGCCTCAGGAGGGAGTGTCAGACAGAGGGCAAATCATATTCACTGCATTAAAAATGCCTGTAAATAAGTTAAATCAACAATAGCTATAAATTACCCACAAGTGCTCTATGAACACAAATTTTTCAGGAGGTCTATAAGCGTTAAACCTATTCACCTCAGACTCGTATTTCAAACAAAAAGATACATAGTTAAGTACCTTATTTTTCTATTATATTACAGTGAACAGAGAGTTTGCTCCTAGTTGCAGCAGATGACTACTTCATTCGTCTACCTACTGTCATTTCAGGCAATATTTTGTAAGAACATCATTAGTGCCGTTTCCATGGCTTTTTCTTATAGTCAGGTGGTAAGACACTGACAAAGTAGCAATGGCAGCATGTGATATCATCATTGCCCCTGAATGCACATTGATGTGCCCCTTACGTCCCAAATATTCAAGTAGAACTAATTTAGGAAGGAGGATGTTGGAATCTGAGCTCAGACAATTGCTTGGTTTATGCGAATTTAAATTAATGAAAATATATCTGAGTAAATTCTACTTTTTAAAGAACTCTATGCTCAATTATTTCTAGAAATATCAATTATTTACTAGGAAGCTTAAGAGAATATGTTCAAGTGAAGCACTGAATGTTCACAAATAGCAGACATGGAAATACAAAGAAATAAACCCTGTCTTTTTTTTTTTTTTGTGGGAAGGAAGGATGAGGATAGAAGAAAGAGGCTCAGAATATGAGTACACTAGGACATGTGGTTTTAGATACTTCTGTAATCATAAATGAATTGTTTTACTTAACTATAATAACACAGCGCAATAACCTCACCTCAAACGTGCACATAATTGAAAATTGGCTAAATGCCATTTAAATAATGACATCTCCATATTGTGCATATAAATCATACGTAAATCCTTCAAAAAGTCATGCATGTATTAGAAAGGATGTTGACCTGCTTCAAAAGCAAGGTGACTAAATGGAATCGGAGATGTCATTACTTTTTGGTACCCAGTCCTGAGATTATGGTCTTTTGACCACAAAGTTATATCACATGCATTAAAATGTTCAGGTTTCACATAAAAGGAGTAAGTCTTAAAAGAACATGGGGTGTGGGGAAAGGGAAGGAAAGTAGATGTTGCGAGTTATGTGAAAGAGACTGGATTAAGCTAACACAGTTTCCCCAGAGTCTGGAAATGAGAAAAGTTAAAGAAACAATGGAGAGAAAGAATCAAAGAAAATTTGTTTTTTCTAGGGCTCTTTCTGGCCTCTTCAGCTAACCATTTCTTCTCACTATAACCAGCTTGCTCTTTTTAAGATGGAAATCTAGGGCAACTACTGTAACTGGTATGGTTGGCAAACACTTTTTCTTATTCCTCTATATCTCTTTCACTATATTCTATGAGTCCTGGAAACTCTTTTATTTCTATTTAACCACTGCAGATGCAACTGCTTTTCAATTTCTCCTCTCTCAGTCTTGGACCATGGAGAAAGACTTGATGGCTAAGAGGATTGCAAAAGTGTGTGTCCTTGAGGGTCACACAGGGGCCTGCTGGCTCTATATTACTGGTGGAGATGTGTGAGAAGAAAATTATCCAGGTTTGAGGGCCGGGCATTAGCGGTCACACTTCCAACTAACAAGTAAGGACAGGAAACAAAATCTAATACCTACCATAATGCTTCAGAAGTTAAGTGTGTCCTATGAATGGCACCAAGATACAGTTAAAGTAGAAATCACTCCATATACCTTGACACAATGACACTTTACTTGATGCTTCTATGGATAAAGCTATCTTGATTCTTATGTCTGTTCCATAAAAAAAACTAATAAGGCTTTTAAATGGTGTTTTTCCAGGCTGAACCTGACACTTGCAGTCTCATATTGAATTTTAATTGATTCTGCTTTAACATCCTGTTGTTGGTTTGAGACAGTTTTGTTACAATTATTTGGACTATTACACTCAGCTTATTCATATAGAGATATACTTTTGTCAATTACTTTACTGTGTAGAATACAGCATATAAGGTATCTTACAGCATTACAAGTGCTTCATTGTATCATGCGATTTGTATAAGAAACAAAGTCAATTTAAATGAACTGTACCAAAGGTTCTTTCAATAAATTCAGTACGTAGTTCAATGAATAATGCATTGCTGAGGGTGTTTCTAGATATGGAACATCAGCTAATTTTACTCACTGTCACTTATTTATTAAATAGTGTTTGGTGTTTTTTTTTACCAAAGAGCAGAAAGCCCAGCAATTGTCTGCTGTGAATGTGTTGAGGCTGAATAAGCTCCAGCTGCTTGATTATTTTAGTCTGAATGAAACATGTTGTGAATTCTTGCAGCCATCATGCATCAGATAGTCCACATTTCATATCAGTATATGCATATTGAATACACATAATCTTTTTTGATTAGTAAATATTAATGCATTTTCTGAGGCAATTAAATCGGAGTCTGTATCCCTTCACAGAAATGGATGTACATGCAGTAAAATTAATCTGCTGTTTTCTACTGCAGTAATGAACTTTTAAAATAATCTAAAATAAACATATTACTTCATATTCTACGCTTTGATCTCTCTCCCACCCTAAGCTACCTTCCACAAAATGACATGAGCTGGCCAGATAGACTTTAACTGCAATGAAACCTAATAATGAAGAAGCCACAGTACTCTGGGGGGAGAGGGTTGACTCTTGCTGTGCAACTGGTTGATTGTATATCTACCAGTCAAAAGGACAAGATACAGGAATGTAAAGAAAAAACAGCATAAAGCTGAGTGTTTGAACAGGAAGATTGAATGAAGTAGTGGCTCACTGATCTAAATCATTCCATCTAAATGAAATAGTCCTGCCTGACATATACATCATCTGATGTATACCTTGCAAGAAAATACTCCATTTAAATGAAATAGTCCTGCCTGATGAATAAGGGTCTAATCATCTGATGTATACCTTGCAAGAAAATACACCACGGGATGAACTTTTGCTTTCCAGCATGATGCTGTGGAGAACTGGGTCCAAATCAGTAAACAGATTTTGGCTGTGTATGAATAGATGGCTTCTAGCTTCCATGGACAACTACAGCAGTGACAAATTGTCTTGTCTGTTACAGGGAGGATGAGGACAAAAAAAGATAATAAGGCATTTTCTAAAATTTTTTTTAATGCTATAAACCCAAACCAGACTGAAATTCTCCTCCAGCTCTATTGCAGTGTACCCTCACTACTGCTAGAAACGTTGAGAGCAGCACCTATATCACTCCTTCCTAAGGTCTTTTTTAAAGAGGTGCTGACTTAAATTATCTAATATAGCAGTCTGCATTCTTCTGGCCCTGAATACTCCTTGTCCCAATATGCTTTGCAATTTACTACACCTAGACAGTCTTTCTGTCCTCCCATTCCCAGCACAGAATGCCCTCAGGTAGCTCCTTCCTTTGTCCCTTCTGCAAGGAGAGATGAAAGCACCACTCAGGAAATGTTTTCTTTTCAGAATATTTTTGCTCTGTGCTACCTCTGAAAAAAGGATGCATTTTTTGAACACTGAGCATAAAATGAGCCCTGGTCTTTGTTCTCAGATTTAACAAAAAACCAAACCCCCAAAGAGTTAATAATCGCTTCCTTTTCTTTAACTCCAGGGGCAGCTTGCCATTTCACATTTTCATTAGACTGATGAATGTCAAAGATATATTTTAGTACAGCAGATGCATGTTGTTGGTTGGAATGTAACTCTGACAATAATAGCATTTTGATCTACCAAGTATTCAAAGAGATTAATCTTTTTAACATTTGTTATCTTAATCAGTGCAGAGCAGCTGCTTGAAATTTGACTTGGAAGATTCTTTAATGGTGAGTTCTGGGTGATGGGCTTAGTTGCTTGAACTGTGAGTCATGAAATGTTATTAAAACTACTAAATACCTAGCACCTTTAAAAAAAATAACCTTTTAGTATTTTTATTCAATCCAAATTTCATATCAAACACCTAGAGAACGAGATGTAAATTCCACATGTGATGAGCAGTTACTAATGAGAATAAATATATTAAAATAAGGTTACTTAGTGTGATTGCAGTTTTGAACAGGTTAGGAAATACCAACTTTATATTCAAGACAATACTTATGACTACTGAAGTAAAAATTGTATTTCATGCATCTTTCCTTTGAAAATAACTTTGTAGATATCCTCTGAGATCCAATAGGTTAAAATGTTTCAAAACTTACAGTATAAGTAACAATGCTGTTGGTACACCGTAAGATGAAAACTATAAGCTCATGGTTTATTTAAAAGCATATAGATGACTTGCAGAATACATTACAATATTCAAACTGAGATAAGAAAAGATAGGTTTGCATTCATACCTTTCATGGGTTATTTAATCTGCTCTGCATAGTTTTCAATTTCAGTACTAATAATACCACATTCTGTTCTGAAATTTTTCATTTGTTGAGTGAAGTTTCTACTGCTTCTTTGTTATTAGCATGTATCTTTTTCTTCTCTCCTGTTCTAGTTCTTTCATTTACCTGTTGTTTATACCATTTTCTTCCATCTAGAATGGAAATATTTCTTCTACACTGCATTCACAATCACCATCTTCATTATTAATCTTGAGACCAGCATTACTAATAGATTCATTATCATTTTCATAACTTAAAAACAAGTTCATTATCTGATGAGGTGCAATTTTCTTCATATGCATTTTGAAACCCTTGATTTTTTTTCTTTATAATTTTTGTAGACAACTCTTCCTCACGATCTATAAAGAAGACAACTCATGAATAGATTAAGATTCTCCTTATTCCTTGTGAAACTTTTCCCTGTTGCTTGTCTGTCTATATATGCCCATGGAAAAAAAATCATCTAGCGCTTTTCAATTTTGTTTAATTAGAATTGTTAATTGCTTAGGTTCACTTTATTGAGCTGGATATTTCACTTTAAAGGTCTTTGAGATCAAAGAAAGAAATGTTCTACCAAAAATAAATATTTATTTTACAATGAGCATTCACTCTCATCATCTCGTAAACACACTCATACATAATTCACACATTTTAAGGTATCCTTAGAGGTGTCTTATATAAAATCTGAATCTTTACCTATTTTGTATTGGTACAGTTCTATTGACTTGGAGTAACTTATACCAATGGAACTGACAAGGCTGTTCGAGTGCATGTGCACTTTGTTTAGTACTTATACATAGACTTTTTATAGGTGCTTCAGTAGAAGAATATTTTCAACTTCATGATCTGGTCCTCACTCTGAGTTTGAATACAACTGTGGATGGAGATGCATATGTATGCGCCTATACACAAATAAAAAAAAACCCAAACAAAACAACTATAGTTGCCTATAGTCTAACATATCTCTTACAGAAAATATTCTTGTTTCTTCTGGACCAAATCAGACAGCTGACTTTTTTAAAAGTATGGATTTTAAGTATGCGTCATAAAATCAAAAGGCCAGGTGCTGCTCAGTGTAAGTTGGCCGCTAACTTAACTGAAAAAGGACTGGTTCCCAACTAAAGATTTAAGCCTGGACAATGATTTTGTTAATAAGGTATTGCCTAAAAGCGCCCCCATCCAACCCCAAACCCTAGTAAATTTGTGAAATACAAGCATGTAAATTTTTAAAAGTAAGACATTGTAATGCTGGATAGGAATGTATGATTTAAAGTATTTCAAATTTATTAGTACAGCATAATCACTAAGAAAATACTCTAAGGTCCATAAAGTATTGAATGTAGTCAAATAACTTCTTATTGCGAAGAATTGTTGGAAATGTGAGCCTCTGTTCTACTAGAACTTGAGATATTCAAAGCCTGTCTGTCAGCCTAAAACAAATATGATTTCATTAATTATTATATATGTGGTAGAATATCTGGCTAGAAAATCATTCTGGATGATTTGTATAAAATGAGATTTATCCTAAATTAAATTCTCATTAATCAGTCATTCTCATAAAAGTATGTGCTTGGCTTTTAACATTTGGAAAGAGCAGAGTCATATGGTATTCTCTGATGTGCTTTAATTTTACTTAAGATGAAACATTTTATTTCTAACTTACTTCATTTAAAAAAACATATTGCAGAAAACTGTGATTTGTCAAGCAATCCAAATCCTGAAACATGACAAATCAGATACTTTTCTGCTCTGATTAGCATATAAGTCATGAGGTGTTCAAGAGAAGACTTACTTGTTAGTTTGTCTTGGTTTGGATTTTTTGGTGGTTTGTTAGCATGGCAGTTAAAAGAAGAAATTTGAGGAAAAAAAGGCTCCAAAAGGAGAAAATAAAACCTTATTGTTGGATATATAACGTAGCATCCAAAACAAAATTAAAATCAATCTATCTATTAAACAAATTTCCAAACAGATAAGATGACTTTTTTTACCACTTCTCCTGTCCTTTTTTATTTTTCCTCCATTGGAGATTAAATAAGACTGTACTAATGGCCCTCAATGGGTCACTAGCAGCCATTGGTTATAAAACACCAGTAGTTTTCCATGAGGCTGTTACATGGAGTCCTATAAGAAATCTGCAGTTAAATTACTTTTCCCCAACCCCACCCCCAGTTTAACAAAAATAACAACAAAAGCTTGGGTTTGGAGAACAGAAGCAAGCACAGGACTATTACCCTAGTTCTGGCTTCCTACCCACTTGCTGATTGGCAACCTCTTCCTCTGGCAGCTAACAGGGTAAGGAGGGACATCAGATCTGTGCAAAGATGAGCAGCTACCCATTTTTTCCCATTTTCTGGACAGGATTTTCTCCTTCTGCTGAAGAGAAGATTTTGTCTCTGCTCTTCCGCCCTGCTGTTTTGAGGCAAGAGCCTCTCTACTGGAAAGGAATGGGTGCTCCTTGGTAGGTTCCTCATGTCTGGGCAAGTCTTTTTTTTTTTTTTGCTTTACTTCTTTGCTCAGCAAATGCCAGGAAGGCTGGGTAATCCTCATGAGTTGCTTGTCAACAGGTGGTCTAGCAGCAAGTGCTAGGTGAGAAGAGTAGTAGTAATTATACAATTTACCTTGGTTTTATATTAGAAAAATGTGCTGCCGAGCTCTTGAACCTGTGTAAGGGCCTTACTGATAGGAACCATAGGACACCAACAATGCAGAAGAACAGCAACAGGGATGAGGAATAAGATGTTCTCATCTAACTGTTTTTCTTCTAGATTATTTAGTACCTCTTCTTAAGCCACAGCCCCTACAGTCATAGTCACTGATCACAAAAAGTAAGCTTGAGTTTGTTTGCCCTCCCGTGCGTACTTTTGAGTTTTTCTATGTGAAGTTTAGCTCATGACATTTCATATACTCTCCCTGTATCTGAGCTCTGATTGTTCCAAATAAGAATTTCTCCAATTACCTGGGTTAAATTCAGATCAAGATGATGTGACATACTGTAGGAAGAAGATTGTTTCTCTCTGATCTCCTGGTCTCAGTGCAATGAACAATTGCTTACAGGGCAAATTCCTGAACTGCACACACATTGACACCAGAGGCAGACACAATAAAATCTGATCTGACCTATACTACATTTGGCAAAAATCCCAGGTCAATTGCCTTTTTTTATGTGATCTATCCCCCTCCCTCCCCCCCCACATGTATAAATGAACATTTTTGTATGCAGGATTTCAACATCACTACCACCGCTGATTCTTCAATATTGCTTCTGGATTATTCTTAATGCAGCATTTATCTTAGGCTCTAACCAGACTGGGTTTCTTCGTCCTTGTATTCTCTTCTTATCACAACTCCTAAGTCATTCAGGAAATTGTTGAGTGTTATCCCTAATCCTTCTGTTTTTATTAGCTCATACATTTTTTTTTTCAGCTGGGGCTATATGAATCAAAGTTCAACCTTCTCCATCAGAATGCTGGAGGTATACCTGTTTACACACATGCTCACTCACTCTTAAAACTCGGGGTGAAACTGCTTTGTCACTCTGTCCTATTCATGCAGCAAAATAACGTCTCCCATCAGGAACACAGGAGGACTGGTACCTAGTGAAACCCTAGCATGTGCTGTGTCTTCAGAGATGGCAACAGTAATATTATAAAGCAGAGTTTTTTGTAACTGAAGTTCCTTGATGGCATTTTTCACCTGGGGATTCAGATACTAAGTGAAATCAGTTTATTCAAATGATAGTCCTGGAACATGAGAACAAAATATATCTGTTCCTTTTTACTGTAAACTCCTTTTCAATGTACTTAGGTCCTTGCCTAGATTACTATTCTCTATCAGCAGTTGATTATGTCCTTAATATGAACTTCAGAATAGACCAGAGTCTGTATTTACTTAGCTTAATTGGGAAAAAGACCTAGTGACTTCAGTGAATATCATACCTGAGGCAGAATTTATTTTACACTTATTTTGAATTGTTTGAATTCATGAGACAAATGCAAAATAAATTATAAAGCAGAAGACTGCTAAAAGGTAATCTACATAAAAGATAAGGCGTGAAAGTTGGGAAGTTATCAAATTCAAGTCTCAAATGCATGAAATTCTACTGAAGATGGATATGCAGGGGAAGCTGCAGTCGAAGAAAGTGAGGAAGGACAAAGCCAAAGGTATGCAATTTACCTTTCCAGTTCTTTATTTGGGTCACAGTTTTGTGGACCATTGAAGTCAGTGGCACTTCATAGTTGCTTTTGAACTCTTTGTAGTTGTACTTTGAACTGGTTTTAGGTTATAATTTTATTTTTTCCTAGATTGGTTTTAATCTACATCATTGCCTAGTGTGACTTGCAGTTTGGTTGCACAAATATTTGGACCAAGGCGAGGATGGAAGTGGACTGGAGGTGAGCTGGACAGTGTCAGTACATGTGCCCGTTTGGTCAGCGGTATTAGCTGAGACGAGAATCCCCTGCTGACATGAGTTAAACCAGCTCCGGTCCCTGAATATGCTATGCAGGCTGGTATAGATTGTGCTGCCTAAGTAGGACACAGAAACAGAAACACTTTAATACATCCACTATACTGTATTCCCAATCTAAATAGCATGAAAAATATCCCTGTTACTACAGAGGAAAATCAAACCTTGTTGAGGTTTTCCTTTGGCAGTGGATATGTTTTGAGACAAGTCTTAGTTGTTTTTTCAAGGCTAAGAGGTAGATTTATATACATATAAATTACATATCCTCTAATGGTGTAAACTACTTACTGACTTCGGTAATACTATGGAAGTTTGTATGCACTAACCATGAACCATGAGATATCAAAAAAAGGACGGAAGGGGATCACACAGAAATTTTGCAAAGGAAGTCAAGACTTTGGGCTAAACGGTCAACAACTTTTTCAGAGTAATCTTAAATAGAAGAAAAAATAGTGACAAGAAAATATACTTAAAAGAAAATTATATGAGTAAAACTATGCAAAATCAGGCTATGCAAAGTATCGCACTCAGGTGATTAATACAGACACATATATTTTATGGCCAGGAACTCAATAGCAACTTTGCATAGCAGATAACTTAACACAGCAGAAGACGTTTCTATCCTCAACAAAACCATGTACTAAATTCACAAACGTATCCTGTTAACAAGAGAAATTAATTAAAATATAGATGAAAAATATAAATAAATAAAACATCCTGGGATCTGTAATTTCCAAAATAAATTACAACAATTCCTTAGAGATATATTGGAGAACTGTGATGGAACAAATAAAGGTCATGGCCTTAATGATTCAAAGTAGAAATCAATTTCTAACCATGATACAGCTCCAGTTAATATGAGTAATCAAGAACAATAAAACTAAAGACAAAAATAGCGAAAAAAATTATTCTAATAGAAAAAATGCTATTGTAAGGTATGAATCTTAGCACCACTCATGTACAGCTCGGCAACTGAACTGACTGCAATCTCTGCCTGACTTTCAAACCTTCCCAAACTCACACTGCTTTGCTGTTAAGAATATTTCTATCTACATATGCAAAAGCATCAGTGGAGTTTGACTTCTGACATGGATGTCAAGACACACCTGGTTATCACACCAAAAAGTGACGCATTTCAAACTGGATTCTTCCAAAGACCCTAAATGACATCAACAGATATGCACTCTTAAGTCAGCTATGTGCCTTTGCAGACCTACCTTGAGAAACCTTTCTGTCAAATCTTATTAAGAAAGTATTTGGCACCATTGAATACTTTCAGCAGTTTAGGACTTTCTTCTCTCCCCTTTTTCTGACACTAGACTCCTTTCTGGTGACAGGTTTGTATGCCTCTTCTCCACCATACTTACCCATGAAGACAACGTTGAGAGAAAATTACTGAAATGATGTTGTGTATGTATTTGTGGATGAGGTAGAGCATCCAAACACTTGATGGATGCCTCTAATCAGAAGGCAGGGAAATGATAGGATTCACCTATTGCCTATATGTATGATCACTTCGCTACTGCAAATGCATTTAAAAATTAGAAAATCTGTAGATCTTTTTATGTACATACACTGGTGGGCTACAGGAATAAAATTATCTGAAAAGGCTGACAAAGATAAATATACTCTGGCAACAAAGTAATAGGACCACAATAATGAAAAAACAAAATATTAAAGGTGTCATTGTAAGAATAGAAAGTAGCTTAACAAGGGGAAAGTTTAGAAGTATGATCAATTGCTGTCTGAATCTAGAGGTAGATGACAGTGATTCTGAGCTGAATATTAAAGAAATGTCCTGACACTGAAAACTACTATTTTTCCACAACTACCTCAAATGTTTTCTCTGGGTTTTGGGTTTTGGTTGGTTGGTTTTGTTATTCCCAGAATGGAGGGAAAAGGACTGCTATGCCTTGTCAATATTATATCCTCTCTAATCTTTTACGACATCCTTTCTCTGTCGTGGAAGTCACCTGGAAGTAAGTGTGGCTGTGAAGACAGGGAGACACCTAGTAGTTGTAACAAGCTGTGGCAACTCAATGACAACAGTAAATAACCTTCCTCTGAGCTCAAACAGCTTCTGGGCCCCTGCTGTAGGGAAAGCATTTATTTCAGAAAGTAAAACTTCTTAAAGCCTTAAAGACCATTCTTCCTCCATTTGCTACCTCAATTTTCACTATGGTAGCCTAAGACAATTATTTCTCTTATCCTCTGACTACTTTAGAAAACTCTCCTTTTTTGCTCTTTCATTTAAGTGCACAACCAAAGAAATTCAACCTCCTATAAAATATAACGTTTCGTGCTATTGCTGTCCACAGTAGCATAACATCTTGTTATTCCATGTACCAGGATTTCCTTCTTTATTTTGCTTTTTTAAATGGCATTTTATCGAGGTATTTTTATAGATCCTAAGAAACAAGCTCTCTAACAACTAAAGTCACCAGAAGTCAAAGCCTACTGGAATTTTCCTGTAGTAGAGACAGTTCATCGGTTAACTGACAAGAAACACGGAATTCAGTCAGTAGTTCATTTGACACCCATTTGCACCTTTAACACTGCTCACAGCCTAATGAAGGGTTGCTCTGGCATTATGAAATATAGATGTGCAAACTGGTAAATGTCCTTATGCAATATATAAGGAACTTTCAGTGGATCTTTTACTTTAAAAAATCAATTAACCAATTCATGATAGATACATGATTGGAGAGAATAATTAGAAGGAAAATCTGGGCTACAAATCATAGCGACTGTATAAAATTTGTAGAAGGGGAAGCTGGGACTTTAATTTCTTTGGACCCGTTTTATACTTGTTGCTGTTTGTGCTGCATGAGTAAAGGAAATCCGTGTGCCAAACCTGGTTTTCTATCGCTTGTGATAAAAGTAACTGAATGTGCATTGATGGAGGGGGGGAAGCCTCTGCAGCAATTAATGTAGGTTAGCGGTATGAGGCAAAACCACTGTAGTTGAGAATAGGTTCTTGAAACAGAATTAGTGACCACTGGAGAGGATACTCTGGACACGAGTAGCAGCAAACATCAACTAACGATGCTGGTTTAAAGTATGTCAAACATAGATTACTGTAGTAAGCGAGAAAGTTTTTCTTCTGCCATTTATTTCCTCCACAACTTTTAAAGGAAATTACATCTCCTGCATTGTAATTTCTAGGATGTAATTACAATAAAAACACTAATGGTCTAAAAGTGGGAAGTATGGGCTGAATTTTACATTGGAATCAAGGTGACAACAGCATTCCTCCCAGTGAGCATTCATCGCCTTGAAGGTTCACAGGGCTGAGTAGTGCAATGCCAAGCCACACTGTCAAATTGACAAAAATTGCAAGAATTTCTTAATGGGCAACCACTGTCCTGTACATGTGACTGTCCTTTGTCAACTTGTAATTTCAGCATCCCAATACTAGAAAAAAAGGTGATGTATTAAGCATTAGTAATATCGCAGCGTTACAGCCAAACTCAACACAGAAAGTTCATATTCATACTAGCAGATCAACCTGTCTTTGTGGGGACCTACTAGTGGTCCCATAAGATATTTCATAGCTTGGGGGAAAAAATACATGAGAGTTTTAGCTCTCATCTTCTCAAAAATATTTCTGGTTAACTTCTGAAAGATGGTACAATACTTACGCAGCAACTCCTTAGAAGCACGCTCCTGTGTTGGAGAGTGAGATTTCTAGAGCCCTGTTTCACAGCAGGAATTCCTGACCTGTTGTAAAGGAATTGGTTTTGCTACCTGAGGATAACTAAAGGTTTGTCACTCTGATGTCAGTTCCCCTCTGACATATGTCCTTGCTGAAATCTCTCCCGTGTGCGCTAACCTAGAGCTCCTTTGGGATATGTAACCTTCAAACAAGTGACTACAGATCTACTGAGATCCAAATGCTCTCTTATTGTGTGTGAACAAAACGAGACATTTTGCTTCTCTTCGAGTGCAATGTATCATCCTGATAATGTGCTTTAGCCTTTCCTCTCATGAGAATAAAGTTTCAGAAGTCTGCTTGGCTTCTAATATGCCACTGTTTTTGCTCTTCACCCATGTGCTTGTCCATAATGGCAATGAAAAACTAGCATGATCTATTAGTAGCAAGATTCTCACAGACAAGAGGATATTTTACAATATAAATTTGGACAGTGACAAAATTACATTCAACAGTGAGGTTTTAGAAATAGTTAAATCTCCATTTGTAAATTGTGGAATAATTCTCTCTCAATTTCAAGTATAAAAAAGACATGATAGTCCTCGTTAAATGATCCAAAAACTGCAAAACATATTACTCTCAAACTGTCCATATTGCTGTCTTGATTCATTATAATAGCAGTTGCTGTTCACACTACTAAGACTGAGATTCATTTCTACTGTGCTAGTATTTCTGTTCCTAAATCACATTCCTCAGAGGTTTATGGCTTAGGCACTTATAGATGGCCTTCAGCCAAAAAATGTCTTACAGAGAATATTTAACTTTGTGTAGAGGTACAGACATAGGTTTATGTTTTCTGGTTTTCCAGTTATAGAGGGAAATGGCAAGAGTATGGGGATGTGTTCAGGAGCAGTGTAATAATAGCTCTACATAAGTGGTGTCAGCGGTAAAAAAATCTGAGGCTTTGTCATTTGAGGAAAAACTTTGCAATAAACTGTTCGGTAGGTTATTCTTCATGTTGCCATTAGGGATGCCTTGTTTGCTTCATTGTGCATCAGGGTTAACTAAGCCAACCTTCCTGCAGAACACTAAAAATCACCATACTGTTATAGGTTAAGGGCTGGATTCTTGGGAAAAGGGAAGGAGAGTAATTGGCACTGAGGAGATGACGTGCAAAATGGACATTAAGAAGATTTTGTGTTATATGATTCTGAACCTGTCCAGTATTGATACACTAAGAAGACTTGGATCCTTCTTCCCTCTCTTGCTCAGTTTCAGTGTGTTCATTTCTGTTCATCTGCTTGTCTTTTATTTTAATTATCCCTTTAAGGTGGAGAATATCTTTGCAGTGTGTCTAGGAAACACCAAATGCAACAAGGCTCTGTTCTCTCATTCAACCTGTGTTGGCATTGTAATGTAGTTATTGGGGAAAAAACCCAAACAACCAAACAACATGTGTGTTGCTCTGGTTGTGTTGCTTAGAACGGCAATATACTGACAGCATGAAATAGAAACCATTAGCCATAAGCTTCTCAGAGATCTCTTTTTACATAGGTGTTGCAGGCTGAGCCAGTTTTTGTGCAGGCAGGACAATGGTGTTCCTATCTCTTTTTTGTATCTTCACCTAGGTGATGAGCACGTGCTATGTATAATCTGAAGCATTTCACACCACTTGGCAATCTGACAGAATAGCAAAGAGGGAAGTTGCATAGCTTATTGTCAGCAACCCACTCCGGTGGTCTGGAGTAAGAGTTGGGGAGGAATTGTTCGTGCCTGTAATGTTCAACCAGATTTCTGGTGTGCTTGTATACAAGTTTGCTGTGGTATCACAACATGCTGCCTTGTTGCAAGAACTCCTTGTGATACCTCTAGCTTCCAGGACAAAGATCCTCCCCAACTTTGATTCATCTCATACTCTCTAGAGAAAGAAGACAAATTTCTTCAGTTCAAGGTAAAGTTCCCATAACATGACTGTATATTTTCTACTCTTTTTCTGCATTTGACCTTTTCCAAATTTTGGACAAATCTATTGTCCATCCCCTTCTTTTGTTTCTTTTTGATGTTGGTGATCTGTCACATCAGATCCCAAATGACCAGTTTTGTGCCATGGTCTTGTTTGGAATTGTACCTTCTATTTTAACTTCTTCTTAACTTCTTAATGGGCAAAGTAGGACTTTTCAAAAAGCACAATAGAAAATAGACAACATACTCCTTATTCTCAGGTGAATCAAACAGCTGGCTGGCATTTGTGTATTTGAAACCTGCCTTTATTCAAATGGTTTAACAAGGGGATGAGGGATTGATTATACCCATATTTTGCCAAAAGTTATGTACAGAAAATATGACTTTTTTTTCCAGTCTACAAAAGGTGTCTCAGAACCAGTCAGTAGAAGCCTACTAATGGATATTTTCTTTCTGAAAGCCTTTTCTTTTCTAACTGAATCCCAATATTACTATTAACAGGCTATTAAGTGCTCTGTGACATGAAATATAAGTCGTAGACTATTTATGCCAGTATGATAGAACACTCTGGTCAGCTCATGTTAGAGTTTAATAAAAAAGCCACTTAGATATTTATATGGAACTGATTTTAATAAATATAGTATAGTGTAACATATATTTTACCTTATTAGTCTCAAGGTGAGCTGAAACTGTGTTGGCAGCACAATTTAGTATTTAGAATATGCTTTTATTAAGACATGCTCAGTATTGCAACTTTCTGAAATTAATCACTTTTATTTGTACGTTTATACATCTTTGGGGGAGTTGATACCATTCATCACTCTGAAATACTGAAGCCTGTTACTGTATTGTTGTTATTCTGCTGGGCGCTATTCAACCATGCTGTACATGGCATGCCTTTTAAACAATTATCTTCTGATCTTAGAGACAGAAGGAGACTATATGATAATACAACCTTTTTCCAAATAAAGTTTTCCCATGACTTTTTGTTACTCCAGAACAGAGTTGGAGTTATGACAGGGTGCATATGCAAATACCTGATTTGAAACTTCTATGGCTGAGTTAGCCATTTGCTGTGCTGTCACCGCCCAGGTCAGCAGAGCTTCCAAACTGAGCTTTCGTCCTGTCTCATAGAGAAAGGGATGCTGGCAGGATCATCTTTCCCATCTGCAGTAGTGTGAATTTGTTCACCATAGGTGTGGGGGCACAGGTCTTCCACTGGGATGCTAGTAGTGAGGTGTCCACCTCACTTGGGAGTGCTTGGAGTGCTTGGGTGCTTGGGAGAAACGTATCAGTCATATAATTCCTAGCAGGCATGTCAAGGAAAAATACTGTGTTTTAACTTTATGATACAAGTTTGATTCACAACAAACTGACCAAGCTTGGGAGACTTCTGTTTGCAGGACCAGTGCAGCTTTCCCTCTCTAGTTTCCTTTCCTCTGATGTAGCACCAGAGAATTAGAAGGGTTTTATAATTACAGTAAGCGGGATGATATCTCCTTAGTAGCTTTTGTCTTGTTTCAGAAGCCTACCACAATAGTGACAGAGATGATGGCTTTGCTTGTTTTCTGTCTACCAGAAATCACTCACTCCAGCATGCCTAAATGGTCTCTTCAAAGAACCTGTGCTTAAAAGCAAAAAAGACAAAGTTATTTGTGCTTCTACAGAAATTGCTAAGTATGGACCCTCAGTGATACTGCTGTAGCTGAACACAGACTTCTGGCTTCACAAAACAAAACTGTTGCTAGAAACATTCAAAAGTAAGCAACAATTTACTGCTAACAGGAAATAAGTAAGGGTTGGAATATAACAGCGTAACAGGATTTTCTTGGATTTAAAGATCTTGGTTAAAATTCCCAGACTCAGACAGCACCAGTGAGAGATGTATGCCCATTAAATACCAGGGTCTGCATGCCAGATTTGTCCTGTGTGCTCTGAATAAAAGATGCATGTGGCAGCAGCAGTGCTGTACAGGAGGGTGAGGGTGGGAGCAATAATTATATTATTGTGCAAAAATTAGAACGGAACTGAAACTGTAAGTGTCCAATGTGTCTTGGATTTGTCCCCGTTGAACAAACAACTACCCATCCAGAAGACAGGTTCTGCCTCTCCTGAAGTCAGAGTAGTAGCAGTGAATTTACTGGCAAGAAAACCAAGTAAGAAAACACCAAAGCAAACTATGCTTAACTTTGTGTAAATCTGAGATTGTAATGAGGTAGGTGACAGATCTGTGCTGCAGTCTTGATCAGACTGTTTGCTTTGTAATTAATATAAGCATCAGGGTGTTTTTTCACAACTTTAGAATGAAGTTTTAACACACAAAAAAAGAAATTGTTCTGAGTGAAGTGCTTTACTAACAGAAATTGTGAAACATGTCTGCAGGCAGTTCTCCCTGCTATTCAGGCCTTGGCAGAAGATAAGTCATATTCAATTGTATGGTGAGATTTTGGCACACAATATAGGGGATTTTTAAAAAGTCAGAAATATTTTCACTTGAGACTTAAAAAGACCAGAGTTTTTCATCATGAAGGGCAAATAAAAAAATCCTGGATATAGATGTCTAGGCATTCCAAATCTGCATATTGAGATTTGATCACTGAGGCTAGAGGCTGAAGCAGTTGTGAGAAATCTTATCTCTTTCAAAGTATCACAGACCTAACAGTTGGCATGGTAGACAGTGTATATTCAAAATCTGGAAGGCATCTGACAGCACGTCACGTAAACTATAACAGCTAAACTGAGAATAAGTGATATTCACATAGTCTACAGTGTGCCCATGTAAAATAAGACTATACCATTCTGAGACTGTGAATAAGACAGATATTTTTAAATATTAAGGCACCATTAACCAATACAACAAAACCGGATTTAAACACGGTGTTGCTGGTTTCACCTAAAAAGGCAGGCCAGAAAGTGACGATAATGGCCATAGTAAAGATTGCATCCATGAGCTTACATCAAACTCTTGTCCTTTCAAGGAGCTATTCTTGCTTATACTTTGTTTTGATCTAGCTAGCACAAGTTAGAGACCTGTGACTTCAACGGTGAATTTTTTTTTTTCCTTACCTTTTTCCCTCTTAAAAGACTTCACAAAGTCTACACCCTCTTTCTTCACCCATTTTATCATCTCAGGTATTAAAGCAGTTATTCACAATTGTCATCTGTATCACAGATCTCTAAATGTGGTGGACACAATTTGCCTATCACTTACCTGGGAAGTACATAAAGTAGGAAAAAAGTTGTGGAAGAAAATTTGGCTTAAGCAGAAACTCTGCAAGGTTGCTTATGAGCTTATTGCTCAGAGTCAGTGAAAACAGAAAAATGTAATATACAGGGCTCATTAAACAGCCTTTGGGGGTCAGGCTGAGATAAGAATCCTGAAGTGCAATGTCATTTGTGCCAAAATCAACATTTTAACTATTGATGCTACTCCTTAGTAGGGGAAGAAGTTAAGAGGAGACAACAGTCAGTGTGTTCCCTCTGACATTGGTAAAAAGAAAGCTCTATAAGGAATTACATACAGAAAACTGCAATGCAGCTGCATTATTGAGGATTCTTTGATCTATGATCAATTTTTGTAGCGTACTGTTGACCTGCACTACCCTATTTCATGTTGTGTGCAATAATTGAGGGCTACAGTATCTGAGAAAGCCTTACCCTTGGTTATTCCCTGCCCTTTCTTTTCTTATGCTGGACCTGTTCTCTTTGTTAGGTTTTTCTTAAAAGCTTGTTTTCTCTGTGGGAGTTCTGTATTGGTTATTTCTAATATTTTAAGTCAGATTATAAATGAATGATTAACACCAAAGGAGTACAAGTTTGAATTAGAGTAGAGCCCGGGAGCTTGGCAGCAGGACTTCTTTTTATTCAATAGGTTGTGGAGGAAACAAAAAACCCAAAAAGTTATATGGTATACTCTTTCCTGCTATTTCTAGGTTTTTTTCCTCCAGCCTCCCATTTAATGAAATGTATTAGCTTGAGCC
The DNA here is from genome assembly GCF_000699145.1 of Aptenodytes forsteri. Taxonomy (NCBI): domain Eukaryota; kingdom Metazoa; phylum Chordata; class Aves; order Sphenisciformes; family Spheniscidae; genus Aptenodytes; species Aptenodytes forsteri. The sequence continues at coordinate 1,494,311 of NW_008794665.1, forward strand.
TCAAAGAAAACAAAGAAAAGAAAAGGAGAGGGAAAGACAACAACTGAAACTTCTTTATGTCCCCCCTGAGTATTGGGGAGTGTAGAGGAAAAAGAATGTAACCTGCCTATCTTTCAGTGGTGTATGGTCTACGGGCCACATTTAGCCCCTTCTTCCATTTTAAAAACAAGGCATGTACCACCTTCCTTTGCATCTTCCTTCAAATATGCATATAGGCTGAAATCTGAGAGCAAATTACATGTTCCCTGGGAAATAATACAATAGGAATGTATTTGATTCTGCAGCCCTAATAACTAAGGAAAAAGGGTTGCCTGAATTAGAAATGCAAAAATTGGAGAATTTGCAAATATATTCTTACTAAGATTTTAGATGGATGAAACAAAAATTCTAAGCAGAAAATTAATTTTGCTTCTACTGTTGAAAAGCTTATTACAGTGTCTTTTCATAATTAAAGTCATTTGCAGTGTGATATCCAGAAGTAGTCCTGGTATACATATATGAATCTAGAGAGAAATACATACATGAGTTGTAATAATTTGAATTATTAGGCTAGCTTTTAGGCTGAGAAATGTAGCAGATGCTTATTCTTAATGGTTTGAACACAGAAGTGAATGGCTGATGCATGGATAAGTGGGATACACTTACATAAACTAGCAGCAGAGTGGGAAAACTGAAGACAATACCTCATCCCAGGTCTACTGTTTCCCATACTTACTTGTGCCACTTCAGTGCAGTTTCATCTCAGAAAAGCCCAAATAAACCTTTCTCCTCAGTTCAGTTAGGTATACATAAATATTTGTATGACTGATTGCCTAAATTACAGGGAGAACTAAAGAAAGATCCACTTTTCTGGGAATGGTTATCTTCCTGTTTCTCTCTGTTTATGTTTTTTTGCATTTTGCACAAATGCAGCAACTGTTCAATAACTGAACATTAAGATGCTCTATTTCCCTCTTTAGTGGAAGGAAAGAGCTGTTCTGTTTTGTAATGTAAATAAGCTGGAAATCATAATCCTGCCCTGCTCTCATAAGTGCAAATGCACTCAAATATTCTTTTTTAATATCCAGTAGTATCAAGAAAAAAAAAAACCCCACATAATTTGTTTCATCACAGTAATTAAGTTACTCCTTCTACTATCTATATTTTCTATTTTCTGAAATTGTATCTAATTCCCTTTTTTTTTTCTAAAAAGATATTGAAACCTGGATCTCAAAATGTATAATTTATCCAATATATTCTCCACATACTGTTACTGCATTCATCATTGCTGTTATATGAATTAAAAACCCTGTAAACCTGAATTTTCTAGTTTTCTATCTTGGACTGCATTTTGCATGTAGATAGAATAATTCCAGTAAGTGCAAGCATAGCGACATTATTGGCAAACTGTGGTTTTGTCTTCCCTTTCAGGCAGTATTGCTCTTATGCTTCCTTTTATATCAGTGTGCTTCTTTTTAGAGGAATGGATTCTGCCACCCATTACTCATTCTTTCATTCAAAGGCAGACCGAGGCTTTGTAACACTCTGAGACAAATATTAAATAAAACTTGACTTTTTTTTTTTAAATCTACCTTTTTAAAAAGCAGTAACTCTGCCAATGTTAAGAGGGCTGCAGAAAACTGAAACCACATGCCAGATATGAGAGCTCTTTAAAGACCATTGTTTCTAGGGTTGACTAATTTGAGAAGAACAGAACTATAAAAGGACAAATGCAGACCTGTAATACTGCTGTGATCCTTGACTGTGACTACATGTCTAATAACTCTTTGCAGTCACAAGATCTTCAGACAGTGACGCTAGGTGAAATAGCGTTGAAAACGTGTATAACATTTCAACATCCAAAGTCCTTGAGTATCCTTAAAAATCTGAATACAAAAACACATTCTTGATTTTAATATCCATATGAATACCTCTGACTATTTCTTCAAATATGCATTGAGAATTGTATAAAGCATATTTGCCATTAGCTCTCAGGAACAAACTTTAAAGATGAAAATTGATTAATGTTTAGTTTACATACAGGCATGGTAAAAAAGGAGCAACATGCTCACTTCTCAGGTGAAAATGTCTATATTACTTTGTTTGCATTTAACCCTTGCAAATGCATATTTCTTGTAATAAAAAGACATCTTGCTGTGCCTTGAGAATAGTGATCTCTCTTCTAAAGCTGTCTAGATATTATTCTATTGCTTTCTAGATATGTGACTAACTGCTAGGATATTTTCTTGTTTTTCTCCTTTCCCCTGGCTGGGATCTGTTATGTGTTGGTTATAGGGGAAAACAGAAATGTTGTTAGTATTGTTTCCATATGGACATTAAATTAACCAACCTGTGTTGGGAAAATGATACTTTTTGCTTTTGAGAGTTAGGAGGAAATGAAATTTAAACTTTACATCTGGTAACAGAAGTTTGGGACCCTATTCATCATATTTGTCCTCAGGACAACAGCAGTCCCACACAACAGTTTGCAAGAAGACTAATAGATTGCATGGAAGTGTAGCCCCAGGCAAGAATGGATGGATAGGAGCTCATCTCCCATGCGTTTCTTTTTGCTGGTGTCATTAGTAAGCAGCATTACATTCTGTGGTTCTTCCGGGAAGACAGCAGAGTTATCAATAATATGTTAACGTAATTCCCCAAAGAATCATGGACTGGAGGGACAGAACTGCCCATCCATCGATTTGTTGTTATGGCTTGTGTTCAACTACAGTACAGATATTTAGGTTCTGTAAGTCCTGAAGACTTCATTCATATCTGCACTTAACCCACAATCCTTTTGATTCATCAATCACTTCTTAAAATGCTGTAAGCTGTGAATCTTTTGAATCTATTTATCCCACTATTTCTAGCTGTTACTCCTCTCTATTCCCTGAAGTTTTGAAAAAAATAAGTACTTTCTTGAAAGCTGCACCCCAAACACATTCTCTCTACTTCCTATAGAAATATGGATATAATAGTATAAAGCCTACACTTTAGCAAGAATTCCTTGGGATGTTAGAAGGAAAAGCCACAACTGTTTCCAGCTCTTAATGCATATATATATACACACACAGACTTGTACACATGTATATATAAATATATATATTTTTATGCACACCTCTCCATGCACTATATCTCCATGGCCCTTCAGCTGGAAAAGTTTGTTTCCTGTCAAAATACTTGAAAAGATTCATTATTTACTTTCCAAAGATTTACTGCGGTTTGACCTTGGCCTATCAGTTCTTAGACAGATTTGGCTGCAATGCTCAGAAAATAAATCTCTCTGCCAAAAACACGTTCTAAAATGTAACTGACAGCTGCTTGCTTTCCAAATCTTGTCCATTAAAGAATGCTTGAGGAAAACAAACAAATTTAAACCTAAAACATAAGAGAAATTAACTTATCTCAGCAGAAACTTGGAGATTATTAATAAACAGTAAAGTGAAGAGATCGACTCTACTCTGCAGGGACACCGGGAACAGTGATCTCTCTTGAAAAGTGTTACTAATAAAAGGGATTGTTGGTTTGAAAAGTTTATCTTCATTTTTTTACATACAGGGTGTTAATAACGAACTTTATCTCATCTGACTTCAGAGTAGTGGTCCAGCTGCAATGAGTCCTTGTCCTGGGAGAGGCAAGCTATTTGGGGTTGTCTAGTGTGTCTAGCTGGTTTTGAATGGCAATACTTAAAAAGTTTTTGGTCATATGGTATAGCTAAAAGTTGCATAGTGTGTGGGGTTTTTTTTGCATTTCATTAAGGCAAGGTTTTTGTTGTTCCTTGGTTCAGAGCTCCTATACCATCCTAAAGAAGTCTGCAAGTCTCAGGACTGTCTACCAAATGTCCCAAACTTTGCCTTGCAAAAAGAGTAAGTGGCCTGAATCACCTTCCCCACCCCCAACATCCTCACACTTACATAAGAAGAATCAACGTTTTTTCTTACTTGGACACTTTCAATTTTTTCCAGAGTCCTTCCCCACCCAGAACCAGGGATTACTATGTAGATAAGCATAAGAAAAATTGCCAGAGCACTGAGGGAAAATAGCCTTCTGGCATCACTGAGTATAACAGCAGAAACATGACCTTGTTTACTCCCACCCATTCTTGCTTTCCCTTCATTTTTTGAGAGAGAGATATTTTTACCTACTGATTACATGATTTTTGTTTATCTGGTACTTCGTAATGGATGTAGAGGCTCAGTAATTAAACTGATTTGAAAAATGAGATCAAAGACATGTCTGTTCTGCTTGGAGATTATTGCGTCTACCACCAACCATGCTGCTTCTAGGTCTGAGAAGCAGTGTGGGTGCAGGGAGAGTGATTTCAGGTCATGACTTCATATTTTCTCCAGACACAGTATGGTGGAGATACATTCACAGTATGATGTGGATATAACAGTTGAATAAGTGGAAGGGTAGAGGTCTTCAAACAGTAGTCCCTTGCACAGCACAGATGTGGTGTAGGACTTACTTTGAAAGCAGTAGTATAGAAACTGAATGCCCTTCTCTCCCACTGTCCTGTCCACTTCCCTGTCCCAGTGACTGAGTACGCATTTGCCAGTAGAATAAAGCTATATGCTGTTTGAAAGTAGGACTTAAGTTCTCATTTTTATAGTTGCTTTAGGAGAATATTATCTAGGGCTCAGGTAACAAACTTTAGAATCAAAACTTGGTACAAACACTAACCTCTAAAAGTTTGGAAGACCTCTGGACCAAGACTTGGAAGCTAGAGTCAGTACATTTAAAGCACATAATGTATTTCAAACCCATTAAAGCCAGAGATAAAAAATAAAAAAAAATCCTAAATTGCAACCCTACACATTTTCAAAGAGCTCCAGCCTCACTCTTCTAATACTGTCATACTTTTTTATCTCAATTTTCCACAAGCACATAGAAGACTGCTTCTGTTCATGCCTAAAAAGGTTTCAGTTTTGACAGGATTGAGTACTCTAGTTCACGCTTAAAAAGAGTTGCTATCCAGAAACAGGTTATTTTCTTCCCTTGCCACTTTCTGCCTCATGGATCTTAACACGGTAGTCATTACTAGAAGATACAGGTCATTTAAAAGAGAAAGAGGAATATCTCTCACTGCTTTCTCTGCTCATACAATAGCCACACTTAATGTCTTTGTACGTGACTGTTAAGAGACGCAGTGCAGCTTCATTCTCTACCTGAGGCAATTCTCATGCCCCTGTTGGGTGGATTGTAGCTATTTTTTATGTGAGATGTTTTCCATAACTTCTTTAATATTAAGGGAAAAGGGGAAAACTATGAATAGAAAAAGAGGAGATTATGATATCATAGTCTCAGGCACATCACTGGGCAGGTGATTCAGAAATTCTACTCTCAAAACATCATTTAACTTGCAACTCTCCTCTTGCACTAATCTGAGCTCTTTTCTCTATTTTCCGCTAGCAATAAAGCTTTTAATCACAAAATACATTACGTGAGCTCTTCCTTCATACAGCCAAGGTAGAAGTTTCATTATCATCACCACTTCCCTCTTTTTCTCTTCTCCCTCCCCTGCACTTTTTAATGGGTCTTTAGCCCCACTATAAAACATATGGTCTTCTTCTGTTTTGTGCTTATGACTTACAGATTTTCTTTCGATGCTTTTATCGATGTTGTTGGCAAATTTTTTACTTATATCCTTTAGTCCAACTTGAAATTAATGAGCAGTTCCAGAGCAAAAATCCATTTACCCTGTGCTGAAGCAGACTACTAATCTCAGGAAGAATTCCTCTGAGGAAACAGAGCTGTTTTCCGCCTCTCTGTCTGGAGAAGAACACCACTGGTGTACATGTACTCAAGTAAAGAGCAGTTCTTTCATCTCTTTCCAAGCACCAAATAGCATCACCACCAGAGCAGTGTGCTTAGGGTTGTAGGTTTTGGGGGTTTTATTTTTTGGTTTATTTTTTAAGACCACCAGCAGGATTTAGATAGCTGTTCTAGTGCTTTTTGTAGTCCAGTTTCTCACAAGAAGCAGCCCTAGCTGATTCAGGATCAACAGCAAAGCCCAAGAGGTAAGGCAATGCCCTGGGTCTGACAGCAGATGCAGCTGAGGCTGAGTGGTCAGCTGGTCTCAGCTGTGCATCAAATGCCACCACCACCCTGAAGTGAAAGCCAGTAATGTCTCTTTGGGCAATATTTATTGGGAAAGGAAACTGCTTAATTTGTTACTTTATGTTTAAGGGGAAAGGACAGTTTGTATCTTCTGTGCAAACAACAGAATTTCTCCAAATACAGGCTTTTATCAGCAACATTTTCTGTGATTAGAAAGAACCTGAAGCACTTTTGCTCTGGCCAAGAAGGGTCAACAATATATCTGTAGGCAGTGACAAGGTAATTAAAAAAAAAAGAAAGAAAAGTGATCCATCTGACAAACTGTAAGAAAGCAGCAGCATTTTAAAGGTAAGCAATTCAGGTTTGATGGAATATCTGAGCTGAGGCTTTTTGATAATGAGATACACTATGTTTTGCAGCTTGTGTAGTTCAGCTGGGTGCCTGCGGAAGTTTGGAAATCTGTGGAATTGATTGTAATGTAAGTTTCCTTGCTTCTTAGATATCCTTAACATATCAACTTTGATTATACAAATCTTTTAAAGGATATCACAGTAGGCAGAAAAGTTGCCTGCATTTCAGTCCCTGACCCTCTTTTCACAGAGGCCTCCTCCACCGCCCCCTCCCCTAGCCTTGCCACCTATGGACAATTCAGTGATTTTGGTTTTCCTTGGTGCTTGAGTAACTCCTAATGGCCTTTTCGTGCAGTAGCAATCACCAGGGGCATGAAGGATGAAGGGCAGATCAGAGACAGAGTGCTTTGCTAGCAGGCATTGCTGGAAATTCAGGAGCATCCTGGGGCAAGCCTCAGGGTGGTGGTAGGATGATATGCAGCCATGATCCATTTTACCATATAGAAATGTGCTAGCATTTAAACATTTACATCTGGGAGGAATCTACTTTGGGCAGCAGTAATACTGATATTCCTGCTGTAGCAATTGTCATTCACTCAAGAAAAGAGCTAAAAAAAGATTAACGGGAGGGATAAAATATATTCAAATGTTATTGTCACCTCTCTGCACCTCTATACTGAGATGGGTTAAAGTAATGGAAAGGAAAAGTAGCAATAAAAGTTGAGCCTTGCAAAGCTGCGATGAGATCTTTCGAGTATAGTAGCAGATGTTTCTTTAGTCCTTGCTTCTTTACTGAGACTCAGGGTTCCACAGCATCTTAGCTATCTAAAGGGTCTGAGGATATGGGGCAGGAAAATGGCCATATTGTGTAAATACTGCACTGCTGAAAGAAATTTTTCTGGCTGCTTTTCCAGGCTGGCATGGGAGAGCTGATAGAGGAGGAGACCAAATTCTAGTCTGGTAACTTTTAAGCATATCCTTTCAGCTGAAAGGGCGTAAATACAAGATTGCCTTTCCCCCATGAATGTTGGGCCCTGCTCCTGCCATTACTTGTTCCTTTCAGTGTTTACAATAGTATTTAACAGTTGCTGCAATTTACCATCATCTGTTTAATGTTTTTATTCATGTTTGGATGGTAAACAGATTCACAAGCCTATCTTGTGGATTAGTTAATTTCTAAACATCCCTGATGAACTCTCTTTAGAATTCCATTTAACAGAGCCATAATTACTCAGCTTCTGTGTGCATCTACAGCACCTCGCAGGCTGCTGAGGCCCTGACATAAGCGAAGGACATAGGAAGAGCTAGGAGGTTTTAATTCCTCTGAAAGTATTATTATGCAGTTTTCCAATTTCTGAGCAGAAAAAAAAATATAATAGTAGCCATGGCTTACTGCTGTAAAAAAGGAATATGGCAGGTAGCTTGAAGGAGAGCAGGGCCCTGTCACTTGAATAGAAAATGAAATAAATGTAATACTTGCCTTGCTTTCTTACCATTCTGTGGCAAAACTCTCCAGTTTTCTTATCTGCAAGATGGGGATAGCAATACTTCCCTCCTTTAACGATGTTTTGAGAGCTATAAATAAGCAACTTGCATGTAGACTCTTGAGCTGGTAACATTTTCCTCTGAGCACATGCTTGTTTTGCTAAAGCTCTTGGTCACAACACATGAGAAAATGAGCTTCTAATTCATCACCACCAAACCCTCCAGAAGGGGAAGTCATAATCAGTTGGGACATTTTTATGCAGGATGCTCTCCTTCAAGAGTTTGAATGCTGTTAATAGAGCATAGTCATCCAAAATGCAAGCCAGTGTTTTTCCTGGTGGTGATACTAGATCTTAGGAAAGAAGTTGGCATTTCATGTGATTTCAATGGTCATGAGGCAAGCACATACTTTCAAAAACACACTCAAGCATCTAATTGTATTTTAGACTACTAAATGCTTAAAAAAAAATCATATTAATAAATCTTACTTGAACCGGTACAGGTTAGATCATCACAATGTTTTAAAATGGAGGCTGTTGCTTTCATTGATTTTCTATTACTTGTAGAACTTACCATTGAAACTGTTTTAAACTTTCACATTTTATTTTCATTTTCACTTAGAGAAGCCCAAGAAAACTACAAAAATGCCCCTGGAAGGACCACATAACCTGTTTTATTTCTTGTAATCAGTAACTATTCACATATCTAAAGAAATAACCATAGAAAACCCCCAAGGAGTCAATTATAACCCACCCCCCAAGTTTAAATAGATCAACTACTGGCTCATTGACTTAATGGATCTGATTCACTTTTGCACTAATGCTCCTTCAGAAAGCAGGAGTTGTGTGAAGAGGTCTTAGTGTAAATGGCAATCACATTTGAAAAGAGTCAGCACTTGAGTTCAGTCTTGTTTGTGGTAGTAGAAATTTAAAGCATCCTTGTAAAATTGAATATGCCTAATTCTCTGTTATGTTAAGGCCACATCAGTGACATTTTATCAGTTTCCAAAGAAGTTTAATTGGGATTGATTACTGTCAGAACTGATAGATTTGTAAGGAAGGAGATCGTAAACATAGGAAAGCACAGAATTCTTGTGTCTTCTGCTATAGGATGACAAAATATTTTACTATCTTTTAAAAAAATTGGATTATTAGAACCACCAACTACATTATGTTACAAAACAGATTAAACCAAGGCACTAGACTACATTATAAGAGCACGTTTGCAAAGCAAGTGTAAACAATGTCACTAACATGTACATTTACACTGAGATCTTATAACTGAGGACCTGTCAAATAAAATATCTGTACACAATTTGAAAAGAACCAGAAAATTATTTTCTTCTTTGAAATGGTTACAAAAATTTTTCACTTCTAAAATTTCTTATTTTCACTTCTAAAATTTCTTATTTTGAATATAATTTTTAATACAATGCATTTGAACATAATACATGGTACATAATGTATTATGTTTATAATTCTTTTGGTTTTGCATTTGCCTTCTTTCCTTTCTGTATAAAAGGGGATGGAAAGGGAAAATAAGGAAGCAGTGAAATAACTGTCTGGAGAGGAAAATGAACCACAAACCCAAAATCATTCTTTTTATTGTCTATCATCTAATTCACAACATCTTCACTGCAAGAAAAAGGTGTGAGAGACTTATTTCAAATAATTTTGATCAGCTCATGCTCTTACGAAGCAATGCATAAACTATGCCCTTATGCACATGCTTTGTCATTACGTATTTTGTTATGAACGTGTCATCATTCTTTCCCCAGACATGAAAAATAGAAAGCTAAAAAGGAAAGTGCACTTGTACCTTGAATTATAAAGTATTATCTTGATTTTCACTTCTACCTTTGCAATAGGAATACAACCCTATGAGGAATCTTCATTTACACAGATGACCCTCTTGTGCTTATATTAATGAATCTTATGAACTATGGAGAACTGGGTCTTCCCCTTGAAAAACATTCCCATACATATGACTGCATGTCAGAATAACAATTTGAAGGTGCAGTTGCATAATATTCCTTAATTGGCAATATCTCAGTGGACAGTTTTGGTCCAGTTCAACAGCTTTCCCAAAACAGTAGGAGGTGATTTTTTTCTTTAAGTGTAAAAAGGCTAAATGACATAAAATGCTCCACTGTATAAAGATGCAAGAATAAAAATGAGATTCAGTGTGTTTCATCTTTATTTGATCTTTGCTTCCTTAAATTTTTAGTTGGCAACTTCATTATTAATAGACTAGCTCAGAATTTCACACCTAATTAATGCCTGGTTAAACATCGTTTAAAATGTGATTTTTGTTTTCTTGAAAGGCAATTCTAAGGCCATAGTTTACTGTACATTTAAATTGGCATAAACTGCCCCTCTGTCTGAAAGAGGCAGTTTCTGTTTGGAGGTTAAGTCTGCATAAATAAATAAGTAAATAAATCTGGCTGGTGTAGCTTTGAGCAAAGATTGTTTCTCTGCCCCATTTCATTGGGTAGGCACAGCAATATTCATATCAGCATCAGGATCGGATGGTGCAGAAGCAGGGCAGGAGGTAGTGTTGTGGGCAACACATCGCAGGGAAGTCAGGGAATTTTACTTGAACTGTCACTCATTAACGCAAATTTCTGATCACTGACCTGCATATTGATGAAAAGGACACAAACTCTTACACAAACCATTTGAGTGAAGACCTATCTTCCCCAGGCTCAACTTGCCATATTTTTGCCACGGAAATGTCAGAACTAGGATATTTTTTGCCTCCCACGCACATGTGCTGTCCTGCCCCAGGCTCTGCATCGAGCAGCTCAATCGGCTGAGTGGACGAACGGAGGGTATTATTGCCCTGCCACTTTTTTTTGTTTGTTTGGATTTTCATAGGGATTGCAAAAAGCACATTCTTGACACCCAGACATTTCACATTCTGATTTCAAGCCTTCACTTCAAAGCATGAAAGCTTTCCAGCATAGTGTAAAGCGCTGTATTTTTGTCCCCTTAAAGTAGGCTGAACCATTTTAAATAAAACTTGAAGGAAAAAGAAATCAGTCTGAGGTAGACATGCAAGATAGAAAATTTCAGTTTGAGCAGCTCAAGTTTGTCTGCTGTTGTTTCTAGGCTAACTTAGACCACAAAGGATGCAAACTGTGTATGGAAAATTAATTTGGGGGGAAAACACCAGACTTTTATAAACTTTCTATGTTCTTTTGTATCCTGAATTTAGTTTACTGAAATGAAATTCTTACTGTGGGAAGTTTCCAGCAACATTAGCTAGGGATGTTGCTCTAGGTAGATCCTATAATGATTACACAAAGTGTAATCTCAGTTTATAATGCATGCAAACATGTGGCTTGATAGCTGGATGAGCCAAGGTTTCAAGTACTTAGCAGACACAGCTGAAGTCAAACTTTCAGCAAAACTCAACTCAGGTGCTGAAATGTTTCAAAAATCTGGTAGCAATTATCAAAATACAGGTTGATAATAGATTTGGAATTTTTAATTTCACATCTTATTTTAATTCCAATTTCCTATGTTTATGTAAGGCCAGAAAACTTTTTTTTTTACTATGAAAAGGTTTTATTCACCATCAGTGGTACAGCATTCACAACAACAGCTTCATTATGTGGAATTAGAAAGAAATATGACCTGTAAAAATACTATCCATTCCTTATGGGTATATTAAAAAGTGCAAAAGAATTATCAAAACTCCAGCCTGTTTCTTTATATCACAAAATTTACAAAATCGAATTGAGAAAAGAATCATGGAAATGCTTTAGCCAAAGTAACAGAAGGAAATTTAGTGTTAAATATTCAGCATCAAATACCTAAAGGGACTACATAACATTATCATACTGTACAATGTTTAATAAAAGTTATAGTTCCTACAGCAGTCTTAATTAATTTTTCTTGTATACAGGTAACATTTCTGAACTACTGTACTTGTCGTTGTTATGTCTTCGTATGACCAAGCAAGGCAAGATTGAAGACTACTTGAAGACCAGTGTGAAACGGAGGACTAAACTGAGGGGCCAGAACCAGCATTATCTATTTATGCAATTATTACCATACATTGGGTAATACTAAATTGGCAGCTGCTGAACTCACACGAGCCTATGATAATCTCACTGTATTGCATTTAATCAAGATATTGTACAGTATGAACTACACATTTTATAGAATTTTTTAGGATCTATGGAAATATTGAGTTAAAAAAAAACAAACAAAAACAACCCAGCCCAAAAGACAAGCATTAATCAAAGGAGCAGTCAGAATCTTTATCCTACTGTGTTTTTTTCCCTACAGCTGGTTCCAGTTTCATGAAAGACACTTTGATTCTTCTGGTTTTTCAACCATTTCAACCTGATATCTAGTTAAAGGAGAAGAAACTCATTAAATAAAGTTCTGGGTGTCAGGGTTCTAAAGAAAGCTTGGAAGTTTGAACCTTAAAAGCTCATGAAACCATAGATAGATGATAGGTAAGTAGTACATATATGTGGATATATAAATATAGATAGATAATGAAAATTGTGTGTAAATACCTTTTCTAATATTTGGATGTTTGTGGTCCTGCAGAGTGATTAACAGCCACTGGATTCTGCATAGTACATAGCAGGTGTAGAAAATGAAAATGAGAATTAATATTCTCTTCAGATTCCACTTCCCTGGTAACTGGCAATTCTGTTCTCACTGACTTCTTCATGATTTACTTCTTAACAGCTTAACTGTTTAACTTGAAATCAACACTCTTAAAGACTATCTTAAAATTCATTCTGTGCACTATGTTCCTGAAAATGTGTTTAAAAACATTAAAAAAATCATCTTCTGTGCAAGGCTCTGACTCCCTTTTTCACTTGGTATTTTGTGGCTTTCCATAAACCTGGATGTTGGCCCTTCTCCCTACTAAGTACAGCTTTTTAATTTATTTTTAAAGCATCAAGAAGGGCAGGTATTGAAATCGGTCGGTGGGTGGTGAGCAATTGCATTGTACATCACTTACTTTGTATATTCTTTTATCATTATTAATTTCCCTTCCTTTTCTGTCCTATTAAACTGTCTTTATCTCAACCCACAAATTTCACTTTTTTTTTCCTGATTCTCTCCCCCATCCCACTGAGGGAGGGGACATGAGCAAATGTCTGTGTGGTGTTTAGCTGCCTGCCGGGTTAAACCACAACATTCTGTTATAAATAATAATAAGGCTAACATCACAATATTAAGGTTTGCTCTCTATTGCTATTAGTGTGGAGATAGATAGAGATCAGGGGATTAGTTTATCCTTATGGTATCTGGTTTGGACCTTAAAAGATTATTCTTCAGATGATATTAACTGGAGCAAAAGCTGAGCCTTCATCAGCAGGGGCTGTGCAGGAATCATCTAAAGCAGGAGTCAGTTCACCACTGCTGTGAATCTCCTGAATCAGGAGAAGAATTCAGTCCTTAAACAACTCATGCTTTGGTAACCCCTAAATGGTGCTTTGACTCCATTTATATTCTTTTCTATTCCTATCCACAAACCTTTTCAAACCTACCCTGTCACTAACCAGACACTGTCCATCTTTATCATCTCTTCAATGTTACTTCTTGTAGTCCATACGCATCAAACTCTGTACCTCTTGGCTTGGAAAGAACAGAGTGGCTTCATAACCCCATGATAATGGGTGGTGGCTGTGGAAAACTGGAGAGAGTGACTTAGCAGGACTGCCCAGTGGAACTTTTAGTTGGTGGTAGCTGAGATTTCAGTATGCTTTTAGGATCACAGCTTTTGCCCTGCAGTCAGCCTGAACACTGTCAGAGTGTGCAGTGGGGCTGTTGCTGGTTTTACTGCCCATAAGCTTACTGCAGTGATGGAGAAGTGAACCGCGTTTATGTCTCAATGTCTTCTTTTTTTTTTTTTAGGTGCCGTGCTTATGTCTAAATTTTGGAATGGGATGCCATCCAGAGGGACCTGGACAAGCTGGAGAAGTGGGCCTGTGTGAACCTCATGAGGTTTAACAAGGTCAAGTGCAAGGTCCTGCACCTGGGTCGGGGCAACCCCCGGTATCACTACAGGCTGGGGGATGAAGGGATTGAGAGCAGCCCTGCCAAGAAGGACCTGGGGGTACTGGTGGATGAAAAGCTGGACATGAGCCAGCAATGTGCGCTCGCAGCCCAGAAGGCCAATCGTATCCTGGGCTGCATCAA
>NW_008794665.1:1509388-1558466 GCF_000699145.1 Aptenodytes forsteri
TGCCCTTTAGAGGTCCCTTCCAACCCAAACGATTCTATGATTCTATGAAATCATGTCCCCTCCCTCTCTTTGAATTTCCTTGTTTTTCAGCTTAACTCCAAATGTGTGCTGCTGTTTGCATGCACCACCTTTACTATGTGTCTTTGATCCTTTTATATTTGCTCCATTAAAGTTATCTTTTGATTTATTTGTTTGTCTTCAACTGAGACATCAGTCAGCAGCATTGCCTTTGATGGCTGGATCAGTCTGACATTTGTCTGTGAAAATACAGTAATGTTTCCACAGGGAGGCACCAGTCTTCTGATTTGCTTCTCTAAATTATACAGCCCCTTTCTGGGCAATGTTACAGAGGACATGCAGCAATCTCTGGCTGCAGCACTGGTTTCTGGGCTTATGAAAAAACAGAATCCACACTGTTTTAGAAATTATGGGCTTGTTGGAAAGATGCATCCAAATTTCATTAAATGATTTTTTTTTCCTTCTCTGATTTTCTTGAAAGGTGAAGTCTTATTATGTTAGTAGCTAAGATGTAATGACTTCTGACAAATATTTCTTGCAGATTTATCATAGCTGTTCTGAGTCAATGTTATCCGCTGACTCCAATGCAGTGAGTTACTGAAGACTAAACGAATAATTTGAATATTCTGTTATTCAAAATGGAGAGGAACCTTGACTGCTTTCTAGTGTGCATGTATGCCCACTTGCATAGACATAACCCATAGATGTATCAAAAAGACATATTAGGGTTGGAATCAAAACCAACACAAAGCATTTCCTAGATGCTTTTTAAAAAATAATTGTATCTCAGCAACAGTCTTTGTATTCATGCTTCACTAACAGAGAAAGCGCTGTACACAATAATCTTACCTACTTAAAATCAGAACAAAAATATTAAAAGGACTGTCCTGTTGTAGTGTAGCAATATCCCATGATACTGTTTACTTTTAAAAAATAATCTGCATTTTTGTGATATGCAGATACGTATTTAAAACAGCCAAAAACCTCTTCAATATCTTCTGTTATTTTAGCCTGCTCCTTAGAGTCCAGGGAAAAAAAAAGGGGGATCAGGGCAGGATACAATCAACTTTGGAGAATAAAATGATATCTTCTTGCTAGGTTTCAGGAACAGATAATTTCTCATTTACAAATCTATGCTTCAGGCAAATTTCAATAAAATATATAAAGCTTTTGTGGCCTTGTGAGATTCTGTAGTGCAGAAACTGGATATATTTTTATTGAGCCTATCTTTTAGAAATTTTTTGAGTAACAGCCATGAGGTTCTGTTTCAGCTTCGGAGCGGTGTTGCAGTTTTATTATAGTAACATCCAATTGTAAGGCTCGGTTTAAAGCTGTTCAGACATTTGTGCTATATCCCTTCTATCAGAAGCTTTGTTACTAAGTCAAACAGAAGTCTGAAGTTTGTGATAAAATGGGCTTTAAAAAAAATGCCCTTTAGAGGTCCCTTCCAACCCAAACGATTCTATGATTCTATGAAATCATGTCCCCTCCCTCTCTTTGAATTTCCTTGTTTTTCAGCTTAACTCCAAATGTGTGCTGCTGTTTGCATGCACCACCTTTACTATGTGTCTTTGATCCTTTTATATTTGCTCCATTAAAGTTATCTTTTGATTTATTTGTTTGTCTTCAACTGAGACATCAGTCAGCAGCATTGCCTTTGATGGCTGGATCAGTCTGACATTTGTCTGTGAAAATACAGTAATGTTTCCACAGGGAGGCACCAGTCTTCTGATTTGCTTCTCTAAATTATACAGCCCCTTTCTGGGCAATGTTACAGAGGACATGCAGCAATCTCTGGCTGCAGCACTGGTTTCTGGGCTTATGAAAAAACAGAATCCACACTGTTTTAGAAATTATGGGCTTGTTGGAAAGATGCATCCAAATTTCATTAAATGATTTTTTTTTCCTTCTCTGATTTTCTTGAAAGGTGAAGTCTTATTATGTTAGTAGCTAAGATGTAATGACTTCTGACAAATATTTCTTGCAGATTTATCATAGCTGTTCTGAGTCAATGTTATCCGCTGACTCCAATGCAGTGAGTTACTGAAGACTAAACGAATAATTTGAATATTCTGTTATTCAAAATGGAGAGGAACCTTGACTGCTTTCTAGTGTGCATGTATGCCCACTTGCATAGACATAACCCATAGATGTATCAAAAAGACATATTAGGGTTGGAATCAAAACCAACACAAAGCATTTCCTAGATGCTTTTTAAAAAATAATTGTATCTCAGCAACAGTCTTTGTATTCATGCTTCACTAACAGAGAAAGCGCTGTACACAATAATCTTACCTACTTAAAATCAGAACAAGAATATTAAAAGGACTGTCCTGTTGTAGTGTAGCAATATCCCATGATACTGTTTACTTTTAAAAAATAATCTGCATTTTTGTGATATGCAGATACGTATTTAAAACAGCCAAAAACCTCTTCAATATCTTCTGTTATTTTAGCCTGCTCCTTAGAGTCCAGGGAAAAAAAAAGGGGGATCAGGGCAGGATACAATCAACTTTGGAGAATAAAATGATATCTTCTTGCTAGGTTTCAGGAACAGATAATTTCTCATTTACAAATCTATGCTTCAGGCAAATTTCAATAAAATATATAAAGCTTTTGTGGCCTTGTGAGATTCTGTAGTGCAGAAACTGGATATATTTTTATTGAGCCTATCTTTTAGAAATTTTTTGAGTGACAGCCATGAGGTTCTGTTTCAGCTTCAGAGCGGTGTTGCAGTTTTATTATAGTAACATCCAATTGTAAGGCTCGGTTTAAAGCTGTTCAGACATTTGTGCTATATCCCTTCTATCAGAAGCTTTGTTACTAAGTCAAACAGAAGTCTGAAGTTTGTGATAAAATGGGCTTTAAAAAAAAATCTCTGATCATGACCAAATGTTGATGTATTATGAAAATGACAGATTATCCGTCTTTCTCCCCTCTCGTCTAATTTTAACATTTTAATTCATCCATCAATTTATATACACCTTGGTTTTGTGTCTTCATGCATTAGTCTGTGTCATTTACTTTTTGTTCCCAACCATTTCAAATTTTCTCCATCTTCTCAAGTATCTTTGATTTTTAGGGTTGTTGGGTTTTGGGGGGGGGGGGGGGGGTTGCTATCCATGCTGAATTACCAGTGAATAGGCAGTAAGAGGTACCGAGAGAGAGAGGAGACAAGTAAGATCAGAAATTTTTAGGTTTCTGAAGAACGTGCCTTAGGGATCTGAAGTTGGAATTGTGGACAACAGAACAGCAGTTGCTTCTGGTGGCATTTCTTTTTGGAGATGGGAAATGTTTTGCTCCTGGAAATTCATGCCACTGATAATAACTGATTTCTTTTAATCAGATTTATTCTGAAGAACATAACCAAAATGTGTTGTTAGGTTGTTCTGGGATTTTTTTCTTCTGTAAAATCCTTTTTTCATTCTGGTACACAGAAAGCTTGGCACCTGTTATAAAAATGATGCAAAATACTTTTAGATAAGACCAATATTCCTTTGGGTATATTTACATCCTGGAAAAAAAATGCACTATAAAAACATTTGTAACAAGTCTACTTGTAAGAAAATTATACTCCTGGAATGTATTTGCAAGGGGAAAGGGGAAAAAAAGCCAGAGATTTTGTTTTTTCCAAGTTTAGCAATAGCACGCAGGAATGTATGACCAGGAGTTAAGAAAGAAATAAAATGAGAAGTAACACAGAGATAAGGATATTCCTGTATTTTTTAACACAGAATAATTTTATAATATTTTTTATTTCAAAATGATTTGATTTTTGATTCATGGCAAATTCTTTTTCATAAGGCAAACACTATGTCAATATTAGTCCTAGAAACTTACTTAAAAATAACATCTTTTTCAGTTATAATTATGTTAATTTAATACACATTTAGCAGACAACAGTAGGTTATTAAAAGGCAACATTTTAAGCTGTTGCTACTTATCTCATACTTTATTAAAATGCAACATTGCTATTGCTATTTCTCAAAATCTCCACGCAGTGAATGGTGCCTTAGGTATCTCAGTGCAAGCTGACATTTTACTGTTATGTTTTAAGATTAGGTCTCCTTCTGGGAAGAACACTAAGATAAAAGAAATACAGTCTGACAGTGAAAATGAATGGTTATATAAAGATATTCCATAAAGCTGTGAAGAAAACCTGTCATATACTTGGCTAGTCTAATGGCATAGCTATTAGAAAATAACTAGTCTAAATCATGTACATTGGCCAGTTATCCTATCTAGAGGCATCCTTATTTACAAAGCAGTTCCAGATGAATATAGCTATGATCTCTCTGCTGAAAACAAAATCCTTGAACCAGTTCTCTTGTCCAGCTGGAGAGGAATTTCTAATTTGCCCACATAAGTAGGCACACATGTTGATTTTGGAAATCTGCCTCTAATTAGCAGGTGTTTAATATTCCAAATGTATTTGTTCAGGTATCCACAAGCAAGCAAGCTTCCACGGCTACTCTTTATGCAAGGAAATTCTCATCCATAGGTTAGTAATGGAAAGTGAATTGAGTTATAAACAGATGCTGAAAGAGCAGCTAATGTCCTGAAAAGAAAGTCTTGCAGCTATTCCACAGTCCTATTATTTTAAAAAAAAAAGTAGTAAAGAAGTAAAAATGAGGAGTAAATTGGGCCTTCTCCTAGGACAGAGGAAAACACATCAAATTGTAGAGGCAGTCTCTGATGATATAACCTGAGAGCACTCTTATCTGTGCAGACTACTAGTGGAACAAAAGGAGAACAGCGAAACTGTGGCGTAGTATTACATAGGCTGAGCTTTTATTTCCGTGCCTCTTCCCATGGCGGCGTAGTGTGTCATATCAAAGGCATTCTAAATTTGTGGTACTAGATAACCTGCCAGCACTGGGGATGGCTATGCGTGCTTTTCATTCATATTCCAGCAGAAGATTAATGCAAAGTATTTTAAAGAATATAATATAATCTATGCTTTATGAACCACACTTCAGTAGCTGAAAGGCAGGTTACATAGTTGCCAAAAAAAAAAAAAAGAAAAGAAAAAAAGAAAAACACACCCAACCAGCAGACGTATCGTTATATGCACTGTGGCATAGCATATTGCTTCACTATTTCTTCATAATTCTCCAGTTTAGAGGGATCACTGCGCCACTGTGCAAAACACTTTTGAAAAGAAGGAAGGAGGAGAACACAACCTTAAATTGACAATATTTTGAACACCAAAGCAGTAATTGCAAATACACTAAATGTATTTGCATTAATACTTCGGTGGAAGAGAGTTACCATCCATCCTTCACATACACTAATTATTTTAAATAACATTAGTCCTCAGAAAAACCTTAGAAAGGAATTTCAAATAAATTAGCTACAGGTAAGATCTTCTGATTTTGGTGACTTCTTTGATGGTACCTTATCTGAGTCTTCAGTGGCTCATTTAATTGTTTTTTCTAGGCTTTTATCTGATATTACAGATCAAAATTACTGATCAGACATGCTTAACATCTATTACCAAAACCCACACCAAGCTTAATTTTAGTATGAGTGGTCCATATCATTTAACAGGCACAAGTTAATTATGGGCATAAATTAATGAAGAGAGAAGATTATTGTAACAGATGAAAAGTCAGCAGTAGGCTGCATAAACCTGGAAAATAGGTGTTTGCTCTTATTTCTATGTTACAAATAAAAGGTGTGTCTTCTGCACCCACATTTGATCCAGTGTCCTTTTGCTGAGATAAGATCCTCCACAATGTATAGGAAATATCTGAAATTCAGGCCATGTTAGTTATTTTAGTTGACATTTGTTAAAAGTTTGAGTTTTGTGAAAAGTGGGCAAACTTCATAGGTTAACTGCCACCGCCAAGCAGAGGTTTCAACAGAAAAGGCTCCATTCATCTAGTTCCATTCCCAAATCTCAAGTAACTGTGTTTGTAATCTTTTCTTTAAATGGAAGTCAACCATGTGTAAAATTCTCCATAATATTGACACCTATGACTTACAGCTAAATACGTAAATGTAGTATTGTGCATCTTCCCCATGTTGCTAATGTACCAGAGATCTTCTGCAACATACAAAGAGGTTATTGTCATGCAAACAATCTTCTGCTCATCTTGAAGCAGATGGATCCTGTCTTAGTAAAATTGCCACATTTTCTGCAAGTGACAGAGCCCTCGTGTTGCCACATGTTGGATTGCTCCCGAAGGAGGAAGGCAAACAGATTCTGTTGCTGCTGATGCTGGCACTGTTTCTGTTCCCTTTTGCGTGGAACATAACAGCAGATATGTTGTACTCAGAAGTATCACGACCCTTCCCACATATCCCCCTTTTAAAATGATGTGGTGTTTAGAGGAGAACAACAGGTTTCAAATAATAACACTTAATTTAGATTTAGAAAGCTGAAAGTGCTGAGTTTGCTTTATTGATACGAGAAAGTGTCAATAGGGAAATAGAAAATCTTCCAGCACATCAAAACCATTATCAGGAATTTGTGTCATTTCTGCACATGGGATAAGACATAACAATCTTAATCTGTAGATAGAGGATTTATACAAGGAGGTGTCAGGAGTTTTTAAGAACAGGTCACGCAAACATCTGCCTGGGGTATCCTAGGTATGCACTTCATCTTCCCCCTTTGGGGCAAGATGAACTAGGTAATCCCATTGGATGCCTTTCAACCCGGCACATCTTTGTTTTTCACATCGATAGGTACTTCCCTGGAAAGCTTTTGCTGTTCAAGAGAATTAGTATAATGAAACACAAAGGAAGGTGTTACCCTCTAAATGATAGATATGTTTGAAGGACAGCCTGATTCATTGGAAAAGATTTTGGAAGGCCTCCAGTTCTTTACTTTTGCCCATCACTGAACTGCTCTGCTAATTTGGACAAGTAATTTTCAGTACTATTCTTTCCTGAGTGCCACATAAACAGAAACCCAGCTCTAACCTCAGCCAGATGTGTGGTTGTTACTGCAAAAAGAACAATCTATTATTTCCTTATAGGCATTAGGTGACTGTTCACTACCAAAAAGTCTTTTGGGATGGTCATAGTGATAATTTTATTTTTTAAAATTCAGTGACTGTCTTTGGTAGACAAGTATTTTGGTTTATTTAGGAAACTTGGGTTTTCATAAAAGTCAGTGGGAAATTGCCCTTTGATTTTAATCCTGTTGTGTAACTTTTTTCAGTTTGTTTTCTGTCTTCTGAAATGAACTGGGCCTTAACTCAGAAGAATTTTCTTGGCCCTGATGTTGTAGGTCTATGATTTACTCATACAAGTTTGAAACAGGTAGAAAAGTAGCTTTGAATCTGATCTTATTTTTTAAGTAAGGACAAAAAGAAGTTTCTAGTTTATGAATCTTCAGGACAGCATATTTTTTTTTCAATTAAGATATCTTTTTCAATAACTCCACATTTGTAACAACATTCAGAAGGTCTGATATTTATTTCATTACATCATAACAAAGTGAGTATTTTCAGATAGTTAGCTCCAGCCTTTGTGTCAGAAGAGGATTGCAACTGTGCTGGGAAACAACCGAGCCCTTCATCATCCTTTAGTTTGACTTGGCTCATTTGGCATGAATCTTGCAGATTGTGAGAGGATAATGGATTTTCTTTTAATTATTCTATTGAAGAACTCATCTCTTCACCTAGGCCTCCTTTTTTTGTTTGTTTGTTTTGGTTTTAATTTCTTTCCCATTCCTAATGAAGATCTGTGGATGCTAGGTCCATTACACCACAACTGGTATTGAAAAGTGTTGCTATATTTCCAATTGTAACAACTGATGTAGCATAATATGAAGAAAGTGTCCCAGGAGACTTTGCCTCTGTCCAAGCTCTGCTCAGCATAAAAGCAGTGCTGAAGTTAAGTATTTTTAAGCCACCTGTATCTTTTCTAGATTTCAGGCCATTTGTAAGCAGCCTGTAAGGAATGAATTCAGGAAACAGGGATTAGATTCTCCCAGCTGTCTTGCATCAGTGTGCAAGAGGAATGATAATACAAGAGACGATACAAAGGCCACTTTAATTAGAATATTCAGGAGTAATCCTTGTCAGGCTTCGTAGCCCGGTTTATTGATGCTTATAGAGAAGAAATTAAAGCTGCACCAAAACCATATAGAGTACAGCACAGTCAGCAAGGGAAGAGTTCATGTGAGGTGATGAAACTAAGTTGTGGTACCTGGATTTCTTTCTTGAGACTTATCAGATGGTCAAGCTCAGCAGTGAAACCTGAACTTCTTTACCTCCCCCATGGTTGCTGTTTTCATTTTTACAGCATCCTTTGTGTGGCTGATACTTTGCAAACAAATAAGGGAACATAAGGGAACGGTCTCTTTCTGTAGAGGCAGTGTATATTAATAGTTAAAAGCCATACCAATGCATATAAAAAAGTGGTTTTAATTTCCACTTTCTGTGCAAAGGCAATGCATGTCCTGGTATACCACGTCATTGTATTCTCAAACTAAAACCATCCATGTTGTGTTATCTTTATCTATGTCTGAAATAATTATCTTCTGGGATTATGATGGGTATTGCGATATTCCATTCTTTCCCCCCATTTTGGTAATTATCAAATTCCTAATAAGCAGTTTTGTCACTGAGCTGAGACTCCCAAAGGCATAATTTTTCCAGTGCTGTGACAAGAGATAATAAAGCCAAAGGCTCAGTCTTGTATTTATTTGTATTGTCAGAAATGGTGCTACTCTAGAACATGCAAGATTTAAACTGGTATTACTGAGGTGAAAGGTTGAATATAGTCTCTCTATATTCAACCATCTCTCAATGAGCAGTTGCTCATTGCTTTCTTTTTATGCATCTCACCATCTGCTTGCAATTGTTTATTTTTTCCCCTTCCCTGCATACTTGGTATTCTCTCTCTGAGAAGCATTTGATGATTGTACCCCTCTCTTCCTTCATTAACATGTCAGAGGGTGCAACTGCCAGGACTAAACAGGCATTGTGTATGGTTCAGTGGAAATTGTAACTAATGAGAGTGTAGGCACCCCATAGTCCTGATGTGCCTTTTGCAGACTGTCACTCTGGGTGCCATCTCGTGGCTGCACAGGCTCGTAACGATTGCAGGTTTGCCTCTACCTTGGCATGGTGGGTACCCTTGGAAGAAATTTTTTCCTAGCTCGATCATTTATAGAGGGGTATGAAAACCATTGATTTTGGAGGGCCTTGTTACCCCTGGTTTTTGCATATACATTTTATATAATGTTCGTACCCAAATGCTACTATGGTAATAATGATAATGCTTTCTCTTTTCAGATGTTGCTAGCTTGTCAACGCTTTATCTAAAGCAAATATTGCTCTCGCACCACGGCTTTTTGCTAATGATAGATAGATGATGACAATGAAAAGTTTCTTCCCTCTCCTTGTGCATTTTCTGTATTCCTAGACTTTCTCAATAGTAGTTTTTTAGAAAGATAGTTGTTTTGAGCTTCTTTCTTAAACTTTTTTCATTACACTTTAGATTCATTTTCACCAGGTGCCAAGAAATACCTAGGGTTGGCTAAGAACAGAAAATCTGGGTTGTGTTTTTTGAGTTTTTGTTTGTTTGTTTTGTGGGTTTGGTTTTTTTTTTTTGTGGGTTTCCCCCCCAGAAAAACAGAAGATGCCAACTTGGAAACTTTGTAGTAAAATGGTCAGAATTCTAATGCTCTTTGCCGTATACATGCTTTGTGACCCACTAACAATTTTAGCTGTTTTGTTCCTTTGTTTTTATACTTCATCACCATTGCCATTTTATCTCTCTGCGAGGCTCCACTGACCCTTTAAACCTGAGTCATACTTGGAATCCCTGACTTCTCTGTGTGCTCTGGAGCCCTGCTTGAGTCATACAGTAAAGATTTTTGTTACACTAGTAACACAGCTCTAGCAATACAGAACATTGCTGGACTCTTTGAGGAGAAAAGGCATCTGTGGTTTTGCCCTTGGTTACTTCATAGTAAAAGCAAAGTTTATATAAACTATTTGCTTTGGCAGAAGAAGTCATTTCCATCCTTTTCTTATCAGTCACAAATCTTTTGGAGATGTGAAATAAGTACACATATCGTTCAGGAGAAAATCGGCCTTAACAAAAACGCCTGCTGCATGAGGTAATGCCACCAAAGATCTTCAAGGCTATTAGATGACATATGGTACAACCAATACAAGGTTATGATATAAAGCATGTTGTTTCAAATATACTTTCAGAACCATAGAATCCAAGAAGAACAGATGTTTTAGATGTTTATTTCCTATTGAGTTTTCTGGACTTCTTGAATATGTAAATTTGCAGATACTAGCCCATCCAGACACCTGAGGGAATATGAAGCTTGGTTTTGGTTTATTATATCTATCAAATACATAAAAGCTGGAATAACATGTCCATTGTCATTCCATTTCTTACATGTGGGTGGCTAATTGTGGAAAAGATTTTACAGAAATACATTTTAAGGAACATAATTTAAACTGCTGCCATGTACAGGTGTTTTCAGAGAAGAGATATTATTCAGTGCTGTACCTAGCTCTTACATGTCTAATTAAACTGCTAATACATTGTAGCCTGGTTATCTTTATTATTTGAATTTTGAATTATCTTCTTATGTTGTCAAAAATTATGTTTTGTTTGAAGTTACCAATTCTTCTGCCAGTTTACAAAATCCATTTTCTAGCAGAAATTTTTTCAAGCTAAGACAGAAGTGTCATTCTTTTCTTCCGAATAAGAGTAAAAATAGATCTACTGTAATAGACACAGTTTAAAAATCTTTTTGGTTTTATAGCGTATAAATATACTAACATGCAGAGGAGCCTAGTTTTCTCAAATAAATTGTCATCAATGATTCAGAGGGATACATGAATAAATTATGCCTAATTAGCATCACATTTATGGTTATTAAGCATGTTTCTTAACATTAAACATTAGAACTAAGTAAATTTAAATAACCATCTGTGTTATTGTATTAAATCATGGTATTCTTTCTGTAACTACTATTATTCTGTTAGTCTTCCAGGCAAGATAATAAAGCAAAAAAATGAAGATATCTATATATGAATCCATCACCAAAGAAAAACAAAATGCTAACAAGTATCAAGGAAATAAGTAATTAATGAGTATTGTGAGTGAGTGATATGGTATTCAGCCTTTGAACAGCTGAACGAACAAAAGAGTGAGAATATACAAACATTAACGTAAGCTTGCTCCTGTTGGTATGTAACCTTCCATGTCTGAGTTATGCCAAATGTTTTCTACATGGCATTTTAATAACGTATAAATGACATTCAGTTCCCAGTCAGGTTGTAAGTTATCCTGAATATGATATAGCGTACCAGACTTCTAAATATCAGCTGTTGGTGTTGTATCTCAAAAGGGTCCATTTCATTGCCTATGTGGTGCAATGCATCCAGCCAGGGACATGGCCATGAAGCCTGTAGATCATTGATGTATTGAGGATGCCTGGTTTGCAGTTTGCAATACAAAAATCTTGTGGTGATTGGATTTGACTCCATGGGAATACCTGAGTAACGTTGCTACCAGATGCTTTAGAGCTGCTCTCCCAGTTCTGAGAGCAGATGGAATTGATGGTATTGAACAGGAATTGTTTCTTCTTAGGGGAATAATATGTCCGACACTTAGATGGAGGGGAGTTTCTTCAAGGCTGCCAGTCCAGTTAAAAGACTTCAGTGTAATTTTTTATTAAAATGTCCATAGAAAGATATTTGTCTTAGGTTACACTTTTAGGTAAGTAATTTGCATATATTATGTATTTATGTATCAATTTAAGACATTGCAGATAATTTCCTCCAACTTCAAACTTTGACTGCTACGTACCCCTTATATCAGTCTTTTGCCTATTCAGAATACAGTGGAACGGTCTCTCCTGAGCTTGACTGTTTTGATCATATTTATCTTGTTTTGTTTTCTTTGCAGTTGTTAAGTAGTTTAACTTGATTGGTTTATAAAGTTTTGAATAGGATAGGTTATATCCAAGATTCTCTCTTTTAATCAAAATACATACGGAGAGTCTTTTGGTGCAGAGAATGCATTGGCAGTAGAAGCCTAAACTGAGAAGATCTCGTTCCCCACATGCCCACTCTTCCCTCA
This sequence comes from Aptenodytes forsteri, assembly GCF_000699145.1. Taxonomy (NCBI): domain Eukaryota; kingdom Metazoa; phylum Chordata; class Aves; order Sphenisciformes; family Spheniscidae; genus Aptenodytes; species Aptenodytes forsteri. The sequence goes on from NW_008794665.1 coordinate 1,521,479, forward strand.
AGATTCAGCTCATTTCACCTCTCACTACAACCACTATTAATCAACATGCGAAGGAAAACCTGCAATGTATATAAATAATCACCGCTGTTCTTATTAAAAGATGAGAAACATTTTTTCATCTTACTTATAACCTAATTGATGTTCATCTGTACAAGGCAATTCAGCTGAAGCTGTATGGAAGGGGGTATACCTCACCTATAAAAACACACAATACAAAAAATATTTCTTAAGATTTTTGAAAAGGAACACAAGACCTTTTGACATCATTGCTGGGAACTCATGGTTCTGTTGGAGGGAAGTCTAATTTCGCAGTGGACTTCAGCAAGCAGAATTTTACCCCATATATTTTCTTTCCCTAGCAGAAGAAGGAGGAGTTATTTTAGTCAGAAAAGAACAAATTTAGAATTAGAAACCGGTATAATAATGCTTCAGATTCCAGGAGTAGCGAGAAAATCTCCTAACACAAAAAAACTGAAATAAGGAATGCCTTGGAATTGCTGCTCAGGCATACGGGTGAATAAACTCATCACTAGCTCTGGCACAGCACAGTTACGCAGAAACACTGCGGCTGTTGCTGTGTACTGATCCCGAGTGGTACGCTGAAAGTGAAACACAGATGAAAAGGAGTGTGGGGTGGATGGAGAAGAAAAAGAGAGAGACAATTGCAACAGTGAAATCCTTTTGTGACTCTAGCTTATCACACCTTAAGGACTGGTGATTTTTTGAAGGAGTCTGATATTCAACATCCTCAGGCTGGGAAAGTCATTGGATTTCTCCCCATTCCCTACTGATAGACCATAAGATAACAAGGTAAAAGCTGAAAAGACCTGTCAGCTCATGTCATCCACCTCTCTGCTCATTCAGTGCTCCTCCTTACTGTGCATTTGTAGCACTTTGCAAAAGCCAAGTTTCAGTGTCTCACCAAGCTCTATTGAAAAAATACTGCAGAATCTAATATATATAATCAGTTGTATGGCTGCGGAGCATAGTGACAAGGGCCTGGTTCTGGCCTGTCTCTAGTTTTACAATGAACCCCTTACTTAGAATTATTTTTATCAGTGTTCATGAGAGGAGAGCCAGAACAATTCAAATGCATCATATTTTTAAATAAGATTGAATTGTATTTAATTCAATAATACTGTTTTATTTATTTATTCCAAAAGTTGGTTTGAATGCGGCATTCTTAGGCAAATACTTCATAGTACGATTAGCTCTTCTGTTTACTTCTTGTCTGTTGCCTTTTTTGAGGAATATGGATTTAAAGAAAAAAAATCAGTTGCAATTTTATTGTTTGTATACTAGAGGGATCCTGTGAGGATTAACAGCTCATTTTTACTTATAAGTCAGGTTTGAGGACATGTTTTTCCTCATTATTCTGAGTAGCTCAAATCAGCAAGCGTTGTCATCGTTGCCATCATTATCATTATTATTTCACAGTAAAGATCACATTGAACAGCATAAAAAAGGTCAACTACTTCGTTTCCTCTACAGTGAGACTCCAAGTGCCTCCATAATTTTCCTTCAAAACAAAGTGGGTGTTAGTTTAAAACCTCCATGCTCAGCAGGTCATTCTGTATAAACATTAATCCTTACGTTTCAGAAGAAAATACTGTTTATGTCTGTGATGCTTTGATGGCAAGTTTAAATAGATAAACATTGTAAAATGCCTTTAAATTGCCTGTATATTCAATAAAAAGTCAGATCCGATAGGAGATGACCCCACATGAATACACAGATGGTTAAAGAAACTGGCTTCATGAAAACAAAATAAGGGAATGGATTCTTTCCTGCTAGGATGCTGAGTAAATAACAAGTTGAAGACATGTTTTTTCAAAACGTAAAATATTTTCTGACTAGTCTGAGAGTAAAAGATGAGGATAAATAAAGTTATTCTAGCAGAGTTCTTCAGAGAAGTAAGATGCTCACAGAGCCAAAAGGATCCAGAAAGATTAAAGGAAAAAAAGAGTTTGAATACTGCCAGTCTGTCAGCCTTGAAATCTGCTTGAGACAGTTTGAGAGATCCATGCGGCCTTTCTGCATTTGGATTTGCTTTAGCAGGGAAGCCAACAAGGAGGTGAGCTCTCCTTGCTCTGTCCACTCAGGACCGCTAGAGGATCGTACTGACAGCGAATACTCTTGTGAGACGTTTATTGCACGCCCAGTCTTGCCTCAGATGTTGCACTGAAAGTGGGATTGTTTATAGTTCAGCATGCTGCTCCGCACACATTGCTGCTTCATCCTGATTCCTCTGCAACCTACTGTTTCCTCCTTGCTTTTTAATGTTAACGACAAAACCACAAAACAAAACTCAATAATATCTGTTTATATCTGTTTGTAACAAAAGCAAGAGTCACACAATCTGCAATGCTGTGAATAATACAGCTGGCTGAGGAAATTACTATCCTTGACACTCACTCATGCCCCATTTATGAAGATGGAGTATTTAAAAGGCCAATAGAAGAATTAAAATACAGTAGGACTTTTTATTTCTATTTACTTTTTTTCCCTCTACACACTAGCCCTAGTAGGGCTGTAAAGGTCATACAGCTCATTTCACAGCAGGGTGAAGCAGGGGTAGTCATTTTGTGGGAGATGTTTGGACTAGTGTAGCACACAAAAGAAAATGAAGACGAGTAGGGTATTTGTGGCGGGTGGTGGACGTCATAGTTTGCTCTGGTTTTGATCTTAGCATTATTTCACTGATAGCTTTAGTTAAATTCAGACAATAGCATGTCAAGCTACAGGCGAATACTAAACCAAAGAGGTCTGGAAAATTATATTTGAGGTAAACAGTTACATAAAAGAAGAAGGGGTTCAATTACGAAGTAGGTGCTATAATTGACATTATTTTTTATTTCACAGTTTATAAATATCTTCATAAAACCCTCAAAGGTATAAGCAACATTTGCATTTGTGATAAACTTCAGAAACTGTCGGAGTTTCAATACAAGTCAAGGACAGGTCATTTGTATTTCAAGTCGGTCCTTTTAGAGAATACTCAGCATAACCACCTTGCAGAGACAAGCCTTTGTGAAAGAACTGAGACTTTCCCATGTAACGTTTGCCCACCTTTCGGAAGCAAAATCTTCCAGAAGACTTGCACTCTACTGTGACAAGTCAACAAGTCCTAATTTCAAGCTGTTTTGCTTTTAGTTATTAAAATTCAGGTTTTTTTGTGTAGTCTGGGTAATAAAAAAAAATGTAATCTATTATATACATAGGATTTCTCTCCTTGTTTTTCCTTCACCATTCCAGTTATTTGTTGTGAAAGTTATTTGTTATACGCAACCTGATATCTCTGAAAAAAAAATTTTGAAATCTTCGGCTAGAGGTAACTAAGCAGATTTTTAACCTTGGCGTCCTTTTACAAGTCACAGACTGTAAAATGAAAAAAAAAATAGGGCAGAACTTTAGTTCAATCTTTCCCTTGTGTTTTAGATTTATACAAAAAGACCTATTTCCTTTGTTCTCTACTCCTCAAATTGTGTTTGTCCTGCACATGTGTTACACAGACAGAGTCGTATACACAGTTTTAATGCTTAGACTGCAGTTTCTATATGTTGGTGTCTACATTTAGTACATGCCATTACGTACCCAGGGGCAAGATCCTCAGGGCTATTAAAAATTAGTTTGAATTATACAGAAATGCTTTTAAGGATCTGTGTCAAGGTGCCTTGAAATACCGAGACCTAAACACCATCTGGTTCTATCAAAAGCTAATGTGTTAGACGAGTCAAGCAGTTCTGAAAAATCAGGCCACTTAGAGCTTCAATATGTAGCATGCTGAGCAACTCCTGCCCTTCAGGATCAAGCTGCTTTTTAAACTTTTAGAGATACTCAGCATAACCACCTTGCAGAGACAAGCCTTTGTGAAAGAACTGAGACTTTCCCATGTAACGTTTGCCCACCTTTCGGAAGCAAAATCTTCCAGAAGACTTGCACTCTACTGTGACAAGTCAACAAGTCCTAATTTCAAGCTGTTTTGCTTTTAGTTATTAAAATTCAGGTTTTTTTGTGTAGTCTGGGTAATAAAAAAAAATGTAATCTATTATATACATAGGATTTCTCTCCTTGTTTTTCCTTCACCATTCCAGTTATTTGTTGTGAAAGTTATTTGTTATACGCAACCTGATATCTCTGAAAAAAAAATTTTGAAATCTTCGGCTAGAGGTAACTAAGCAGATTTTTAACCTTGGCGTCCTTTTACAAGTCACAGACTGTAAAATGAAAAAAAAAATAGGGCAGAACTTTAGTTCAATCTTTCCCTTGTGTTTTAGATTTATACAAAAAGACCTATTTCCTTTGTTCTCTACTCCTCAAATTGTGTTTGTCCTGCACATGTGTTACACAGACAGAGTCGTATACACAGTTTTAATGCTTAGACTGCAGTTTCTATATGTTGGTGTCTACATTTAGTACATGCCATTACGTACCCAGGGGCAAGATCCTCAGGGCTATTAAAAATTAGTTTGAATTATACAGAAATGCTTTTAAGGATCTGTGTCAAGGTGCCTTGAAATACCGAGACCTAAACACCATCTGGTTCTATCAAAAGCTAATGTGTTAGACGAGTCAAGCAGTTCTGAAAAATCAGGCCACTTAGAGCTTCAATATGTAGCATGCTGAGCAACTCCTGCCCTTCAGGATCAAGCTGCTTTTTAAAAACTTAAGTTTGAAATGTTGGACATAATTAATTTTCTGCTACAATTAGTTTGAGGCCAAACAATAGAACACAGTCACAGATCCAGGCTTTAGCTGGATCCTAAGGACATCCTTGCTTTGAAATGTAATATGCCTGAAGAGAGGGAGCTAGTCCCACACTCTTTGTTCCTTATGAGAATTTAAATATTTAATGTGGGAGAATGTAGAATTACATTTTAAGTCTATGTACTGAATATAGCTATCTAAGGCACTCTTATTACATATTTCTTTGTTAAATTTGTTCTTGAGAAATCCTTTTGATGATTTATTTCCCATGTCAACAGCCATTACAGGGAACATTACTGAAACATTTCATGTTATTGTTAATTTTTCATTAGGTTTTATTATTTTAAATTGGTACACTTTTGCTAAAAACCCACCCACACTATATTAGCCAAAACTCCTAATGTAGTAAAGCCACATGGTATAATTTCTGCTGAGCTTTTTGTTTGTTTGTGTTTTATTTGTGTTTATCCTTATCCAAGGTCATAAATAATGAATGTTTCTCTCAGTAGGCCTTTGCAGCCTAGTCCTGAAATCCCTGAGGTTCATGGTGAAAGACTGTTGAGATCCTAAACCTGATATCACCCAGCCTAGTGTTTCTTTTGAAAGATTTTGTTTATACTGTGTATGTCTTCAGCATCGCTGTTTGTGACTTTTGCTGGTCCGCAAGACTTATGTCTGTATATACTGTCTAAAAGAAAGTAACAGGGAAATGGAAATGGTGCTTTGCTGGCAGTTGCCTGTTCTTTCATCACACACATAACGTTTCTGCGTTATGCTCATTTGTGTTCCTTCTCATCTACAAGTAGAGATTTCTTGATATGAATCTAAGCACAAAGAAGATGACGATTTTCAGCTGTGGTAAATACTTGTTTGTATTACTTGGAAAACAGTTATTGAGGATATTCATAGCTTTGGTACACTTACCTGCTTGCCAGAAACAGCGGTTTCCCACAGCTTTGCTGGGGGCTACGCAAATACCCCAGAAACTTTTCAAACCCTAATTCATGAAAGCACTTCTAAAAGCTTAAAAAAGTAGAGGAAACAAAAGAATGAACCACACCCCACCACCACCACCACCACCACCCCGGGTCTGCCAGGTATAGCCAAGAGCATAGATGTTTGCTATTGGGGGTATTTCCCTGCTTATAGTTAAGTGTTCCTTACGCAGAAAACTAATGAAAGAGGTTCCCTTTGCCTGACCAAACAAGCTATGTGTGAGCTGCTCAACACCTGCTCCAAACGCATTCATCCCTACCATGTTCAGCCAGGCTTAAATAGCTGCACAGATCAATTATTGTAATTTCTTACTGTTCAGAAAGAGTGTTAACTCCAGCTAGCCTAGGTTCAGATACAGGAGTGCAGTAAGAACTGGCAACAAGTGACATTCATAATGGTCATCAACAGCATTGTTATTAACGTGAGTACTAAATAGTAAAGACTTTCAAAGATTTAATTTACCTTTTTTGCTACTTGAGAGTTACTTGGTTTTGCACTTCACTTGGGTAAGATGATAACATTGTTACATTGCAATTTTCTAATGCATTCTTTCCTTGTAACACTTGGTTCAAAATTAACAGGAAAAAAATTGAATAAAAAGTAGAATTGAAGTGTGGACATGTTCTCTACTTGTTTCAAGTGTATTGCACGTCCTTTTGGTGTCTGAAACTGATGACATCATCTTAGTTACCAATGGGATGAACAAATCTAACTATCAAACTGTTTTAAAACAAATTGTTCCATCAGAGTGACATACTTGGTGAAGTAGCATACTTTATGCATTAATATCATCCACTCTAGCTGCCCACCAAAAAATAAAAAGAAAGAGACTCTCCTCAGAATAAAAATAAGTTCCTGAAAGGTCTCCATTGGAAAAGCTAAGATTTCACCAGAAAGTTTGCAGTAGCTTAACAAGCTAGAACTTACGGCCTGGCTTTTCTTCTTCCTCTAAGATTTTCCTCCCATGCTTTCACTAGTTCAGCTGCAGTCTAATATCATTGGGCAACACCACTACAAAGACGCTATCCCGAGGACTATGCCAGGATTCAGCATTCATTGTGCCTGGTACAACTGGAACTCATCACCATTAATTAATACTACCAAAGCAATAACCTGGCCCAATCTTCAGAGGACAAACAAGCAGCACTCTCATCCTAGCAACAGTAGCTCAGCTCTGTAAGTGTCAGATGATGATGGTCATTTCCTCCTAGGGTCAGGATGCACACAGCATAAGTAGAGAAAAAAAAAAAAAAAAAAAAGGATTAAAATATATTATAGCTGATGAGAGAGGCACCCCTTTTTCCCCAGTGCTGGCTTTGAAAATATCCACGTTCCAAACATTGAGATGCTTGAAAAATGAACTGATTATTAGAGTGTAATTTCTAATTATGACATAGTTGACTGAAACATGCTTCAGATTCCAGGAGTAGCGAGAAAATCTCCTAACACAAAAAAACTGAAATAAGGAATGCCTTGGAATTGCTGCTCAGGCATACGGGTGAATAAACTCATCACTAGCTCTGGCACAGCACAGTTACGCAGAAACACTGCGGCTGTTGCTGTGTACTGATCCCGAGTGGTACGCTGAAAGTGAAACACAGATGAAAAGGAGTGTGGGGTGAATGGAGAAGAAAAAGAGAGAGACAAATACCAAAGAACTTAGCTTGGAGGGACAGGAGGGCTTGACTAGAATTTTTCTCTAGATGTCTTGTTTACTGAATGTAAATGCCTAAAGTTGTTCAAAGGAGCTAAGCAAACTTCCCTCCTCAAAGGATTTTAATGTATCTCACCTGGTGCTTTCAAAAAGATTTTGAACATAGTTTGTTTTCTCTGTGTGTTTTAGGAAGTGATTGATGCTGCTTACAGAACTTCATTAACCTCTTCCCAGTTTCTGCTCCTGTTTTGTGTTTTGTTCAGTTTTGTTATAAATGTTTGGACTTTAAGCAACCTGCTCCAGGTTATTTTGAAATGTTGCTCCATGCCAACGGCACCTTCATTCAGTTGCCTCCAAGCAGGTTCATTAAAATCTCTGTGGAGTAGCATGCATTTTATTTGGCATTAATTCTAGCACAGCTCCTGAAACAGCAGTTTCTGATTGATCTTGAAAGCCACTTTGGTTTTGGCTTTTCTGCAAACCCCTCCGGTGCACCTCGTGCCTTCTAACAGTGTTCACTACAGCCAGCTTTTCAAACAGTTTAAACCCTTGGAAAGCTATTGCTACTTTAAGCTTCAGTGAGAGTTCTTTCTTTTTTTTTTTTTTTAGATCTGAGGGTAGCATGGTATAAAACACTAGTAAGCAGTCATTGTTCCCTCTGCTAGTCACCTCCTTTCACCAGAACATCTTTCGCATTATTCTAGCTATAATAACTTTTTCCTGCACATTGACATGAATTGGCATTCGTTTTCATTTAAGCTATACCAGTTTGCACAACTTTTTTTACTTTCCATGTTAATGGCCAACATCTTACACAGTTATAAATTAGGAAAAAAAAAAAATCAGTTTACACCTTTTAAACCAAGTACAATTGCATTATTTAAATTATTTTTATCTCCCCCCCCTCCCCCCAGCTTTGGAAATTTGTTAAAACAACTGCAAGTAATATCTCTAAATCTTGAGTATATTCTTACATTTGCAGAGAAATGAGTGCTGGTATTTCTGTCTGGCATAAGTAAGTCTTAAATTTTAACTGTTTTCCAGCAATGGCATGCTTCATCTCTTTTACGGCTTGTCTCAAGGACTGTATTAGTACGTAAAGTACTGCATGGCTCTGTGTTCCTTCTACTGATAAAATGAAAATTATTCAGAAAACCCAATTACTGCTTTGCTAATGTCTTCTCTGAGTGACATGGCTTTATTGGAGAACAGCTTCTTTATTCTGGCCACTCTCATTCTTACTATTAATTATGGCAATATCTAAAATCCTTACTCTGGGATAGAACTAAATTGTACTAGGTTTGTAGAAGTATTTACAAAACAGGGATTTCCTGCCCAAATGGCTCCTGATCTAAACATTAAGCAGAGAACAACAGAGGAATATTTGCAGAGTCAGGCAAACAGAGGCAATATTGATTGGTTTGGCAGAAAGAGGCCTCAGTACAATGGAGCTTACAGAGCTTCAACCTTCTAAAGATCTTAAAGCTTATAAAGGTGTTAAAGTTTTTCTGAAGAAGGATAACAAGAGGGTGTGAGGGTTTCTAAGAAGGGAATTCGGTTCAGCTTGACCGTCTTTCCCCTCCAGTAGGATAAGGCGGTGGCTGGAACTTTCAGACAGATAAAAATGTTAAACTAAATCCACAGCTATACTTCACCAGACTGTCGGTCTGAAGCTACAAGGACTTTCCACGTGAATGTGTGTTTGTCTCCACATGGATGGGCACCAAAAGTTAGACTTCATTGCTTATTGCATGTGTTTGATATGATAGATTTTTATCTGTTAGGGAATCCACTGTGTCTGCCTATGTTTTTCCACCTGGTGGATGTCCACTTTAAAGAATTCAGATGAAGACATTTTCACTCTGCCTCATCTCAACGATTTCCACAGACAAATAAAAATTGTTGGGAAATATTTTCTGCTACCCAGGATTTTTCTGTGTTCAGTTTTACTTCATGACTTTTAATATAAGATAGCCTCGAACCAACCTGTGTAATAACATTACCCTCCTTTTTTTCCTTTGATGTCACATGAAGACATTCACCATGTTTTTGAGTAGAAATATGGCATAATATCAGGGGTTTTTAAATGTTTGATGTTGCATTTGCAGTGCCTCCTTTTCTGCCGCTTTGGAATAGCACTCAGCTTTCAGCGACAAGGGAATTAATTCCCATCACCCATCTTTAAATTCTTCAGACTGCCACATATGTCAGTGCTCTATTTTGCTTCCTAGTTCTGCACTCTCTAAGTTTTTAAGCTGTGAAACGCAATACTAATGTGCTCAAAGATCGTCTTAATGCCGTTCTCTTTCTCCTTTTCTGTTTCCTTTGCACCTTTCCATTTGACTTGACTATTTTTGGGCCTCTTTCTCTGAGTATGAACCTGGGCTCATACTGAAAAGCATTTTGAGCCCTGAATAACCCCAGTGAAGTCACTAAGGATCTTGCAGAGCAGATTGCCAAGCACGGTGTTGCAAGACCAGCTGAGCTCAGCCCCTGTTCTCCGTGGCTATAAAGTAGTTATGTACTTCAGCTTTACCAGGCCTCTGATTGCATTAAGGATTACTGATATTCTCTGAAAGTATGTATGTCCTCTGTTAACACCCTTTGCAGTTTTCTCCCCTTCTCCTTCTTGCCTTAAAGCCCTTCCCTTTTCGATTTCCCTACGTGCTCTGCTATGAGCCGCACACTGACTGCTATTTCCTGGTACTGCGCATCCCGACTCCAAAGCCATCGCTCTACCTACAGAGCACATAAGTGAGAATAAAGTTGTAGCTTAGGCATGCTCGTGCACGTGGAATAAGGGTCAATTTCTCTCTCTTCCTTTCCTAATGATGTTTGGTCCCACATTAGGTCACTTTCTCTTGCTCTACTTCCATATTTTTTTACTTTTCTGTGATGTTGTTTTTGGCATTAGACAAAAATAAAGCTTTCATAAGCCCTGAAAGAGTGGAAATGTTACAACACTGAGGAAGCTAAGATAACATAATTAATCCTTTAAAAAGTCTTATTTCCGTAGTTAAACGATGAATGTTCAAAGGCTGTCCCTATCAGTGCTGCATAATGTCATTTATGTTTGTTATATTTTACGCTTTTATAACAGAAACTTAGGGCTTAACCTAATGTATAACTACACATAAATACACATACTATACTTAGTAATATAAATACATATCATGTTATTTACAAAATGACACATCTATCAAAGGGTGAAAATCCAACCAAGATATGCCTGCAACTCACAAAAAAGAAGAGCGCATATCCAAACTCTCTTTACAGGCTTCAAAGTGTAGCAGAATTATAAGTGAAGAAACATCTTTTTTAATCAATAACTTGACAAAGACCAGCAATTGCTGCAGAAACAACAGAATAAATTCTCTTTCCTCCAATTGCTTGAATTGTTTCTAATGATAAAAAGACAAACAATACATATTCACTAAATTACCTTATTTAACAAGAAAACTATAACACATTCAGGCACAACATGCAGAATAAGGAAAATGGAGTAAAGCTAAAGGGAAATTAAGAAACATTTGTTTCTTCTTTTTTTGTGGCACAACATACCCCCTTCTGAAAAAAGAGCCTTATTCTGATGCCTTTACTGTGATACGGTGAAGAACTGCTCTACATCTAGCTGCAGGGGCTACAAGTGGTGGCAATGCATTTTCTGAATGAGCGTAGCTATGGAACAAAACTGGTAGGAAGGTGAAACTCCTCCTGCTTTGCTCTTGGTATAACATAGGCTCACTTGGCAAAATATCTGATAAACATGAAAGAAAGCAAAATACCATATAATCTTTTCAAATTTGTTTCATTGGCTAGGATATGCATCCAGCTATAGTATCCATTTTTGAGCAGACATTTCGAAAAGCTCATCGCTGCTTCTGAATGTCAGCACATTTATACATTCTAATATACATGTGCACTATGAAAACGGAGATGAAGAAGGTTATGGATTTTTATAGCACACTATGACTTTTTGGCAGTAGCAAGACCATTTACACATACTATTGAAATTAGAAAATTAGATTTTAACCTCTAATGTCTTTTTAAACATAGCTAGCACATAAGTAAACAGCTGTGCTTATTATAGATCCAGAACTTAATAATAATAAAAAAAATCTAATTTGAAGCTCACCCTTCCAAAGCATTCCTCTGAGATTAATTCTCTTGGCTCCCAGCAAAGGGAGTGGGAACCAGAGCTTCTTATTTTCCCGAATCGGGCCCTATGAGAACAGTGTGTTTGTTCTTTAACATTGTTCAGTAATATTTAATACCCGGAAAATGCAGATTGCCAGCTGTTACACATCATCTCACAGCAATAACACACTGTGATATTTAAATCTTATAGTTATTTTTGTATGAGTGATACTCAGGAAATTTGAAACTTGTCAGTAAATAAATATTTGAGTGTTCGGCTTAACTTGTTTATTGGTACATCTGCTTGGAAACTTGATAATACTAATCAGTATTTCAGAAAATTAAGCTAGCAAAGGTGATTGGAAGGGAGTTTCTTGTATGTTTGTGCAAGTACATAAGCATGGCCTATTCTGTTCTGCTTGAGCTGTAATAGCAAATTAGGAGGCATCCTCAACTTGGGAAGCAAGTTGGTGGAGCAGGCTGAACCTGGGGGCTGTACACTTCCCTGCAGTCCTGCCTGCACTGCGCAAGGCTGAACTGTGATGAATCGTCGGTTTGCCACTCCTGATCTTCTCCTTTTTCTTTCCTGTTTGTGTAGTTTGCTTGTGTTTGTGTATGTTGTGTGTGTGTGTTTAGGGTTTTTTTTTTTCTGTTTTTGTCCTGAGTGGAAATAAGGTGGCAAGAAAGACTATTCCAGCAGGCAGCGCATCGGCAAGAACCAGTGGAACTTCCGTCCCTTTTTTATTTTCCCCTCCACACCTGCCAGAGAGACAAAAAACCTGGAGCAGTTACAAATGCAGTTGTCTATCCCCATAAATGCAACGAACTCCTAACGGGACAACTGCTGAATGGCTCGGGCACAGGAACTGCCTGACAGTAAATAAGGTGGCAAGAAAGACTATTCCAGCAGGCAGCGCATCGGCAAGAACCAGTGGAACTTCCGTCCCTTTTTTATTTTCCCCTCCACACCTGCCAGAGAGACAAAAAACCTGGAGCAGTTACAAATGCAGTTGTCTATCCCCATAAATGCAACGAACTCCTAACGGGACAACTGCTGAATGGCTCGGGCACAGGAACTGCCTGACAGTCGGACTTTCCTCAGGCAGCACTCATGACTTCAGTGAGGCTGAATCAAGCACTCCACTTTGCAGGCTCACAGGATGCCATTTGGAGAGTATGTTTTCAACTGATGTTATTATACAGTATTTAAAGGGAAACAGTATGACTCCCATGCAGGATGGGACTCCATCTGGACTATGAAAAGCGTATTGCTTAGCAACTAGCATTTACTGTTCTTCTCAATTATTTTTTTTTTGTTGCAAGTATATCTCCAAACAAGTCTGTTTGGATTCCCCCCCCCCCCCCAATTAAAATACAAACAAACAAAAGAGAAAGACTCCAAAACCCAGAGCTGCCTTGTAACAGGATGCATGGCAATTCCTATGGGTCCATGACCAAAATCAAGACTACATCTTGCATACACCACTACACATTACCATATAAAAAAACAGACCTTTCTGTAAGGCTTAGCTGTCCATGCCTAACTGAATACTCTTTCTTCTTATCTTCATTCACTGGTTGTGATTTTACGTCTCTTAAAATAAGTGACGTATTGTTAAGAGCTTCCTTCACTTCCTATACAAACTATTTTTCTTTTATTTAGATTTCTAAAGTCTGCAGTATTTGAACTTATGAAACATAAAGCATGAATGCACACAAGTGTAAGTGTACAGATACCCATGTATATTTCTGAAAATCTGGCCCTGTGTCCCCCTTTATCTGAGAACAGCAGATCACTTTCAAAATATTTATTCAGCTCCTTCTCTTGTTGGGTAACCAAGAATCAGCATATATAGGTGGTAAGGTGTCCAAAGATTGAGCAACTACTTAAAACCATATAGTAACACAGGGTAACGCACTTGTGACTCCTAACTTCGAAACAGTTCTTTTGCCCCCTGACTGCAGTTATATTTGCAGAGCTGGCTTATAGGAAACAGTTGGCTCTTACACTGTGAATAGGTTTTTTTGCTAGAAAAGCTATTACAGGGAGGTAAATTGATGCAAAATCATAATAGTATAAAAAAACTTCTAGAAGCTGTAGGTTATTTTCTTCATTTTCAAAGAGTTTATAAATCCTGTTTACTTTATAGTAGAAATGTTCACAGGTTATTGGAAGCATTTTTCACTTCCCTTGATAGAGTACAGGGTTAGGATCTACCGTGCATGGAGCACCCGCATCACACACTGCGTTCTTCTGAAACAACCCTCATACTTGAGCATTTATGAAAATATTTGTTATCTTTAACACACATTTCAGAAGATGCCTGATTAATATTTGAACTATGCTCGCTGGAACTGAACCTGGCTTTTCACTTGGTGTTTGCAGAGCACCAAGTGGAATAAGGGTCTGATTCCATGACCAATTCTACTATTCATTAAAAAGAAAATAAAATCATTATGATGTGAGGGGTTTTTTTCTTTCTTTCTTTCCTTCCTTTTTTTTAATATATATTTATGTGAATTTATGTGTTTTGGAAACCATTTGTTTTCTGTATGCCTCAGGATATGGGGTGACACTAGTCGTGATTTGTCATTTGAAACAAAGTAAGATTTATTGGTGTGAAAATACAGAGTATGCATACTAGACCCACGGTTGAGTTATTGTGGGTTAATGAGCTACTGCTTATCAGCTGAGGTGCATTGAATGACCATAGTATCTTCTTAGTCGGCAGTAAATAGAAAGTAAAATATATTAACATAAGGCTCCGTGAAAAGAACCTAACTTTTTTAGAGATGAATAAAACAAGTATGAATGTTTATTTTATGTGCACCATGATTTTTCCTCTCACACTGTTTTTGACAATGCTGAATTATTTTTATTGTTTTCTTAATATTTTTTTCTTTATGAAATAAATTTCTGGGATATACATTCCTTTTTATTTGGATGGGCTTTTTGATTTTTTTTTTTCTAGAATCTGAGGCTATATGGTACTTCCCTTCTTACCATTGTAGTCTTTTTATTTTTAACATGCAAGACAGCTATTCCAGCACAGACATAAAATTAGTTTTGCTCAATGGATTTCTTGTCATGCATGTGCAAAAAGCTTCATTTGCCTCCAATTTAAATTTTTGTTTTCCTCTGGTGACTCATTTTGCTGCATCTGTGTTTATTCTATAACCTGTGGATAAGGCATGTTTTCCTAGCTGGGAGCTGGCTGGGCTTTTGCTGATGACTGCCATGTGTTGGTTTAGTCTTGCATGCAATTCTGTCTTGATTTCTCCAAAGCTCTCACTGTCAGCATTTCCCCAAGGTGCTCCACGCAGCTCTTCTGGGAAGCCCTTCAGGTAGAGTTCCTCTTCAGGCTTATGGAAGACATCACAGATGCTTTGTCCCTTGTAACAAAGTTTATTTCCCTCCAACAAATATGCATACTTCACTGGTCTCAGTGATAGATGATTTATTATTATAGTTCATCTGTTGCTTTATAGATTTTATTTTGGTCACAGTGACTTGATCTGTTTGAGTTTTTTGTCTTTTACAGTTCCTTCTTGGTATCATTTCATTCTGTATCTTTTCAATGAGCTTCAGCCTGCTTCACTGCGGTCTCTGTCTGATAGGAAAAGGCTTATACACCAGAAAGACTAATGACAAGAAAGAGGTTGAGTGATCGTTTTCTAAGATAAATTTCTAGACAATCAACAGTGTGAGTTTGAGACCTGTTTTTTACCTATGAGAGACTAAACTTTGTTCAAGTATGCCTGTGTGTATTGATGTTGTACTTCTACTTACACTGTAAACATTGTCTATATATTGTATTTGCTCTTACTATTACTGTAGAAAAGGTGATGTAGGTTGCTTTAATATAGCTTAGGCTTTCTGTGGTATCCTCTCTGCCCCTCCCTAAGCATCCCCTTATCTATTCCAGTGTTCAGGTGCTTGCATATGTAGCTATCAGATGTGCACAAGACTTGCCGCTTTTCAGAAGACATCCCACTGGTGAGGCTTGTAGGGGCTTTATTTGTAAAGGTACGTAAAGGTTTACAACGAACATAAAATGCAGGAAAATCTTCTGAGGTTACTGAACATATGTGTAGTTTAGCTTCAGTCTGGCAGCTGTGGATACCTCTTTGGCAGAAAGATGGGAGAGGCCTGTGTGCTGGGGAAGCAGGTGGAGAGCATTATGTAACAGGAGCTCCCCCTGGGAAGAAAGCAGGGGACTCTGAAGGGAGGGTGCTGTTGACATTAGGTTATGAGCCTCTCCAGTGGATGAAACCAAATGCAGGAAAAAGAAACACTTGAAAAGCAAGAAAGAAGACTAGGTCAGATTCCTAAGACAGGTAAGTGTTGCTGTGCACCCACAAATCAGGACTGGTTGAAGCACAGCTGATCAGTGTTTGTGAGACCTTCTTAACCTATAAGTAAAACAGAAGAAGAGTTTATTATCTCTTTGGACCAAGAGCTGATGGCAGTAGGAGAACAGAGAAATCTTGCTGTTGGCTAAAGTGAGTTTGGTTTTAAGTGCTCTGGTCTGTCCTTTTGCTCTGGTTTTTCCTCGCCTTCACCCATCTTCCCTTCGCTCTCAACTATTTCTCAGCAGCTACTACCTGGAGTTGAGCCATTTAAAAGAACTTCTCCTGTATGTCTTGTTAATACTGAAGGCATTTATTGCTGATTGTGACAAAGCTGACTCTTTTTCTGTATGTTTCCCTGGGCAGATAGTGGGCGTGATCTTTCCTGAGAAGGTGAAACCATCTTAGAAATTAATGGGAGCTTTACCCAAAGACAGACTGTAAAATTGACCCCAAGTTTTGCAAGGGGTTGTATTGCATTGTAAATAAGTAGGTCAGGCTTCAGCTTGTTAATATCTAGACCTGTGGTTTTCACCATTAAGTGGCTGTTGGGTGACGCTTAGCAGAGTGTTACCTATGTTGTGTTAGGAAGTGTTGTATTTGTGGTGTTTAAGATAAAACTGTTCTTTTATCAAGTACCAAATGACTTGTGGGATGTAAAAATCTTCACCCTTTAACGTTTGCTTAGGAACAGTTAGTATGTTTCTGTCCTCTCAGAATACTGCAATGGCAGAATTATCCTGAAAATTATTTTAATACAGTTTTGTTCATAAAAATAAATATAAACATTAGAGGAAATAATCTTGTGTTCTCTTTTTTTTTTCTTTATGTGGCTGTCTGGATCATTCAGAGGCTGCTTCTGTGCAGCAGGACCTCCCTGTTTAGGTTGAAAAAGCAGGTGTTTTATTAACTTTTTGAGTCACAATACCACAGACTTAATTTTATGGTAGATTGGCTTACTTACCTCTTCTTACTTGGCACTTGCTACTTTATTAGAGGCTGCTTGTGGCTTTGTCTCCTCCTTTGTTACTAATGTGCTTCAGGGTGACGTGTTTGTGTGTAAATAACAAGTCACTCCATGCTATTATGACTCAATGAGATGATAAATTTCTCATTGAAATGAAAAATGAGTTTTATTTACAACCTTCCCCCCAAAGGTTCTGATGAAGATACTTGAGTACAAAGCCATTCCTTCAGAGCCATTATGTTCCTCCATTTAAAACTGACTTGATAATGTTGTGTGCAAAAAGAACCTGTGTCAGTGCTGCTGCTAAAATTTGGTTTAATGGGCTGCATGCATCCATGGACTCTATAAGCACACACAGATCACTTAAGTTTGTGGAACAAGAGGAATGCTCTATATATCTTCTTCACTGCAGTGTGCATATGAAAAATTATTTGGGAATCCAACGCAGAAAGGCACAATGCAGCTCTGGCTCTCCATGGCTGCAGTAGACTAACTGTAAGCAACTGTGACTGTGGATGCAATGCTGCCAGATAGTTCTCTATGGATTTATGAATGTGCGTATCAGCCCTCTCACATGACTATGTGCACAGATCCCATTACTGCTGTATATTGGCTAACTCTAACAACCGAATGAGCTCTTAAATGATAGCAACTACTTTAAAATGCCTGCTGTTTAAAATGCCTCCTACCAAATTGTTTGTCAGTCATTGTAAAAAAGAGCAGTTATTTCAGCTACTACCAAACCCTTTCCACATACAAAGACTGCGTCTCTCCCATTCTGCGCATGCCTTTGCAGTGTACAGAACCAGTCAGCCAGGCTAATTCCAAAATGAGAGGAAAAAGACAATCCTGGTTACTCTTTTCTTTAGCATTTCCCATCCAGTCTTTCCCATAGGTTTTGAGGCTGGACATATATAGGGTTAAGTGGATTCTACTGCATACAACACCAACTCTGAGTGTCGTGGATAGGGATATATTATAGAAAAGGAATCGGTCAGATAGCAATGGGTAAAGGGTGCAAGACTGAACGTTGTGGCTGGAGTGTACTCTCGCCAACTGAGTCTACTGAAGAGAAATATCTGTGTTGGAAGCAGGTATAGCATCTAAAAGAGATTGACTGTGAAACTCCTTTCTTTTCATAATAAAAGCTTGAGGACACTGTTGAACTATGCTATATGGTAGGACATCTTCTGTCAGGCAGAGAGTCTAAGCAAATGGTATCAAACCCAATTCTCTGAGTCATCTTTAGCTCTTTTTACTGTCAGTGCTGCTTTACTGTCAACGATCAATTTTTGCCAAAGACCTTGCCAAGTTAACTGATCAGAAAAGATCATCTGCAGGTGCAGAGCCGTTCTTGAGGGTGGTGGAGAGGTAAAGTAAAATGCGAAGTATTCATATGCTTGCCATCTAAATCCAGGTTGTGTTCACTGCCAAAGATATAGCTATAGCTGTTGGCTTAGCTTGGTAAGCAGATACCACTCAAGGATAAAGATGAGACAAGTCAAGAACAAAGGAAAGAGCCAGTGCCAAATAGTTCTGTAACTCACAAAATAATTTGCTTTACAGCAGTCTTAATATTTTAGCTTTTTTATGGCAGGAGTATGAGAGCCATTCTGAGTAATCATATATTATAATATACCCCTGTACAGGCACTTTTCAGTAGATGATATAGCATTGGGTCAGATTGTTTTTATATACTGTATTCTCCCTATGAAGTAGGAAGAGTTGGGGAATTAAAAAAAACAAACACAAACCCATAAGCTTGAGCCCTAGTGAATTCTCATATTGCTGTCTACAGGTCATGTCCTGGGCTTGTCATAATCTGTACCACAAAGCCTTTCGGAGCCGTACAGCTTGGCCACAGCAGGCTGTTCATAACCTGAAAGACAAGACTATTCCCAGTGAGAGCTGTGTAGCTGCGCTGTGAAACTCTCTAGAGTTTATAGAGATGCACTTATGTGTTACCATATTTAAACTGTTAAATTTTGCTACTGTTCCTGGGATAAATAGGATCATTTTGCAGAGACTGTGCATTAGGAGGTTATCCCTTACTTGCAGGGAAA
The DNA here is from genome assembly GCF_000699145.1 of Aptenodytes forsteri. NCBI lineage: Eukaryota > Metazoa > Chordata > Aves > Sphenisciformes > Spheniscidae > Aptenodytes > Aptenodytes forsteri. Next base: position 1,540,353 of record NW_008794665.1, read on the forward strand.
GCAAGCTAGGTTCCTATATAGCAGAGTCCCCAAAGAATGCCCCAAAAAAGGCAATGTCAAATGCTACTGGCATGAAAATTGAGGATTTACACCATTTGGGAAGAGTAAACCTGCTGGGTTTTTTCCTCTCAGCCTTACCTGAAATATGAAGATGATCTGTTGAGAGACTCTTTTGCCTACTCAGACATGTGAAGACCCTACAGATGCTTGGAAATGGATAAAATCTGACATCTGCAATGTGACAGCACCCAGCGAAAGAAACTTTTAAATTTAAAGCTAGAGAGTGGAAAATACTTGTATGAAAAGATGCCTTTTTTTCAATATGAGAAATATTATGTGCAGTTGTGAATGGTTATGCAAACTCCATGAACTTGGAAAGCAGTTAATTCTCAGTGACTATTTTGGGCACAGGATTGCTTAGCATAATGAAAAAGGTTCAGGTGCACTTTTCTGCAGCTTTAAACAGCCTAAACAACCTATATAACTTTTTCAAAATTTCCCCCCCCCCTTTTTTTTTTTTTGGTTAGTAAAACAGAACTCGCAGCATGTGGGTCTGCCTCTTTACTCAGGTATGTCCAAGTCTTTAATCAAGTTTTGTTGACATCATGGACTAATTCAGTGCCACAGATTTGTGCTTTGCAACAGCTGGCTTTAAACAGCCTTGTCAGCAGCTGGAATTCATTAAAACCTTGAATTCAGGACCAATACCCTCCTATTAAAGTTACAATATTGCTATGTGGCTGTAGGAACCCTGGCATTGAAGACACAATGGTCTCAACTGTAGTAAGGCAAAATCTCTAGGATTTGTAGGCATGGGAAATAGCAAGCTTTGGTAAATAAGCACTGACTGGGGACCTATCTAAGCTCTTTCATGGGGTTGCAAGCTCAACTCTGGAGCTGTAATTCTGAATCTCCTTTGCAGGTAAGTGCCTACACTCTCTTTCAGAACAGGGCATACTCATGGGGTGTGATGTATATCTTCGAAGCCCTCAGCTAGCAAAGTTATTTGGCTGGAGTTGTTCCACAAGCTGCAGGACTTTCATAGAGACTTGCTGTAAAATAAACGAGGTCAGAGTTGGGTAAAGCTAAGCTAAATGCTGATCAGACTGCTGATAACTGCTCAAAGGGAGCATAAGGCACTCAGCAGTGGAAAGGGGGTTGGAGAATGGGATGGATTGTTTGTGTTCCCTTTGCCTTTATTTTCTGTGCCTCGTGACTGTAAGCAGCCTTAACGTTATTGGGTGCATTTCATTAATTTTAACTTTGCTCTTAGGATGCCAAAGTTTTTTTTTTTTTTCCTGATGAAAAGCCTTTCAAGGATCTCATAACTAGATGCTGAGTAATGAGGTCATAGGCATATGTGTGTATGCCTAGAAAACAAATTGTGATGTTGAGATGACCAGCGGAAACATTGATACTTGGCAGGATTGGGGTAGTTTTGAGCAGTTTGTCTCTACCTGCTTAACTTCAAAAGGTTAGGCTGAGTTAATTTGGGCTTTTTGCAGTGCTGCTGAGGAGACAACAGTGGTCTCCACTGAGGTATTATATTGCTGTAAAGATTAGAATTCATAGTCTGTATTTACTTGTCAGCAACTGATATCCTTACAGAGCTCTTTTTTTTTTTTTTGTAAGATGCTATTTGTGTTGTTCTGACATTTTATATACTTATAAATATTAAAAAAAAAATAGACACCAAATCACTCAAAAACAACAACCCACAAAACCTCATGAAAGTAGGCAGGCAAGCTTTTGATGTTGCTTTATGACTGAGATAAATTGCGGTATCAAGAGTTGATGATAATTATAAATGAAACTATATTTGTCTTTGCTTACCCCACTATACCAAGTTAAGATAATTTACATAATATGATCTTCATGTACTACCAATAACACCTGAAATTTAGAGGAATGAGACTCAGTTTTTAGGAAGACACAGTGTAATGTTTCTATCTCGATATCAAGAAAAAAGCTAGAGGAAAAATAAAAACACTGTAGAGCTTGCCTTTGCGCTTAGGGTTTATAGCAAGCAGGTGATAGTATAACAATTTAAGGGCAATCCATAGTCCCTACTGTAGAAGCCTTAACACCATGTGGTCCTGGCTGAAAACTACTGGACATGTTCCTATCATCAGGAATGATTAGTAAAAGGAGTAGGCTTTTCACAGTACAGTTTTTCTCTCTTAATTATGACTGCTTTATTGGTGCAGGCTGTAAATATTATAAACACAGTTTAATAGGACATGCTACCTGGTTTTGGTCATGATGTTGCTTTTTTTAGTTTTGTTTATGTGATTTACAAGGCATTTGCAGAAAGAAATGAGTATGCCAACCTTAACACGAGAATTTGGATGCCAAATGTCTGTTCAGACACTTTTCCATAAATCTTTAGTCATTTGGGAACTGGAAAGAGGATAAAGGTTTGCAAAGAAACTGAAGACCTAAAAGCAACACTAAGAAGCTGCTGGTGGCAGGTTTATTTCCCAATGAGGTACATCTGTCTTCCATCTCTGACTTTCTTCCCTTCTTTGGCCCCTCTACAGCTTATGAATAAAATCAAGGTTAATGGTCCTCTGATAAAAGACATGCTAAAGGCTTATCAGAAAGCAGATGCCTGCGTTTAAGATAGTCTCCTTACTGTACAGTAACTCTTCTCTAAGTCTAAGAAACCAAAGTGCCCTTTAGCTGTTACAGCTCTTTCCAGGGATGCAGATTTGTTTGTGGTGGCTCTGGCCATTCTGGCTGTGTATGTTCCTACTTTAGAAAGAATAAACTAGCTGAAAATCTTTAATAATTTTCTTTTGCTGTAGCAATATTCTGTTCTCAAAATGTTCAAATGGCATTTCAGCAAGGAAAGGGTATTTATTGGAAATGGGGTTAATATGGTATTTGGATGCTGCAAAGTGAATTGTTTTCTCACCTTTTAACCATTTGTCTAGTTAAAAAAAAACCTTTAAAAATCTGGTAACTTCTATTTAATGATCTATGAATATGGAGTATGATGAGGAAGCTCGAAGAAAAACGGTTTCCAGGTTATGTGCTGTCATGCAGTAGAGATGGGAATTATGGATTAGGCAATAGTATGGTATTTGGATGCTGCAAAGTGAGTTGTTTTCTCACCTTTTAACCATTTGTCTAGTTAAAAAAAAACCTTTAAAAATCTGGTAACTTCTATTTAATGATCTATGAATATGGAGTATGATGAGGAAGCTCGAAGAAAAACGGTTTCCAGGTTATGTGCTGTCATGCAGTAGAGATGGGAATTATGGATTAGGCAATACTACTGCTCTATTTTTTAATTTGTCCTTTTTTAAAATCGAAGTTACTAAATGCAGCTAGCTAATTTGGCCAAATAACATGAAATCATGTTCTATAAGTATTTCCTAGTATGATGAACTGGTCTATTTTAATTAGCAGTTGCTGTTCTAGCTGGGATGAGACTTTAGCTCAAGCAGATCTAAATCAAGCAGTGCCTGTGCTGATGACGACCCCTGGCCTGTTTAAACTAGTACTCTCTCTGCTGCTGCGTGTAGAAGTGCTATGACAATATCAAATTGCTTGCCATGGATTGCTGAGGAGCCTTGAATTGTTTTTTATCTGAAGTTTTGTTTTTTATCTAAAGCTTTGTATCTTTTAAAATCAGATTACTTAGCATGTGGTGAAATAAATACTTGAGCAGGTTTATTATCCAGAATATCTATTATTATGAAACGGAATTTAAAATCAAGGAGGGGTGAGGGACTAATACCTTCCAAAAGCCTGAAGGCGTAAGACAAAACAAAAACGTGGAGCTTTTCTACCCAGTTCATTATAAAACTATGGGAGATCAGTATCAGGACAGAGTGTCACAAAATGTTTCTAAATGGAGAGGATAATAAAGCATTGCATTCAGACACGAAGTTTCCAGGAAGAAAATACTTTCCACTGCCCTCTGCTGACTGCAGGCTATGTAGTGATCTGGTTCTGCTCAGCTGCCTGTGCTTTTCTCAAAGCCATGCACTTGAGAAGTAGGTGCTAGCTGCATTATGAATGGAACTGTGAGGGTGAGTCATACTTTGAGGATAACTTTTTGCTGCAGGTGCTACTATAATATCTAAAAGCTTTTCTTTATGCTCACCTGCAATGAGCCATGATATATTGGCAGATGTAAAAAGCTTTTTCAAGTCAACTTTGACTTCCAGGTTATACCCAGTACTTAATTTTGGTGTACTGTCTTTGTACCTCTGCTGCTTGGAGCCATGTGAATTTTGGACTCCCAGAAAAGTATGAAGCACTGTTCTGTCTTATTTGTATTGCACAACGTCAGTTTTATCCCAGTCACTGAAGGAAAAAAAAACCCCAAAAAATCCCTTAGAACAGAAGTTTGCCCTGCCTTTTCCAGAACATGATAAAACTTTGGAGAGTAGAGAGCAAAGTAGGATTTAGTATTACAGCATCTTCATGCCCTCTCAGCCCTAGGCTGTTTTGGGGTCAAAACTGTCTTTAGGGTACTTTAGCGCAAAGGTGCTATAACTTTCCTTTACAGGTGATGCTATCACTAACAGGGCTTAGGATACGATGTGAGAGTAACGCAGCTGCTTATTGACCATGTTGTGGATTGTTGGGGAGCCTTGACTTATCCACCTAAAGATTAAATCCTTCCCCTGTAACTGTTTGTAGTCTGGATCTAGTATCAGGTTAGGAGATACAGTGTTATTGAGGCAGAAGGTTGGGGCTGACTCCAGTACTACAAATCAGAGCAAGAAAAATAAGGTAATTGTCATTATTGTAAGAATTATAGCCCTATATAGTATTTCTATACATTGATTATAATCTTTCTAATGTTATTCTAGTATCTTTCTCCCTCAACTTCTGTAGTGTCTCTATGCTTTAATTTAAACCAGGAATGTCAACATCGTGTACTAGTTTCTCCGAAGAAACTTATCTGGATGTTATGTGCAGATAGAGTGGTGTGGTCAAGCACCAGACACATTCTTTATTTTCTAAACATAAAAGCTGGCAGCACTTGAAAGCTAGGCTAATGTTACAGGCCAAGTAATGACTCTGGGTCAGTAAACATATTTCAGGAAATATCACCTGGTTAGGTCAGGTCCCAGAAGTAGATTAATCACAGCAAGACACTTCCCAGGTAAGTCTTTTCTCTCGTCCTGAGCTCTGTGCAATGTGGCTGAATGTTACCTTGTCACTCAGGTTAGCTACAGTCAAGCTATACAGATAAATTCATGGTATGTGGCCATCATCAGGTCTGAAGATCATGTAGATGTGTTAGACATGCTTATTACCACGAGGAAAGCAAAATGTGAGGTAGAGTCTCAATTTTGTAATTAAGTATTTTCCTCAAGCTATTGTTTTTCATGATTGCACTTCCATTCGGAGTGCTTGCAGGCAGCAGCCTCCTTCTGTTTCGTGTTCAGTATCACAAGTGGTCTTCAGAGTTTCTTGGATGCTGCTGCAGTGCAACCTGTCTCATTGGCAGCCAGGGCTGCCTCTGAATCCTGCGTCTTCCTCTCCTGTAGATTTGAAGTACTCTTGGCACTTAAGCATGAACATGTGGGACCTGCTGTAAGAAAGAATGTGCCCCTGATCTGCTGAGTTCAGAGGCCTCTGCATCAGAGAGACAATTTGGAAGGTTATATGACTACACAGTGTGAATGCACCTGAGGGTCAGGCCATGGATGGATAATGTAGATACCCAGCTTACCACACCTGTGGTGTCCAGTATGTTCAGTTTACGGGCTGAAGGCATAATTCTGTATGAAATGGTTGTCTAGCCGCTGCATCCTTAAATCAGGTCAATGATCACAGTTAAATGTAGCTTCGAGGAAGGCAGCATATGAAAGTCTGTCTTTTTCTTTAGGAAGAAACTTGGTAGCAAAAGCTGTGCCAAGATTAAAGCCTGTACAGTTCTGAATACTTCCATAGATGGAGAAGTTGCAAAATTGCAATTATCACTAATTACAAAAGGTGACCTTGTAAAGGAAGGTAAACCTTAAGAATGCACCTGCAAAATAATGTTTTGTTGGCCTATCCTAAGGGGAAAAAAACTTTTGTATGGTTATGTCTTGTATGTTCAAAACACTTCTGTTCAATCAGTTCCAGCATGTTTTCTAGATGAAATAAATCAACTGTTGCTTTTTCTTGCAAGAAAAACCCTTTAGAGGAAGGTTCATGGGATTTTACCAATTTTAACTTTGGCTGCTGCTTGGCTCTTCTGTCTGTTGCACCTGATGTAAAATTTTTCAGAAATCTTGTGGTCTACAGAATGAACAACAAATCATGAGGTATCATTGCCTATATATTATTGGCTGCTTCTTTATTTTACTCTGATACCTTTAATTCCTCCTGGAATTGGGACTGTGCAGTACCTTTCAGGATCAATAGCTACAGAATTGCATTTTAAGGCTGTTGTTTCACTCAGCACCTAAATATTGACAAGGGCGGTAAAGGGGAGTTTTATTTTTAAAGCAGACTTATAGTTAAAATATCATTGTCATTGGCTTCTTTGATAGAAAGATATTTATTCTAGATACATCTGTCTATTGACTGAGTTAATTAGCTATTAACTGACTTAAATAACTATCAACTATGTCCATTTCTACTAAACGAGTACAGTTAATTTAGAAATTATTCATCTTGCAAACTAACTGCCAGCTCTGTAAACAGTTATGGGTACAATTATGATTACATCTTTCTAGCATCCATTTGATCACTGGAAACGGAGCTCTGCAAGCTAATTTAAACCAGCTTCACAATACATTTGCAAAGTGCAATTGATTAGTACTTGGTGATTGTTCTGTCAGTCGGGTATAGAAATAGCACGCAGATTATTCAATCTATCCCAATCCTGTAGGATAAAGAGGAGTAAAATGTGTTACCTTTTATTTGACCTGAAGTCAGATGATGTGAGACTGGCTGCTTGTGAAGAGAGTTGAAAGTTGTCATTTTCACATTGTCATTTTTCTGAAGAGGACTGCAAATTAACAGTTCTTTTCGAAGGAGAATTCCTTTCCTAGTAGACTGCTATAAAGTTTTTAAAATGTATTCTTAATCAATTTTGAACTATTAGTTTGGGCTTGGACTAAATACACTACTCTTCAGTGAGAATTAATATATCTTCCTTCTAGTTCTGATATCAAGCCAAGGTTGTGTGTTGCCTTTGTAGACAGAGAATAACTCCACAAAGATCACTATAGCACTACAAATAATTATTTCTCATTTGATTCATTAATAAAACAGGATAAGAAATTCTGCAATGTTTTTTAGTTTTCAATTATCTTTTGTGAAAAATTACTACAGAGGTGAGTCTCTAAAGAATATGGAGAGACTAAGAGTTTTCATACAACCTAGCCCCAAAGACTTGTTTTGAGAAGAATATCCTCTCCCTCTCATGAAAGATTGATGAGGAATTGCCTTTAAATAGATAGGGTTTTCTCACCCTTTTGATAAACCTTTCTGTCTATATAGCTGCAAGGTTCTTCTTCCATGCCGTGATAGCTATGGCCTTTTGGTCAATCAGAGGTTTCCCCAACCTTTTGACAGAACCTGTCAAAAGTATTTGAGGGGATCTTCAGTTATTTCAATGTTGCCCAATTACATTTCCACGCAGAAGCACGTAGGGCCTCAAGGGAGCATGTCACTGTGTGTTTCTCCAGCCCTTCTCTTCTCAGTTCTGCAGGGCTCTAACTCTGCTCAAGTTCAGTGGGCAAACTTCTTCAACCAAAGAGTCATGGAAAAAAAAAAATTTCAAAGGTTTAAGCCTTTAGAAAGTGATCTGCTGGATCCCAAGCACTTTTATTCAAAAAATCAGAGACCGTTGCAATTGTGCGGTTCTGCTACCCGAGAACTAAACCCCAAATCTTCTTTAAAATAAAATAGCCTGAAATTGTTTATTTACTCTAGTGGACAATTTAGGGCTGTGGTTTTTGTTTGTTTGTTTTAATTTTATTTCTATTATGACCTAGTTGTAGGGTAGTTACATGCCCCAAGTCCCTAGATATTGTTTGAGGCTCACTAACTAACGCACTCAGGCAGGACAAGGGAAGCTGCAGTTAATAGAAGAAAGAGCTAGTTACTCGCTTTTATAATTTGTTAACTATTTTGGGAACTTGCTGTTCCTGTCTATATTTACATATGTTCCTACTTGCTGCCAAAGCTGTTTGTTTTCTAGTTTGTCATTATTATCAATGTCTTTACTACAGTCTACTTGCAGATATTTGGTATACAGAAAGACAGCAGCATGTATTGAAACAAAAAGGTATGGGCAAATTGTTGGTTTAGATCTCTTTCTTGGTAGTTAAAAAAGATATTGAGGGATAGTTAAGTCACAGAATTGGAAAGAATGTCTTAATACTTATTAAGAAATATATAATATTTCTCCTGGTGCTTACAGCACCCTCTGGAAGGTACAGTGGTAGAGATCAGTAAGTGAAAAAGACTTTGTTTGATAGCTAGATGATAAAGCTAGATAACAAAAACATCTTAAATGTTTCCTGACAGGAAAAAGTTGTACAGCTAATACTGAACTGTACCATATGATATCTACTGCAAAGCTGCATGCTAAGCCCTTCAGGAAGAAGCAATAAGGCGTGTGCAGTCTAGTGACAAAGGCACTCAGATGGGAGGTGAGGAGTTCTGGACACTGATCTGTAAACTGTTTTTACTCTTTACCGAACATTCAGTGTTCACTATATATACACATATTGTGTGTGTATATATATAGTTATAAATATGTGTGTGTGTATATAAAGTATTTTGGAAAGAGAACAGAATGTTCCCCCTCCCCCACGTTGAGTGCACTAATTGGTATGACAAAGCATCAATAGCATCATGCTCTTTCTTGCTCTAGAAGAGAAACTGAACTTGGTCTCCAATTTCCTGAATTGAGGGTACTAATAACTCGTCCTTAACATAAGGGAACCGCTGTTGGCATTACCAGAACCAGCACCCAGCTGAGAGGAAAAATTGATCGGGTCCTTGTGAACAGTTCTGCCTCTTGACTGCTGGGGAGGATTTGGGGCTGGAGCAGCTCAGAGGCAGGCACAGCATGAGCCCAGTGCAGGGTTCAGTGGCCCAGGGAAGGGAAGCAGTTCACAGACACTGTTAGCATAGCACTTTACATTGACTAGTTTGAAGTCCTTGCCACATTTTGTACAGGTTTTTGAGGTGCCCAGCTCTTCCTCATACATAGTATGTAAAACCTTGGCCCCTAATGCTGGGTTTGATACCACTTGAGAGGCCAGACCCCTTAAAAACTCAGACGTTTCTGTATCTAACCTGTACTAATGCAAGACTCCTTACTTAACGCTTTGATAAACAAGAACAGTTATCTGGCAGATGCTATTCATTTTGTAAATCACTTTACCTTCAGCACTCTGTGTCAGGAAGATTAAAGCCAGATCGGTTACATCAAACCATGTTCCAACCTATTAGATCATATCACCAGGTTTTTCTTCCCTTGTGGGTAAATAATGATAATCTAGTACTGTCCCTTGCGCAGGGTTATAATTAAGCTCTTTTGTAGGCAGGTGTACAGTTTATCTATTGTTTAGAACCATGCCAATATGCTGTGGTGAATCTGCTCTCTGGCAGGAGTCCCAATTAGAGGGGTGTGACGTTTATCAGAACGCTAATTAGTGAATGCTATGGTATATGTGAAGAATGTAGTAATACAGAGTACAGATATCCTTATTTTTGTCCCGGTACCCTGTTACAACTATTAGCACTAAATCTGAAGTGTGGTGTCCCAGGCTCCCCCTACCCCACCAGGATTTTCAGAGCTGCTGGCATCTTCCCATTTCAGACTGAAACTTTCTGTGCTTCCTTCTTGTTTAAAAACAATGAGGTTTTCTCTTCTTCCCTTTCAGAGACTGGATTACACTGGCTATCATTTTACTTGACCACTATTAATGGTAGCAGTGGGAATAAATTCTTTTTCACCAGAAATTCTTTCAAGTTTTAAGCTTACATAGCAAATTTGAAAGACGACAGTCAGTTTAGAAATATGACTTTATGATGAGCACTTTGATTCCCATTACCCTGTGAACACTTCCTATAGGATATCAACAGTAGATTTCAACACAAACGCCCAAACTATTCCAAGTTGTTACTTGTATGTTTAAGTATACGAATACCAACTTTGTAATTCTCCAGTAACTATTGGATTTTCATATTTTTCAGGTAAAGTATTTAGCTTTCCCAAATATGAAAGTTACACTTTTGGAAAGAACAATAAAATATTTTTAAAGTTAAAATCAGGACATTGAGACCTTCTTTCTCCTGAGTGTTCTAATAAACACTGTTACAGGATGCTCGGTATCAAATGTGTGTGCACTCCTACACAATGATTTTTGTTCTGATTGACTCCTCCTGTTACAAAACTCAGAAGAGCTTGGAAAGAATGATCCCTCCATGGAAATCAGCTTTACTTTGTCATCACATGAGGAGATGCGAGGTTTTTTCTTCTCTTCAGTGGCAAAGCTTATATAGTTATACAACCATTCCTTGAGATCTTCAGGAAGTCAGGGTTGTCCATGAAAAATAACTACTTCAGGTCTCGCAGTCCTTCTTTTGGCCAGAATTTTTGGCAGGGGGACTCTGCTAGCATTGCTTTCACCATGTACAGGAGCCTTGGGAATACCAGGTAAGGAGCTCTATGTAGGGTAGTGCCTTCTGTAAGTCCCTAATTTGAAAAAAAAAAAAAAAAAACCACCCACAAAAAAAAAACAACCCCAAAACCCTTTCTTTTTTTATGGAGCTTGCAGGTAAATGTGGATTCTTGGCATTATCCACAGCTTGTTCGTGTCAGACTGCTGTGCACCAGCCCGTGAGGTGGATGCTGTGGCATTCATTTCAGTGTAGTCTAAAATTAAACACTGAATTATTATATGAATTATATTTATATATTGTATTATTTAGAATGGAGACGAACCCCTTTCTCTGTAAGGTCATACATAGAAGAAGCGTGTTAGTGTAAAACATTTTCTTTGTAAACGCACACCTGGAATTTATTACGATGCAATTAAAAAGATCCACAGATTAGCCACTGCTTGATTTCTTCAGGCTTATGTATATTTTTGAGAGCTTTTTGCATTTGTAGCTACCACAATGAAGACAGCCTTCTGCAGATACACTGCTCTTGGAAAGCAAATGCTGTACCTACATAAGTAACTAACTTTTTTCAGGCACTGCCTTTAAGGGGAGAAAAAAATCCAAACTTCTTAAAGGTCACTTTGTAAACCAATAGTTTGTGTCAAATGCTTCTGCAGCTCTGGACACTCTCTAGTGGTCACCTATAATTGAACATAGTAAGAAAATGTCACATCTTTTTGTCACTTGTTCTTTATCTCTCTGAGGGGCCAACTTCCCTCCTCCCCCACTCCCCCACTTGCTTTTGCATTTAAGTAGTTCCATGTCAGTGTGTCTTGTTAAACAATATTGCAGATGGCCCTATAGGTATTTTTTTCTCCACAGCAGAGAAATTTATCAAAATTATTTCTTTCCCCGATAAGAAAATTTTAGAAAATAAGTGTTATGTTTCTACCTTCCAGTCTTTTTTTTTTTTTTGAGTAATGAAATGTGAAACTTAATTCTTAAAAATGTTCCTTTCTATGTTTGTCAATCCATTGCATAAGAATAGTGCCAAATTACCTGTGTATCTGTGCTCATTTCCCTGGTTTGTATCACGCTTAGCATAAAAAAGGAAGTGTTCAGTTTATTTCAAGAAGAGTTTGAGAAGCATGGTTTTGTCTTGATCCCAGCAGAACACAGTTCAACTATAGAGACACCTTTGGTGATATTTCTCCCACTCCGCCAGCATCTTCCAGCCTTTCCACTTGCTTCTCTGGCAGCTGGATGGCAAGCCATATCACCTTGTTCAGTCTCGTTTTCCTTGCAGACAGCGCTAGACTGCAGATGTTATTTCTGTCACCCTGGGTTTCAAGATGACTTCTGCTGTGCCAAACTGCAGAGGTACTCATGACATGCAATTTGGTAGCTGGCCTGAGGAGTGCCCACAAACTTTAGTCATTACCTGGAGTGTAGTGACAGCTGAAAATAGCTGCTGGGCAGCTGGGGGTTGGGATGCAGAGCCCCGGAGTGCCCCGTGCTGCTGCTCAAGGATCTCTGCCCGCATGAGTCTGTCTCTGCCTGCCTTGTTCTAGGCGGCAGACAGTGTGGCGTCTAAGCCATTGGTGACTGCAGGGTGCATACAGAGACAGACAATCTTGCAGCACATGTGAAGGAAGAAACAGGAGGAGGGAAGGCAGACTGTTGTCACCAGACTAGAGATACAAAGTTGCTGACATTAAAGTTTCCTGTAGCCATTCTTAGTATGTGAAATTTTGTTTGAATGTTCATCTTAAATGATGATGTACTATTATCACCAGTGATAAGTTGGTCTGTCTGGAACTTCCTTTTCCATGATATTTTAATATATTAAGTCAAGTGCTTAGTTTTGCTTTTATTTATTTATTAGTTGGCTGTCTATAGCATATCTATGAGGAAATTCACAGATGTGGTTAAGCCAAAAGCTTCTAGTAAAGTTTTGGGAGAATATTAAATTACTTGTGGAAATTAATCTTATGAGAATTCTGATGTAACGCTTGCTAAACAGCACATCTGTACTTGCCTGAAGCCTATTAAGCTTTATAGGCACAACATGCTCTGCAAATACTACACTTCACAGCATCCCAGAAATTTGAAATAAGTATCGCCTTAAACTCTTGTACCATGCAGATATAGTATATCCCATGGTAATGCACAAGACAAGATATACATACAAGATGTAAATCCTGTTACTGGAAATGTGCACCTATGGTGTCCATCACTGACTGTCTCTCTTGCAGCTGGGCTGATATTGTTAATTGTGTTAATTTCCAGTTGGACAAATCAGTAAAGAAAATAATCAGTGTGCAGGGTACTTGCTTTATGAAAACATCTGCTTTAAGCTGTGCTAACAATAGGTAGCCAGTGAGAGTTATAAATAATGTTTTGGGCCACTGCATCCAAACTGGGAGCTGGTGCCATCTTGCCTTCAGCCTTTCAAGTGCTCTTTCAATCACTCTCACCTAACTGCTTAGCATATAACTGTATTTTGTACTTGGCCCGACTGTGGTACAAGTGCAGCTTCATCATCTGCAACAGTAGAAAATAAGTGGGGTCCTTGAAAGAATGATAGGCAAATGAATCTCACTGACGGTAGCATCAATTAACTTAGTAATGTATTACAATTGCCATCAGTAAAGAATACAAGCCTAGGCAATCTTGAGCATATCAGAGCTCCACAGGATCCTGGCCTTGCACACCTTGTTAGTGCAGCACTGCTAAAGGGTAAAAACAGCCAAATAATCCTTGCAGAACTAATGAGTAACACTTCCAAGTTATACTGGTGGGTCCAGTTCAGCGTGCTTGCTCCTCCCTCTCCTCATGCATTCACAGTTTGAGACCACCCTCACCAGACCATGCTCTACATACTCATAATTGATCGGTAAAGAGCTTTCAGAATAACACTGCAAATGCATACCACCAGCAAGCTGGTGTTGGTGTTGCTGGAACCATGCTGGTTAATTAGGGCTCTGTGGACTTCCAAAGCAGCCCGTAAGCACACCACGGCTTCAGTGTGCTGCTTCTATCCTCTGGTTCTCTGTTGCTTGCTTTAGCTGCAGAAAGATGGGGCAAGTGTGTTAAACAGGTCCTGGAGACATTATTATGGAGGCATGACTGGTCAGTCAAGGTCTGTAAAGAGATATTGCAGGCAATGATGCTTGTTCCTCTCCCTCTGTGAACCCTAGAATATGCACAGGGCAAGGTAGTAACATGGTACTTTACATTTTTGCTACCATGCATGTGACTGGCATGGTACCTGCATTTGCAGGACTTAGTTGCAACTTCATAGTGAAATAACCCCCATGAAGAGCTAGTTTAGTTTTCACCTACCCAAAGATGATCTGGTAAAGAGCCTTCTTTAGTAACTGTCCTTATACCAGTCTTTGGTTTGTTAGATAGAGGATTTCTTGAGGGAAGGTGACTCTTTGAAGTTGATGTTATCAATTCTAAGCTCTTAAATTTAAGTGAGTCATTGATGGATTTCCTGGTTAAAAAGCTTAATGTCCTGCATCGTCTTAAAAAAAAAAAAAAATCAAAAGTCAAATATTTGAAAGTAAGAAAATGCAAGAGTGTTAACTCCAAGAACACTAATTCCACATGTTGACTTTTTTCTCCCCATTTCTGTGTGCATTCCAAAGGTAGGACAGCTTTTCTAAGAAAGAGAAAAAGAGGATGTGACTGACTAATGAGTGTCTGCATCACAATACCTACTTAAAAGGGGTAGGATTAAGATGGAACTTATTGTAGTGCTTGATTTTCTAATTTAATGTCCTCTTGTTACAATTTCCATGGTTTCCATTTCTTTTGGAAAGATGATAGTAAAGATTAGCACTTTCTTCAAATCTTAAAATAGAAATATATATATTTTGCATTTGGCATTTTCATTTTTTCCTTTTGCCTCCATTTTCTGAATGCAATGAGAATATGCAATGTGAGGGAATCGTTTAATGTTTTCCTTTTCACCTTTTTAAAATACTTTTGTAAATGACAGCTTTCCCAGACTTATAAACTTTATATCTTTCATTGGTATAAGAAAAAAATATAATTTTTTAGCTTTGTTTCTTGAGGGTGGCAAGGCACCTCCATTTTTTGAAGGTTTTTTTGTTTACTATTTGGTTACTTGCATAAAACTGGAGGATTTTAAAGTTTTCCAGCACAATAGAAAGAATCCGAGGCCTGCCGATAGTTTTAAACATATGGAACTTTAGATATGGATGATAACATATTTTTAAAATAGTAATTTGCAGGAAAGAATGTACTTGCAAGCTATAACTTCCTGAATAATTATTGAAACGTGATTTTTTTTTTCTGTTTTGACATAGCTGACTACCCTTTTTTGATAATATTTTTTTATGATGATGACACGTTTATGTTCACAAATGTGGCCATCTCAATTCCTATGAAAATGATGCATACTGTTCAACAGAAGTCTTAAGGATCATTGCCAGGCACTCAGCTAATGATATGAAATTTCATTATGCCCTTATCAAGGAATGTACTATGTAATGTGATTATAAGTGATTTTTTTTCAATTAAGGTGTACCAGTTTCCAGTTATAACTCTCTTCCTAGTTAATATTTCTTCAGTCTCATTAACATATGTTGTGCAAGTAAACATTGAGAACTATCATTTAGTTCTTCTGCAAGTAACAAAAGCAAAGAACTGAGGAAGGACACCCAGCTAGTTTGACAGTTCAACCTTACATAAACACTTTTAAACCAGGGCTTGAAAAAATAAAGCATACGGTTTAAACTTCATTCAACCTCCTACATCAAACCTATTCCTGGTGCCCTTATTGCAGAGAAAATGCTGTTTCACCTCCGGCGGTAACTTCACATCCAGGCTTACAGGACACAACTTCCCTTTGCTTTTTAAGGACTCAGTCTTGTTATGGGAAACAAATATCTGTAATTTCTCAGCAATAAAGGTTCAACAAATTTTGTTAGAGCTCGGTGCAAATGTAACAATCCTGTGCATGTTGAATGGCTGCTATCTATCTAGCAAAAGTATAAGGAATACTATTACCATATTATTATATAAGTATTCCTAATAGTAACTACACTATATAACTTTCTGCTCTCTCTTTTTTTTTTTTTTTTTTTTTTTTAATTTGGATTTTATTAAAATTCAGCTCTGATTTCTGCCATTCTTTCTGCTGTTAGGTAGTAATTTTCTCTGCAAATAGTAACTCAGGCTACTGGCAACACAGTGTTGTTCAACATAATTAAGGGTATTGGTATCACCCTAAACTGTTAACTTGTGCAAATACTATCATATTTGAAGTTCTTGCTTTCTGGAAATGGGGGAAATTGATCTCTTAAAGTGAGTTAGAAATATAATGTTAATAAATTGAGATTTATACATTGAAACATCTTCAATGTAATTTGTTTTGTCCAGATTATAAGGCATAAGGGATATTTTTTCTCTATCTCAATAGACATTCAGTAGTCTAATAGATGTGCAAAAGACATATTCATTTGAACTTCCTCTCCTGTGATTTAACACATTCACATATAGTAACCAAGGCATAGACATTTTCCCTGAGTTACTACACTACAACTTAAGCAATAATACCATAGTTTAAAGACCTCATGGTTGGATTGTCAAGCAGAATATGTTTTTGTCTAGTACTTATAGGGAACGTTAGCTGAAACATCCACAATGAGAGGAAATGAAGATTTGGGGTCCGCCAACACCACTGCTTCCCCATTCCTTATAGTTCAGATTGTGCCTCATTAAATTCACGTTTATATTTAGGTTGAGTAGAAATGAGGGGTTGCATATGCATGCAAAATATGGGCTGACAACAATTCCTGCCCTGGGCACCTCTAGATGACTCAGTGATTTGGTGCTGAAGGTGGTTACCTGCTCTTATTCACAACAACAGGCTTCTGGGCATAACAAGGTTGAACTAGACTAAAAGTCTAAAATGTGAGAGAATTAGCAATGACAGGATCCAGGTGTGTTAAGGAAAAGCAACTTTGCTGCTGAACTTAAAAGGCAATTTTCTTTTTCCTCTCCCCCTTTAAACTTAATGAAAAGAAAAAGAAAATAATGGTGAAGCAGTGAAAGAGAGACAGTTTCAGACAGTCTATTCAAACCACGAGGAAAGATATTATGAGGCAAAATAGCAGGTTTTGTGACACAGGTTAGACAAATATATATGGGGATGGTTTAACTGCACAGTAGTGCGCCAGTTTCAGGTTCACAACTACACCAGCTGATAAAGTCGCCTTCTTCCTTGAGTTTGCATTCACTTTTGAGAGAATGCAGAGTTACCATGTAAATACACACTTCAGGCAAGCTAGTTACTCATGAAAAGTTGCCTGATACTTACAAGTTCTAAATGGACTTTTACCCTTTGCCACATCCATTAAGCCATTGAATGTCCATTGTGATTGCGGAGCAGAAGCATCACTTGTGCCATGTGAACAAGCTGTAACTACTTTAATGTGAAAAGAAAAGCATGATGTGATTATAACTAATATTAGACACAGCATTGTAATCCTACACTAATAGGATGTCTAATATTCCTTATGTCTAGTTCCGTATATCTAGTTCCTTATACTGTGTTTAGATGCAAGTGGAGGCAGTGACAGGCTGCAGCTAAGGAACACGATAGAAAAGAATAGATGATAATCTTAAGACTTGCAAATACTTACTGAACAAAATATTAAGGGGGCACAACTCTAGAGCAGCAGGGCAATCCACAGAAGCTCATGCTGCCAAGGACAAGGCAAAAGAAGAGACTGGCTAGAGGAGAAAACAATATAGTTGTCAAATAAGCTTCCTGCACTGAGGAACAAATAGAAGTAAAGACTTGACAGAAGATCTCACGAAGTAGAATTTAATTAATACCAGAAAAACAAAGGACTTGGAGATAAGTTAGACAAAGACCAAGGACAGTAGATGAAGAGAGAGAAGGAGTGAAAGGGTTGAGGAAAGACAAAAAAAATGCATGTGAGAAGACAGGAGATTCACACCAGTATGAAGATGGGGTGTCATAAATAACTTTGAAGCATGAAGGGGTCTGTCACCAGAGTACAATGAGGTGGTTACTGTCTGCTGAGAATGAGGACTGATACAAACATGAAAAATTCACTATCAGACAAGTAAGATTTTTAGAATGGCTGTCCAGTATGTGTGGTAAAGGTCAAATTCTAGCTGGTTTTGTGTCCTGGTTTCGGCAGGGATAGAGGAAGCATGAAGGGGTCTGTCACCAGAGTACAATGAGGTGGTTACTGTCTGCTGAGAATGAGGACTGATACAAACATGAAAAATTCACTATCAGACAAGTAAGATTTTTAGAATGGCTGTCCAGTATGTGTGGTAAAGGTCAAATTCTAGCTGGTTTTGTGTCCTGGTTTCGGCAGGGATAGAGTTAATTTCCTTCCTAGTAGCTGGTACAGTGTTTTGGATTTAGGATGAGAACAAAGTTGATAATGCACCCATGTTTTAGTTGTTGCTAGGTAATGCTTACACTAGCCAAGGACTTTTTAGTTTCCCATGCTCTAC
>NW_008794665.1:1565104-1571989 GCF_000699145.1 Aptenodytes forsteri
TATTATTATTATTATCATATTATTATTATTATTATCATTTTATTTCAATTATTAAACTGTTTTTTATCTCAACCCACGAGTTTTTTCTCACTTGTGCTCTTCCAATTCTCTCCCCCATCCCACCGGGTGGGGGGGAGTGAGCGAGCGGCTGCGTGGTGCTTAGTTGCTGACTGAGATTAAACCACGACATTTTGAAATTAAGCTCATTTAGTATCTGAAAATACACTATTTGGCACAGCTGGCTGACCAAGACCATTCCTTTTGCTCTTATACACATAAAAAATGCTGGTACCTAAAAGGAATGGTTGTGACGTATTCAGCACACTTGTATGAAAAGATCTCAGACAGCAATGGGGTTTCATGGTTGTTTTTTCTTATTAGATCGTCTCTGAGTTAGTTTACTTTGTAAATGTCACAGAACCTCAGTAGCACACACACCTATAGAACAAGCAGGTGTTTACAGGGAATCCATTGCAGCTCATATGGTTTGATAGGAGATGAATGGAGGCTTCCTGACACTCAAATTAAGGGAACAAAATGGAAATTGAGTGCGAAAAGTGCTTAACAGTGCAACAAAAGGTAGGGTTGCTAAAGAAAATAAATCTATTTTGTTATGAAATTGTAGCTTAGAATTGTAAGGTTTAAAAATGGTCACAGCTCTCTAATAATATCCCATTGTCCCTAATGCAGGAATGAGAATGAAAAGAATGAGTATTATGTCTTGATCTGAAACAGTTGTTTTAAAGTAGTGTTCAGATGAAGGAAAGAAATTATAATA
Source organism: Aptenodytes forsteri (assembly GCF_000699145.1). Classification (NCBI taxonomy): domain Eukaryota; kingdom Metazoa; phylum Chordata; class Aves; order Sphenisciformes; family Spheniscidae; genus Aptenodytes; species Aptenodytes forsteri. The sequence continues at coordinate 1,565,883 of NW_008794665.1, forward strand.
TGCAGTTATTCTTTATTTCATCACTTTAATTCATTATGTACGTAGTTTATTATAAATGTATACAGTCTACAGAGGTTATCAGGATAATTACATGATTTCCTTCTTAATCTAACAGTTGGTAATAAAAAGAGTTCAAAAACAGTAAGCAGGCTTTGCTGGGGAAAAAAAATGTTGTGTTAGTGCTTGTTTTGGATCTTGGTTAGTTTTGATATGCTGAGGGTTATTGAACATCTTATTTCAAGCCATAGCAGTGATTTTTAAAATTTTTTTCTCTGAATTTTTGACCGAAACAAACCCAAATTTTAAAGAAACTCAGTCAATACTATTTAATCTAGCTATATAATAGTACATTTTAAAATAAGAATTCTTCACACCTTTATTGAAAAACTCATAAAGTTAAACAGATCAGAGCAAAAGGAGATGAAATAGAGAAAATTGGCCATGCAGCACTTGATCTTACTCTCCTATAGATAATGTTTGCCTTTCAATGATTTGTGCAATCTGTAGTCACTTTTTCACTCTATCCTATTGCACTATTTTTCTGGACACACATCCCACTGCTAGAGACCTCTGTGGCTGCTTCTTCAAGATGACAGATGCTATCATATTCAGGTCAACAAATTGATATTCTTTTTTGTGGATAAGTGTTACTATTTAGCAGAAGGTTTAAAATGCTTTCCAGAAGGATATTTTATTATTGGGGGCTGTACGCTACCAGCATGTAGTGAAATCTTTTACTTTTCCAAAATGGAAGCTGCAGACTGAACTCCAGATGGATTAAAGCTCAAAATCTCAAGAGAAAAATGATAAAAGGATGACTTATTTCCATGTGAACAGATCAAAAAAAGAGAAAATGTGGCATTACCAAAAAGAGCAAAGTCCCCTCAGACTTCCAGTACTTATTCCTGCTTTACAGACAGCACGTAGCTTCTCCTATACACTATATTCAAAGTGATGTGAAGAAGACAGATCGGTATGGGTAAGAGTATGACTTAGGATGCTTAGAAATACCTTTTAGGATGGGTGATCTGTTAAATAGAAAACAAGTGAGAGGTGCTGGTAGCTTGATTTGAAGTGCTTTTATTTATACTGGAGATACCAGTATCATTAACCCTAGGACAGAGGGCTGCCATTGTAATGGTTTCCCCCGAGCAGTTAGAATAACAGCTTCCCCTGCCTTCTGTTTTAAGTTTCTTAACCTAGGCCCCCCAAATAATTACTTCTCCACTTTTATTCAGTGCTATGTTAAAAATTCTGTTCCTGTACAGAGATAAATGTCAGGGAACAGTGACTATCAGAAGAAAGACTACACATCTGGTAAACTTTCAGAGTTGCCTAAGTGATTAGGAACCACTTGTTTGGTGGTTTAAGTCATTGTTCTGAAACAAAAGACAGAGAGATGCATCTTGAGCAGAAAAATCATGGATGGGTGAGGATGAGATAACAGATGTTAATGTAAGATGACATTTTTGGCCAAGCTGGTGAATTTCCTACATCAAAATATGAATGACTTACATGAGTACAGTATCTACACCATGACTACCACAAAACTGAAAATCTGAGTAAGGCAGGTGTCACTTTCCTCATGTGTTTTTTCCCTTTATTTTTGGAGACACTTAACAGGTGGGGGGAGGGGGAAGAGAAAAAAGAATCCCGATAGAGATGCCAAATCTTGAAAAGCACAGTGGATATAGCCCAAACATACTGAGAAGAGATTACTGTGTTATTTCTATAGGACAGAGTGGAAGACTATTAGAAAACAGAGGGAGGGAAGGACTTAGGAGAGTCCTTCCATGCGGGGAGCCTTAAGGATAAGAAGGAGGATAATGGTGATTAGAGTTTGATCCTAGAGCAGAATGTAAAGGTTAGGTGTCATATACAGTGTCTGCTAGTAAATTCTTATTATGTTTCTTTTCTGTGATGGAAAGGCACTGACATAAAGATTGATTAGGTCCAGGTCAACTTTATCAGCTCTGGGAACATAAGTGAATAGACTTCCTTTTGAGCAGATACTGTTGACTTGCCTTGATTATGTCAAGTAAAACTGTCCTATACCACATGTGTTTTATCCCAGTTATTCCTGTGACCTAGAAATACTTTGCTCACATGGAACTTTGACTTTGAAGAATGTAACTTATAATATGAGAAGAGAAAGTGCAATGTAGAGCAAGTCACAGATCCATTGAGACTGAAACCTCGATAACTGAGAGAAGAGAAAAAGTACTTTGATACTCATATGATGCCCTGTAATTGAAACATTGGCTCATTTGAGTTACTGCTTCTATAAATTCAAGTGCACAATATGAAGTGACAATTTCCTCATGGGAAAGAGGCAAGACCTTGGCCCTTTAACAAGATATATTCAAAATAATGAGGTGCAGTTCTATGCGTTAGCTTCAGAAATATTTGCAACTTAAGATGTACCAATTAATAAATCACAAATGTCTTAATTTGCTGTTCTTGGCATGAGAAACTACCTTATTAAGTCATCAGACTGACATTAAAAGTAATAAATTACATATACCAAGTTTATTTTTCATAACTGAGCAAAAAAGATAATTATCAAGGCTGTAAAAATAATGGTTTGGATAGATTAGTTATTTATCTTTCAGGAGAGTGGTGTGGAGTTTGTTCTTTTAAAAACTTGATGTGCTTTGCAGGATTTTACCCATCTCTAAAAATGAGCTCTAGTCTTGCACTATAAATGTTCCTTAGCTGTCCTTGCAGACACGTCATCCTCTCCTTGGGCAACCTTAATCACAAATTGCTATGATCGTATATAACATTCCGTGCTATACTATAAGCAATTGCAGAGTAAGGCCCTCGCTAACTGGGACTTGCTACTCTGTTTTGTAGTGCTCTTACTTCAGTAAATGGAGTTCTCTCTCCCCCCTCCCCCTTCAGAGGACATCTCTAAACATTAGAGAATAGAAAACAATTAGATACTATAGGAAAATTTATGTGTCAATGGCTGTTAAAATAATTAAATTATTGGAACAAAAATATTCTGCTGTTTCATCTAATAGAGATTTTATCCTAGTAATTTTCATGCTATAGGAACCTTCCAGCTTAAACAAATTAAAACATGTGATTAAGCTCGTGTGTGTGTTGTGAAACTAAGAAAGAGGTTTATAATAATAACCTGGTCACTATCTGCTGTAATAGAAATATGAGAGTCTTTCCAATGAAGCAGGCAATTATTTACAAGTACTCCAGGGTACCCAGCATTGGAACTGTCTAAGAAAGAGAAATTATTTTAATTACTGTTTTAAGTAACTTAATCTCAGAACTAGCAAATTTTTTTTTTTTCTCAAGTATTCATGAGTGATTTTTTTTCATCAACATGATCTCCCATTACTGAATGCAAGAGCATTTTAAGCCATTGTAAATTAAGGCAGCATAGGTTATAAGAACACACCATTTGGCTTTCTGTGCTGAACAGTAAGTAATGTCCTGCACGAAATTACTTAATATTACTATTTGTAATGCAGCAGCATGTAAACATCTCAGCTACCACTGATGAGCTTGAGACTGCACCTGTAAAATAATTATCTATATAGTCCACAATGGAGGAGGAAGCGGTGTTTTCCTGCCAGGTCTCAGACTGCCCTCAGTCATATGGGCGCTCTTAGGAAAAGCTGCAGCTTGAACCTTGTCAAGTGGAGGTAACCACATCAGTGCCTTTCTTCCCAGCAGCTGGAGTAACAGCAGCCAAAACTGCAGAAGCTTGTAAAGTTCAGCCAATGCAATTCAAAACTGAATGAAACTAGGTGTTAGTCTAGCTAGTTAATTTACAATTTGAGAGGCATGCACTGGGATCCTAAAACTGATCTTCTCTGCCTGACTTCTCTGAAGCATTTAATAGTGCTGCAAAGGTAAATGGGATTTTCAATGGTCTACTTTTTTATCTTCGGGCAACAGACAGAATGTGATGTCATAATGATCAGCTGTAATGCCATCATGTCTTCACTGTTGGTGAAAGTTGTGGCTTTTCTTGTCCGATCTCATATACTACATAATGACTGGAACAACGTGTACTTTATTCATGTTATCTAAGGCTTTATCTGCTTCTTCTCTTACCTTCTGTGTTTCTCATTCTTCTTAATGGTTACATAAGAGTTGTATTAATTCTCTAAAGTGAATTTTCCTCATTGATAAAATAGTTAACAACAAAAAAGGGTTTTTCCATCCCTCATATAAATCAGCTTTGTTTTCTTCCTAATCTTTATATCCATCATGAGTTGTTTTCACAATATATACTTCTGTTGAAATCTCAAAACCATGGACTATAAAATGACTGCATTAGCACTCTAGTCTAAATTGAATCCGTGTGTGTTATTAAAGCCCCATGATGCAAAAGAACTGCCAAGAACCTGCAAACAGTTTTGTTTTATTAATGTAATATTGCAAAAGTAGTCCAATGACTGCAATGGGAAAAATAATTCCAAAATGAAAAATATTAGATTCAAAAAATTTTTATAACTTTTCTGCAGTGTTCACTTGTAACTTGCTGTCTCTGTTAAGTGTGCTTGTTGGCATTCTACTGTGCTAAAATATTCCTTCTACCAGACCCCAAAATGTGAGAAGGATATGACTATGATTGAATAGCTTGCATTTAAAGCATCAATTCCTCATTTAAAAGGTTTGGCTACCTTGCTGATGTTGCAAATAAAGGAAGAAAATTCTAGCTGTCTAGTACCTATGGTTTTATTAAAAAAATTGAATGGAATTACTTTTTTAAGCATTAATTTTGCTATGATTTGCACAGATCACTTTCCTATCAGGCAAAGGGCTACAGAAAATCTGGTCATCAGTGGTTCTTCTTCGGTTTGCCTCAATGTGACACTGACAGCCAGCAGTTGTTGATAGTAGAAATTCTTGTTTCTAATTCTCTGCCCCCCAAATCATGAGCACTTTCTTTTGTTTCATAACATGGATTCATCTGTGTGAATGGAAAAGTATTTATTCTGTATAAACTCGATTATAAAGTATCACCATGCAGAGGAAAATTGAACTACTTTTGTCTTCTGAGGTGGAAAATAGAATATAAATGTCTGTTTATATACTTTTTATATCTGGTTATTCACTTTTTCTCTCATAATGCATATTTCATTCTATTTGAAGTGTCTTTGTGGTACCTTTCCTGCAGGATAGCAGGAATGTAAGTCAATAAATGTAAGTCAAAATCAGAGACTAATAAAGACGTAGTATTCATTAGAGATATTACAACATTGGAGGATCTATCTATAAGCTGAAATCAAATACGCCAGTACTGTAAATGCATTTCTACCAGGAAAAACTGCTATCCCACATCACGGTTTCAAAGAAAATTATTGGTTCATAATTAGGCAGTTGATATGTGGAGTTTTTAGATGTTGAACATGGTTCAAAGTTTGTGTTTCCTGCATGTTAAAATGCCCATATACATATGTTGTTGTTTACCAGGGTACATTTGGCAACAGGTGATAGACTACTAGAAAGATTGCTTCATTTTAAGTGGTAATTTTCCTAGTATTCAGAATGACAACTTGTTTTTAAATATCTGGACATTTGGGCCTTAGAATTTGCTGAAAGGATAAACCCCACAATAACCACTGACCTGCTACAGCAGTCATATATGAGGCCTTCACCCGAATCATTGTGCTCACAGGATTTAACGTGACCTCTGTACAATTGAGTATATGAAATTTCTAAGTGGATGATATTGTCTCCTTGCTTGCAGCTACAGTACTTCAGTTTTATTTAGTTTTCTGTATTTATAGCTTAGCATCATGGAAACTGTAGATAGTTATAGGGGCTTCTTAGGTTTATCAACAAGAGATATCTGAAAGGTGATGGAATTAGATGACCCAGGAAAGAGATTAGACCTTTCTGCAGAAAATAGCTGTAATTTATGGTGCAGACTAAAGAAAGTTTACTTTTTTGTTCACTGTAAACTTAAAGAGCATGTTTTTGTCATCTTCTTTCAAAGATATTTAAAGGCATGGGTCTGTGAGCAAAAAGAGAGTTTGCTGCACTCTTTAAGAATGGATTCAAACAGACACCAAGTCTTGATTGGACTTTGGAACTATTGGTGCAGGGCTGTATCTTTTCCTGGTTTGTGGTTC
>NW_008794665.1:1572108-1593783 GCF_000699145.1 Aptenodytes forsteri
TTTTTCCCCCCCCCCCCCCCTTAGATATGAATGAACAAACCCAGAACTTGGACAGACTTAAAAAAACAAAGGCAAAACATGAAATGGGAAAAAATTGTGTAGAACGTGACATTTTAGTTAATGCAAACTAAGTAAAACCTATTTTCACTGCTCAGATGTGTCGATTGACTTTAACAGACATGGACCCTAAAGCCAGATTAGCCTTCGATTTGAATAGTATCTTAGTCACTGTTTGCACACTTTTACCCTAGATTTTAACCACATAAGGACAAGACTAATGCGTTCATGTCAAGACAAATTATTAAAAGCTTGGTTAATACAGATAGAGGTTGCTAGAAGGTGAAACTTCATGTGTGTATCAAACCCTCTGAGTTGTGCTTTGCTCTTTCAAACATCACTAAGTGCCATTTAAATACTGTATGTGTCTTAAGAGGACTGAATCTGAAAGTCTCAAAGCTGAAAATTTGAACTGAAGTTGAAGTTGAAAAGAGGTCCCAAAGCTGAGATGGATTGAACTGTTGGTAAACATGTTCAAATAGTATTAAATATGTCATTTCTGTATCCATTCCAGCAAGAATTTGAAGATTAAATTGACTTTTGAAGTATATATTAAGTGTAGCAACTGAACTACAGCAAGGAGTAAGACACCTCTGTACTACGTATCTACTGAAAATGCTAATACAGTTGCTTTCCCAATGCGACAAAAGGACACATCAGAAGGACAGCACAGATAAATCACACACACAGGGCAAGCTCTACAAAACATAGGGCTTGCCACAAAAATGGAATAATGGATTCCACTTAAAGTGTTTTATTTAACTAGTGTCAGACAGGAATAGTTTCTAGGCATCATGACCACAATAAAGTCAGGATTTAAGGTGAGATCTAAAAGGAGAGTTTTTCTGAATACGTCTTCCATAGGAATTTTTTTCTCATGTGCAGAAGGCATGCTGTGGAGGGAGGGAAAAGCCTGAAGGTGGTATCACCATTAGATTATGGTGAATAGAAGTAAATTAAAAGACCCAATAGACAGGAAGGAGAAACACTGAGGTCAGTCAAAGCAAAACTGTCCATTCTGGTGCTGTGCAACGGTACTCTAGAGATGCTTATTTCGGCTTCCTTGTTGTCAGCAGCCTTTTCCTCCTGGGCAGAACTGCAGGTGTAACTTGGCTTTTCTGTCATTAGTGAGAGCAGTATTTCACTCTGAGGGCCTGATCCAGCTCCTGTTATTGATTGACATGAACTCCACTGAGAGCAAGAGTGAGCTGTGCCAGAGTAGTGTTTCTTGTCAACTGTGGGAGTCTGGTAGATGTACCCTTTAGGTAGCATACTGTGAAAACCTGTCAGGCCCTCATATTCACAGATAAGTAGTCTCTAAGAAAATCCAGAAATGTAATTAAAGTATACTAATTATTTGTAAAACCTGGTTCAAGGAAGTACATTCTACTTGCAGATCAAAGTCGAGAAAAGATTTAGTTGGGGGGGGGTGTGTGTGTTTCATTTAAAGTGGGCAAATGAAGGGGTATGCAGAAAGATTCATGAGCAAAATTCAGATTAAAACATTGGAAGTCAATGGTTTAGCTAAGGACAAAGGAAGGTAATATAATGAAAAGGTTGTACTGGGACAGGCTGAACATCTATCTAGCCTGCTATCTTGTCTCTGATAGTGGCTGGGGGATAAATGCAAATGCTTGAGAGAGCGTATAAGACTGAGGCAAGTGCATAGTAATACTTCATTACTTTCCTAGCCTCAAACCATTTATAACTTGGAAAGTTACTTGAGATAGAAGGGCTTTCTGTGTATTTTTTAACCCTCAAAGTTCCATGAAGATACCCAGGCTCTCCTTGAACTTGTACTAACTTGCAGCATCCTGTGGCCAGGAATCCCACAGCTTCATGGCAAGCTATGTGATGAACCACCTCTTTTTGGTTATTTTAAAACTGTCACCTAGTAATTTTTATTTGGGACACCTTAGCTTTTGTATCAGAAGAGGTGGTGATCATTCTATACCTTTTCCCTCCACGCCATTCATGATTTAGTAGGCAGTTGGTGCATATCTTTCTCTTTATCCAGACGAATAAGCCTGTACCTATTCATTCATAGAATAATTCAAGTTGGAAGGATTTCAGGAGGTCTTCAAGTTTAACCCCACTTCTTTGAACAGAATCCATCTAATCCTTTCATCTTCCTTTTTTGAACTGTCCAGTTTTACTGGAGCCTGTGTAGACAGAAGATCACGCTGCACAGTCCTTGAGATGCAAGTTTACTATGAGTTTGTAGAGTGTTATAATGATGTTTTCTTCTTTGTTCTTCATTCCTTTCCTAGGTATTTGTACCTATCTGTTGTTTTGGTTTGGTTTTTTTGTTGTTTGGTTGTTTTTTTTAGCTAGCTTCTTTAAACTGCAGGTCATGTAAGAAAAGATTTTATACGTGATAAAGTTGTGTTTGTGAAGAAAAGTCATGTGCAAAGTTTTTCCAGTTAAAGTACAGGTACTCGTTGAAAATCTGAACATACGAAATATGTTACACTTCAGTTGAGAGCTCATTATATCAGTGGAGTTTTATAAGAAAAGAAGTAGTAACTGTCTTTCTACTATTAATATTCATAATAATGACATAAGATTAAAAGACAAGACCTTGTACTTAACATGATATTAAAGATAGAAGATGAGGGAAGAAATATATCACAGAAAAGCTCTCCCTCAATTACTTTTAAAACTGGGGCAAAGGGTAAAATTACAGCATTTTGCAGTGAATAGCACAGCATATGTTTAAATTGTGGAATTCATTATCCACACAAGACTTCTGTTGTATGTATTGTAAATAGCAAATCTATAATCAGGCTTTAGAAAATCTGAAATTTTATCCTAAGAAACTGTAAATTTATATCTCTAATGTAGACTGGTAACAGTGGAATTTTGATAACACTGCATTTCATTTGGATGTGCTTCTGATGACATAGGTCATACGCTTTCATAGGTATGCCACTTTTGATCATATTGGTAGTAATATAAAGATAGTCCAGACATGGACAAGGACCCAAGTCTAATGCTATTGAAGGGAATAAACTACATAAAGGTACAGCCTTCATCAAAGAATATGTAAAGCAGAGGCAGTATATGACACAAAGACTAAGGTTGTATCAGACTGAACTTTCCCCTTGCTTCGGGCAAATAAAGCTTTCGTGCAGGGTGAGATGTGACAATAGTGGGTATAGAGCCCATTCATCCTTTCACATCTGCTATCACTTCTTCAATGAATGTAAAAAATACCTTTTCGCCAATCTGTAGAACTGTGTCTGAATGGAGTTTTCATGCTGGTCATGGGTATTGCTGAATGTCTAACTTTTATATAAAACTTATTTATAAATGTGCACCACGTTTGGACTTATCTTTAATGTCATACCCGCAGCCCTCTGAGGAATAACATGGTATTATTGGTGACTGTGCTTAAAGGTAGATAGACTATACAGATGCTGATCATCAGCAAAATGAGGAAACAAGACTTGCCTACTGCTTTATCAGTAGTGGTGAAACCTTAGCTTAATTACCATTTCTAACTTTTTGCACCATGCTTCACGGAATTTGTTACTAAGGGAATAAAGTCTAGAAAATTTCACTGACAAAATGATAGGAAGCTTAAGAAACTGTAAGGTTTGGAGAAGTCTTGAAGACAATGGATTCTGGGATATAAAGAAGACAGACAAGGTGATAATTTTCAAGTATATGCGAATTAGCTGCAGTGAGAGAATGAATTAAGTATTTTGCATATTCTCCTATGTATCAAACACAACATAATGGCATAAAATAAATTAAAGATGTTTTTTGTCATGTTAGAGAAGTTTTGAAGCAGATGGAAGGAAAGCTTGAGGAATCTATATCACTAGAGGTTTCAGAAAGAGGTTACAGAAATGATATAGGAGTAGTAGCTACTGTCTTGCCACCAGGAGATGGTCTCTTGCAGATGTTTTCTGTATGTTTTTTACACAGGATAAAAAATTTGCAGTAAAGAAGTGATTTTTTACCTCCATTATTCTGTAATAAAAGTAATGTTGAGACTGGTTCTGCTGCACTGCATAATCTGATGTTGGTAATTAATGGAACAACAACCTGAAGATAATGTGGAAAAGAGCCATAGAAAATGATTGACAGGCTTGATTAAATGTACTAATGGGCTACTTTAATCTAATAGAAGAATCATAACAAGAACTAATGGCTGGAAGCAGAAGATGCATAAACTCAAATTAGAAATAAGACACAGATTTTTATGCTGAGAGTGATTAACCTTTGAAACAAACTGCCAAGGGGAAGTGTGGACCGTGTATTTCCTGAAGATTTCAAATTAATACCAAATGTTCTTTCTGCCAGTTAGGCTCCAGTTAGGCTTGGTAACAGTCCACAAATAGTCTAATCTTTATTACAAGTGGAATTGATGTTTGTTTTGGGTTGGGTTTTGGGGGTTGATTTGTTTGTTTTTGTTTGTTTTTCATTATTAACAGTTATCCTGATCAATTTTGGCTTCTTCCACTCACCTTGCTACAACCACAACATCACTTACTGACCTTCCTTTTGGATTCTAGTTGGTATCAGCCCCTGGTTTAAATAGAAGGTGTAACCAATGGGTCATAGGAAGCAGTAGCACTGGTTCAGAGTTTGGATGTGGGAGGTCCAAAATAAGCATTAGATCATTATTTATTTCTTGTTCTGTTGATGATAGTCAAATCTTGGTTATTGGCATGCTACAGGGAAAATGGGCAAAATTTTAATTGGTGAAATACTGGAAATCAGATCAAACGATGTAATGATGCCTTGAAGACTATGAATGTATTAATTCATATCCAGCTACTACTAGGAGATGGCAATGGTGTGATTACATCTTTTTAGTAATTTGCACCTTGCCTGCTCTAATGCTATTATAGGTCAATTTCTTAAGTAATAAAAGGCAATAAAACATGCATATTTTTTTTCCTTTTATATCATCTTGATTTGGGTCTTTAAAGTTCACCTGTAAATTGCACTATAAATTTTATGTACAATGTCATTCAGTATTAAATCCAATGTTCTGTGCAGCACTAAATTCAGTGATTTAACTACAACTATAGTGTACAGAGCATTGCAATCAGCCCAATGGGGTTATACAACATTCACATTGCCAGGCTCCTGTAAACTGTTTGACTGTCGCTAAGACTGTAGTCATGATAACAAAGATCTCTTTACAACTGTCCTGTGTCCTTTTGTAGGTATAAGAATATAGCAGCATTTTTAAATTGTACAAGTTTACCAGAAATAAGAAATCAAAAAGTCTGGGGGAGTGTGGGGGGTGGAATCTCTTCCCTTACTCAGCATTTTGTCAACAGGAGAACTCAGCAACAAATATTAGATTCAGGATTCTTTCCTTGCTTAGACCGCTTATTTACTACCTAGTTAATATTTGTATATTCAGTAGTGTCTAACAGCACAATCAAAGCTTGTTCTGCACACAATAAAAGCTAGTCCCTGGCTAACTAAACATAGTTTAAGTGTCAGCTTGTAATACCCTTGCTCATTTTGCAAAGAGATATACTTTGCAAATAGTCGTTTTGGATTAAGCAATGTACTACTCGGAAGGAAGAAATGATGCGAAATGTGGCCCTAAGGATAAGATTCATCTCCCTTAAATTAGCTATTCAAAGTGCAGTTAGACATTTCCTACTTGATCCCTTTTAATATTGATTCAGCTCTCTGGCCCAGGCAGACACTTCCCTTGTATATCTAATGTACTGTACTTTGAACAGTTAGGAGCTTGACTTATGCAGTGCACTTCTGGGCTCTTAGGCTTGCTGTGATTCTTAGAGCTCCCAGCCTTTCCCTGTATTGGCTTCTTCATAGACGTCTGCTGTTTGCTGTACCTGTCCCAACCCCTTTTTGTAGAATCATAGAATCATTTAGGTTGGAAAAGACCTTTAAGATCAAGTCCAACCATTAACCTAGAGCTGCCAAGTCCACCACTAAACCATGTCCCTAAGCACCACATCTACACCTCTTTTAAATACCTCCAGGGATGGCAACTCAACCCTTTCCCTGGGCAGCCTGTTCCTTTCTGGGTTTTGCAGAAAGACATTTGAGGTATTCTGTTCCCAATAACCTCATATAAGATGAGGCCCAGGGGAGCAAAAGAGTTGCAGGGAAGACAGAGTGGCCAAGCTGAAAACCATGACAGTGCTTATGTCTCCTGGCATTGTGTATCAGGATCACCTGGATGCAACACATGATTTCTCTCCTGCCCACCTCATTGTTTCAGACTTGGTACCTGAAGTAGAGGTTGCTTGCTACTTGGTGCAGAGTAGAGGTCTGAGGCAGCAGGGCAGCTATTCTGGATAATTGAAGGGTTTGACACTGGGATGCCATCGGTAAGAAATGGTGGGAGTGACAGGAAAACCTCTTTATCATGAAATGGCACGTGGGGAAGGAGGAAAGGGAATATGCTGGAGAAGGCTGCTCCACAAAGACTCATGCTTCTCTCTCCTTTATGAGAACTCCAGGGGAAGAAGGTGAACTTCAGAAACCCTTTCAGAAACCTTCGACAATATTTCAGAGTAAAAGGTGTCTGTCGTTGCCCCCCACCCCCAACTCGCAGATGGGGAGAAATCCCGGAGTTATGTAGTTGTGCTCTACAAGCATCTAATAACTCAAAAGATGCTTACAGACATTTGATCTGACGGGCTAAGCATGGGTCTAATCATTGCTCCTGCTCCCACCTCTGCATGAGCCAGCTGTGTAATCTTGAACAAGCATCTTTTCTTTCTCTCGCTGGTGGTTTCCCTATGCATAATATGAAGACCACAATATCTAGCCAATTAGCTTCTGAATTTCAGTGCATGGATGTCACTAAATTTTGTCCACTATACTAAAGAACTAAAATTATCTAGAGGATGAGTTAATCAGCACTGCTTACTAACACCCACCTACTTGTGAAGTGCTCAGGCATTATGTCAACTACTGTATGTTTGGACTCATTATGCTAGAGTGAGCCCACACCTGTCTCTACAAAGATAGATTATGCAATGCTTAGGTTATTCTCTCTCTCAGACCTTGGCTAACAATCTGGGACTGTTGTAAATCTGGGATGGTTATAAATCTCTGCCGTAATTTCCATTATACCAGCCTGGGAATTGAGTTTTTCTCTTGCGTGCTTATGGTAATGAATTGCGGGTTACCAAAATTACCACTTATTGTATCCACCAAACGCAAGCCTCTAACTGACAAAATTACCAATTACTATAATGCAGGTAATTGTTTTCCTTGAGGTTTTAACTCTTCTTTTATGGGATTCTTAATTCCTTTAGATGTTGTTGGTATCCATCTAGCCAGCAAAACAAATAGATCTGCTGCTGCTTCCTCACCTTTAATGCGTTTTTTTTAATAGGTGTTTCTTATTCATCTTGGGTTCTTATGTGTTTTCTAAGAAAGTTTAAATGGAGTTTTCCACCTTGGAATAAATGTACCTATAGAATAAGTATCTATTTTCTGGAGGGTTTTCATTGAACAGTGTGTATGCAGAAGAGCTTATGCAAAAAAAAAAAAAAGGGGGGGGGATCGAATCAAGTGGTGTATAAATAAAAAGGGGGGGGGATCGAAACAAGTGGTGTATAAATATTTTATATCAAAACATTAAGTATTATGTCTAGATGTAACTTGATAGTTTTGTTTGTCCTTGTAACTACACTCCTGCAGAAATGCTATTCTATGCTTCCCAGAAAACTTTTAGCAAGCTACTTAAGTATTTAGCTAAGGTTTATTTGGTGTGGAGTGAATAACGTAGACAGAAATCTCTCCCTCACAGATATGTGCTTAGGGACAGTTAGCTGGAGAGCCTAATCCTGCATTTCTTATCCATAGCATAAAAGGTTGGGAGGCACATGTGCCTTCCCAGTGGTATTGGCACTTGTATTTGAACCATTCATGTGGAGAGGAGAGCCACCTTTGTTTATCAGTTAAGGAGGAGAGAAGGTACTCACTCTCTTCTTTAATTTGTCCCACCTTGGTTTCCATGTGCTTTGAGAGATCTCCAAAGAATACAAGTTCAGGAAACTGGTAGAGAAACAAAGCTTTAGTTCTGCAAGTGGCGATAGGAAACTCTCTTGCAGCAACCGAATTTAAAGTTTGGGGAAGGTTTCTTTTAAAACACTTCACTTGGCCCACAGTATCCCATCCCTCTGCTTAAATAGGCATTTCAGTGGTACAGGCCTGTATCTGTCCTGCATCTGACTTGCAAGCTGAAGTTCTCCGAAGGTGCCACCACCAGTATTGCTACTGGGATATTGGAGAGAAGCAACACTTTCTGGAGATCCATAATACAAACTCTTAAATATGTTTGTAAGGACTGTAATGAAGTCTGATTATATTGTTTCTCAAGAGCTAAAGGCAATCTTTGTCTATATTGAATCAAATATTAAATGTTTTCCCACTGAATGAAATGCTCTGTCTTATCTGTAAATGCCAGGTGGCAGATTTTATTTGCTCATCTGTCTTTGAGGAATGTATAGACAAGTTGGTCTTTCTTGCAAAATCTGATAAAGAGCTTGTCTCTTCTTTTGCCCTAGAATTTTAAGCAAATAAATTGTTCCATGCTTGTGATAGGGTTTATCAGGGGAAGCCTACTGCCATTCACTTGTATAGTATGGACAGATATTTAATCTGTTGGAATGAGAGACACTTGGATTATAGGGCAGTGAAATGGTCAGCAGGACCCCCTCCCTGTTCACTTCCAGATTTTCTTATTTTTATGTGATCTTTTCTTTTTGTTGCATAAGTAAAAATGTTTTTAAATGAGAAAGTGCTGCTGGTGTAGTACAGTAGGTATATTCTCTCAAGCTTAAATCCTACTTAATAAAAACAAGTCCACAAACATTTAGATATAATATCTATGTCCTGACCATAGCATGTAAAAAGATAAAAACTAATGTCTTCCAATTCCTAATGGGAATAAATGCTACTCACTTTTAAGGTTCCCCTATGTTTCTAACCTCTCTCTTCAAATGAATGCTTTCTTACGCTATACCACATGTTGCCTTTTGTTCCCATCTTTTTCCAGCATATCCTAAATCCACAATTACGTGAATCCATGGTTGCCTGTTACGTTTCAGTTCACACTTACGAACCTTGTCTAGATACAATTCTTTACTAAGTTAGACAAGGTAGCTGAATCTTTAGTCAAATGTCAAGGGTTAAATTCGTGCTGTTGATTTGAATTTCTGTCACCTGCCTTCCTGCTCTTCTCTCTACACTGTTTTATGTAGTTTCATAAAATGTTTAACAGGTGCTAGAAAAGAAAAGCTGGTTCAGAAAAAAAAAAGGTCACTCAAATAAAGACACAAAAATACCAAATGCAGCTAGAAAAGCCTCAACCATTTAAAAGGTCAGATTAAATAAGACACACTGGGGTAATTTGCCCCCCAGTTGCTTAATTTTCATGAAAGATGATGAAAGCTCAAGTGAAAGCTCAGAGGTGAAGGAGCTGTGTTTTTTAGAAAGTTTCTGAAGCAAAATTTGATGAAGATAGATGTCTCTTCTGTAAGTTGCCCTTCAAAGATACCTATCCACTTAATAGGTGAATATCTTTGTGCAATGATCACAGTTGTATTGGCTCTCAGGTCTCATAAAGTAAACACTCTCAGAATTATAAAGGGACAAAGAGGGAAGGAAGTTTAAGAGCTGTCTTGGTCTTTGGTGCATCTGCCCTTGAATTTGTGTGTGATGCCTCTGAGTGTTGACAGATTGAAAGCTGTATTATGTGTGGCACATTTGCAAGTGATAATTTGTTTTTGTTAAATGCTTCAATTTTTTTTCTTATTCTCCATTGAAAAAAGTCATGTATTTCTGTTATTTGTAGTGTATGTCAGTGCATGCTTTAGGAAGGTCACATTGTCAAAGAGCTTTCCTGTGTGCCTGTGGTAAATTATCTGTTTTACATCCATCTTTTCCCTTTTACGTTATAGATAAATGTTCAATGAGATGTATTCAGAGCAGTTCTGTTTCAAATATAATACTTATCAGTTTCAGGGCAACTCTTTGGGGGTGGTTCAGAAACCGGTAGATAATATTCTAATTGCAATGAAAAGAGATCATATGTTTGTGTAAATATGTGCATAAGGTACTGTCTTACAGATGTTGATCATAACGAGGGTTAACTTAGTGAAAGGAAGGAGGAGGAGATGACACTGGCTATCGAAGATGTTTGTCTCAGAATCTGGGAAAATCAGGAAAAACTTTGGGAAAAATTGTCTTCTGTCATAAGAAATTTCTTATATTTAGCTGGTGTTCTCTCCAGTTTTCTCCAGTGTTTCTGTAGAATGACTGGAAGGGTTAATGAGGAATTGTAGGTTACAGTAGGATAGTCACATGCCTTATTTCAATTGTCATTTAGTTACCATTAAGGAGTGTCTTCTGTTGCAGTTGATGCTTTTGTATCTACAGTGATTGTTATTCACACAAGAAAGGGGGTTTGAGGTGTGGTGTTTGGGGGTGTGTGGGTGTGTGTTTTGGGAGGGATTGTTTATGTAATTTTTTACTTTTCTAACTTTCATCCAACTTCCATCTGGAGAGTGCTATTTCAGACTATATGTAAACCACACTGGTAATCCTGATGTTCAGTCCCGCACTGAGTAGGCATTGAACCACAAGCAGAATTCACTAGGAATTTACAGACCCTTAAATGGTATTGAATTTCCCTCTTCCAGAGGCTGTTTTTCTTGCAAAGCCATTGTGTCAATAGCAGAGTTGGTAAAGAACTGAGGCTGCTGCCCCCTTCATTTGAAGGCCAGGGAGCCTGGCCACATGCTCTCTGCTGGAGATAGTTCTCACAGCTCTCTCCTTGGTACAAGGAATTAATCTGCAGAACACAAGAAGAAACCTCTTTTCTCTGGTTTCAGGAATTATTGAAAACGCAATAAATAGAAAATATTGTTCCATGGTGTGAAGCTTGTGTCTTAAGTGACTGAATTTTGAGGGTTTTGTTTATTGGTCATATTTTAGACAGATTAGTCTGATTGCCTTTTATTCTGTGCTACTTTTATTGTATTATATGTAAAACAAAAGCACTGAGAGCTTAGCCCCACACCTTCTCATGTGTCATGTTAACATTAAATAAGAGGTGTATTTAGTCAATTGGATAACATTGTCACCTGAAATACTTTTAGCAGTCTGCCTGCTTTTTGTTTGTTTGTTTGTTTGTTTTCCTTAAATAGTCAGTTAACTTGAAATATTCTGGTAAATTAGCAGTCTGCCTGTTTTTTGTTTGTTTGTTTGTTTGTTTTCCTTAAATAGTCAGTTAACTTGAAATATTCTGGTAAAGATGACTTTTTTCCCCACAGTTCTGTCCCATATTTGTTCTTAGGGGTTCAGTTTGCTCCATCAGCTTTGACGTTTAATCTTTGTCAAATTTGCTTTCTGGTTTTCTGGACAGAACAAATTGTTGCTAGCCGTTAAGTTTGATGCAACTACAAACAGTGTTAAATTAGGAACTGATGGTTGTCGTAGCAGGAAGGAATGTTCCAGCTGAATCGTAATATGTATTTTATTACAGTATATGCTTTCTCTGACATAATCAAACACCCCACTTCTGAAGAAAATTCGGTGCAGAACTCCATAGTACCTATGAAATTCACCAGTGTCGGGGGCCTATAGTTGAAAGTTAAAGTACATGTTAGTTAATAGGACCTTTAGCATACATTTTAATGGGATTGGTAAATCTCATTTGGGTTCTCTCTTCCATGTTACTCAGAGTGCTCCTTTTAAAACAGCTGAGGCAAGAGGGATACCTATACGTTCATAAGTATACTATATACAGCATGCCTTTGAATGTGGGGAAAAAACTTAAAATAACATACATCAGTGGAACTCTCCTAGATTTTCCTTGTGCTAACATGGTATGAGATTTCTTTTTTTTTTTCTCATGAAGTTGGATTAAACTTCAGAGATACATACATACAATTTACAGTGCTTGATTATTCTTGGATTGACATTCTTGCTTTAAAATTTACATTTTTAGCTATAGGATATATTATGTTATACTGCACTTGGTGGCAATCTTGAAAAATATTTTTGTATGCTTTTCAGCCTTCTCCAGAAAGCACAAACAATACCCAGTGTATTGTTGGAGACCACGTAGGAGATGTGTAGGTGTAGGAGACCATGCAATACAATCAGTAAATAATTGAAGCAATAGCTCCAATAGTTTCTTTGTATACATAATTGCTTTATAATTCCAAAAATAGATGTTTTTGTTCCTGTAACACTACACTAACACTTCACTACAGTAGCATTCTAGTTGTATTTACTTCATTAAGTGTTTTTCTTTGTCTCAGTCTAGTTGGGTGTAGTTCTGTGAATCATTTTAGTATTTTTAAAGGCAATGGACTGTGCACTCTTGTGCAAATCTAAGTTCCTATACCTTGTTTGATAAAACCAAGCAAAGCAGAGTAGTTCTGTTTAATGCTTGTGTATTAAAAAAAAAAAAAAAAAAAAAAAAAAAATTACTCAGACAAATCTGCTGCTAAAGATGCATTTTTCTGACCATGTGCTATGGGATAAAATTCCCCAAATAATGTGCAACTTTCTGATACTGACTTTCTACTGAGAGGTAATCTTGAGGTAGTCACTGCTTCTAAAAATAGAAGGAATCAAGAATTTTTCATCAAAACGCTGTAGTCATGGAAGATTTCAGATACCTTCTTTAGAGTCTAACTGCTTACAACTTATTTTGTGGTTTCAGTTGGATGCACTACTGTTTATCACTACATCTCAAGGTAAATGAGCTGTATGCTGGGCGAGCAATTATACTTTCCTGGTGACTATAGTCATTTCTGTACATGGCAGCATGTAAAAATTCAGAATGAAAAATGGTCTAAATGACAGACAACACGAGTTTATGACATTTCTACTGAGCCATGCCAAACAAACTTCTGTGTTTTACATTCAGTAATTAGTTGATCATGCAGATAAGAGAAGGTAGTAGATGCAGTAAGTGTGGATTTCATTAGGGCATTATTAATCTTTGCCAAAATAACATTTATTTGTTGGTTTGCTGTCTTTTTTTTTTTAAGGGTGTATTGTTCACTGAAACATATGCAGTGCTACACAATGGTTAGAGCATGTTACATTGCATTACACTTGAATCCCACTGTGCATGCCATAAGGTAATGCCACTATGATATGGTACTATATTTTTACCCTGTAATGCTCTCATGGTCCAATCCAAACCCAACTCAGTTTTCAGTATCTACTGCTCCTGTTTTAAAGTAAAATCAGAAATAAACATATGCATAAGCCAGCTATTAGATTCCTTTGGCATGACCTACTAGATTTTCAACAAACCCATGCTGTTTATTGGTTTTCACACGTTTACTCCCACATGTTCACATACTGTCTTCCTTACTATATGCCTGATTACACTTGCTAAAACATAAAGAGCTGTGTGTCCTGTTTCAATGTTTCAATCATCAGTTAGCACATCTTCCTTTTACCAGTCCTCCGTAATTTCTCCTGTTGTCTGATTTCCTGAAGACCATTTTTATGCCAGTGGGACTTCTTTGGGTTACTTTGTTTAAGGAGCAGCAGGCTCCCACTTGAAGATAGGTGCTCATCTCGCAGACTTGAGCTGTGCAAAATCCTGAACCAGCACAGCGGAGGAAGCAGTGCTCAGAGGCGACAGGTTGAATGGACGAACCAGAAGCCTGAGCAGGATGGGAAAAACTGAAGATACTGATAACACAATAGCAACATGGTGCATTTCGAGGCACAAGCTGCAATTAGGTTTTAGCTCTTATATTACAAGCCATTTCCTCATTTTGCCCTGTTACAACTGCTTAACACTCAGTTGTTGGGGTTTTTTTTATTATTTGAATCATGCCTAACTTACAGAAAGGCATCCAGTTTCATTCTGAAAATTCAAACGCTCCTCTTTTCCTTGGCGTTGTACAGGAGTTGAGAATTCCTTTCAAACCTAAAAAACCCTGCATCTGATTTACAGCTTCACCCTGCTTGAGTCTAAAAACCACTGGGCACAATAATCCTGACTCAGCATTTTAAGTCACTAGCCACCAACACAAATTCTAGTACAGCTGAAATAGTCTTAGTGGCTGATTAAAAATTTGGATCAGGCCTTCAGCTGAATGAGCAGCACTGAACTGAATTTTTAGCTGGAATGTGAGAAATGGCAAAGGAAAAAATCCTTATTTTTGGATGTTTGAATTGCTTCCAAATATTTTGCTTCCTGTCCGTGCTTTATGGCCATTTGCTTTTTACTAATTTTAGTGAGGATAATATTTTGCCAGGAAGACTGCTTCTAAAATATGAAAATTGAGGCTGTGGGTAGAATATCTTTAATGGTTAAGGACACACTATCTCTGCTCCTGTTCAGACGTAAAGAGTAGTGTGAAGGAGTAGGCACTTGGCTTATCCCAGCCACCTCTGTGACTCTAGCCAAATCGTAGAAAGCCTCTTCTAATTTTCCAGCTTCCTGACTGAGAGTAAATAAGTTGAGGGGGTGAATGGAAACCAGAAGAAAATCTGACTTCAGTCCCTGCTCACAGCAGGAGGGAGGTAGGCAGGTCTTTCCATGGATGAGAAGAAATTATTTCTGCTTTGTCCCTCTTGGGCAAACATGGAGTTAGAGAAACTGAGGCAGTCTAATTTTTCTCTGTTCACAGGGTAGTTTGCATTAAAACAGTAGTCCCAGCCCCTTGTGTGAAGTTAGGTCAGCCTCTCAAAATACAGAAATAGTGTGTGATTAAAATGACACATCCAATAGGTTAATAATAGATCCCAAATAGTTGGAGAGCAAAGAAAAAAGCGAATAAATGACCAGTTCTTACTCATTAATCGGATTGAATTGTTATTTTTGTAGAATTTTTTGTTTGTGTATTTGGAAATAACAAATTACTGTATACCATGGTCTTTTCATAGCCCATTTAGGTGTAGAAAATATGTTAATTTCACAAAATAGAAGAAAAATTCATAGCAACAATTAACTCCAGTGGTTACAAAAGCATATGTTAGTTTCTGAAACTTTAAGACATTTCCTCTTCCAAATACATATAGATAAGTGAACACAGTAAATGTATATGAAAGAAACTACTGAGCATTTGGAAAGGTAATAATAGAAAAAAAAATGTTGCTAGATTAGGACAGCATGCAGTACTATTCTAGTCAAAGTACAAAAGAATAATTTTTTGTCACTTTCAGTGCAATGTATAACAAATATATTCATGTAAATAGAAGTTCTTCTCATGTACCAGAAAGTGAAAGATAAGATATTTATATTCCAAGTCCTAATGTTAAAAAGTTTTAGGATTGATCTCTGCTGGCAGATATAATTCCTATTTTTTAAGACTATTCTCATTTATTATACCTGTCAAGCTAATAGTCCTGTTTGTTTATTCCCTCTCTTTCTTTGTACTAATCATTGAAACAAGAGCCTACTTGTGATAATGCGTTTGTGTGTGGATTGGTGGTGTCATCATGAAAGGGTGACATTGAAGTTAAAAGAAACTACTAAAGAGGGACTCAGGGGACGTGAAGCTAATTAGTCAAGTTAAAAAAAAAAAAGGGGGATAATTCATTGCAGCATTTGTCTTAGAAATACATTTCAAAGTTTCATTTCCATTTCAAAGTTGCAGACTGTAACTTGCAGAATTATCACGATGTATGTAGCTGGAGAATAACAATCTGGTTCTTTCTGATTGGTAGCTGAACAATATTAATGGCGTGAGTCCCATGTCGTCATCATTTAAAAAAAAAACTTACCACATTTCGGGTGATCCCTCTCAGTTACTCTGAACATGTTTTCCTTCTTTGCTTTTTTTTCTTTTTCTTAGAAAGCTTAAAAAATAATATGCACGTACATATAAAAATAAAAATTTCTGCCTTTAAAAAGCTTGGCAGTTTAAGTTCTGCACAGGATTGTGCAGCAGTAGATTATTTGTCTCTCTATGTTACAGAATATAGAAGGTACGTGGGCAATCAAAATCAAGATAACCCAAAATCTGGTTATCTTCACCAGAGTGAGCTGGTGAGAGCTGTGGCATTCAGTATAATTGAGGTTTTGTTTTAATTCCCTCTAATCAGAACTGAAAACTTTCTGAATAGTTTCACTTGGGGTAGATAACTTTTGATCAGCTCTTTCAAGCAAAGTCACTTTAGAATCCAAGGAAACTATTGAAATATTACTTCTCTACTTCAAAACAAAGGAAAATACAATAAAACTTTTCCAGCAATTATAGCTCTGAAACAACGTAACTTATAATGAGCAGTAGTTTATAATCTGTCAAGTGAATGCTCCAGTGATGATACATTTAATTGGAATGTGCCAAAAAATCTTGTTTCCAAAACACAAATAATACTAATTTTATGCTGTCATTTTAAGCTAAAATTTACATGGTTAAGGAAAGTATCTAGATGGCAGGAAATGATCAAGTTAATATTCCATGCTCCACGTTAACTCTACCTATTGCATGTGTATATCAGGATGTGTATGTTTTTTCAAATTGTGTTTATAGTACCATATAGCTATGTCTAATATAGACACTCATCTTCTCATGTGATTAACTACAGTTTATGGCAACAGAGTATCTTCATATTGTTTATAATATAAAAAAACCCAACAAGCAATTCCTATTCAACAAGCCAAATGTTAATTATAACAATGTAAAATGAGAGAGAAACATCTGACACATGATACCTGAATCTGCAGTTGAGCTAGCTTTACAATTTAAAAGGTTATTTGGGAATACATATATTTTGAAAGCTGAAGTGAACAGGTATACCAATGATTGCTGACTGAATTGGAATATATAGTCTAGCCAGAAGATAGCTTACCCTATTTGTCTATCCATAAAGGCCTACTGGAGAATTATAAGGAAGCACCTAAAGCAGAAAAGAATGAAAATAATAGCTGAAATACTATGGGGGATGCTTAATCATGTAACTTAAGTATTATTATTACTGACAGAGAACAGAAGTAAAATTAAGATTTCTCCCCTTGCAAGTGTACAGAATACAATAATTTCTCAAGAAAGGAAGCACTGAAAAAGACAGTAAACGGAGTAACTTAATATAGAAAATAATTTAATACCTGTAACCTACATAAACTAATTTACCAGTGTTTTGCATGAAATAATAATACATAATATAATTAAAATATTGTAGTTTGAGGAGTAGACATGACCCTTGTGTTTAAAGACCTGATTCCACAAATAGATGAGCAGCTACAAATCTCACTGAACTCAAGAGGTTGTAGCCTTAAAACACAATGGATTTGAGTGTGTCTGACGCTTGCAATTCTAATTCTAACTAATGTGGTCTGGAAAAAATCCTCCGAGGGAAGACAATACTGTAGAAAAAAAGACGTAGTGCAATTTCTGTAGCAGACAGGTATTCAGAAACTTGAAGAGGGTCTTAGATGGAAATGCAGATTCTGATTTGGCAGGTCGAACTATTTCCTTAGTGAGGCTGCAGCAGTTAACAATGCAGGCCTTTGATATACAGAATTTTCTTGAAAACATGAATAATTTTTCAGTTTGATATTCAGAGCTTTTTAGTATCTTTCTTGGTGCTCTCTGACGTATTGAAATAAACACAGAGCTAGTATTCATTCAAGTAGTAGGTCAGTATACTCAATCACCTCCATTTTTTACTACTTTTCTTTAACAATACTGTGAGAGAAATCATTGGGAATAATTTTGTTTGTGAAACACTTAAATTGATAGCATCTGCCAACAACCTGGCCACAAAATGCAACAGTAACAAATTTCCCTATATGATATGGGGGTTGCTGTCCCCTCGCCTTTGCACTTTAGAGGAGCACTTAGTCAATTTTCTTTACATAGACAGGTTTATTACAAAAAGACCACATTAGCTTAGGCTTTCTCCATTTTAAGCTTTTAGCATTTACGTTGATGGGAGACAGGGTGGTTCTTGACCTCTTGAAGTCATTTTGCTTTGGCCATTACTCACTTGCAAGCTCATTTGAAGAGCACCTCAGTATCATCCTTAAGGCAAGAACTTCACTTATATAATTATTTTACTATACAAAAGGAAAAAATCTCTACTTGGTAGTAGATTCTGATAGTTTAGATGTGTGTTTTCCCCTCATTCCAGTGGAATCCTAATTATGCAATTATGTCAGCCAGTCTTTTATGTCAGCAGACAGTCTTTTTCTCAAAAGACTATTTACTCTATTATGTAAGTCTGTGAAGTAATCTTTGCTCCATTACGACCAACAAAACCCTGTGGCATTGTGACTTCATTTTTGTTTAATTCCCTTGTGAGAAAAATTCCCTCTACAGAAGTCCTGCGGAAAGCAGCTCTTAGCTTTACTCACTGCCTATGTAGAATACCAGAGTCACCAGTGATGGAACAAATTTGCCTGGTGTATTTTGTCCTCCCTTGTCCTTTTCGTGTCTGGGTGTTCGTGTGTGTAGTGTGTATTTCTTGATTATTTTTTGTTATTTTTTAAAATAGTGGGAGGCAGTATGTAACATGGTGCACCATTGAGTGGGTAGCTAGTTGTTTCTGTTAAATTATGTCAATTCTCTGTCTGAAATGCCTTTTAAATAAAGTGTTTGGACTGAAGCCTACTGTAGTCAAGAGGAAGATTCTCATTTACTTGCATGTGCAAGTCAAAGGGCTCAGATCTGCCAAAGGATAAGCGGTACTCTATCTGCCTGAATAAACAGTACCATTCCTTCAATTAATAGGGCAGCAAACAGGAAACTTGAGATATGAGGTGTTGGTAAATGTTGTTTTCTAATAAAATGATAATTTAAAAAAAATCTTTTAATACTAAAACTACTAATTTTTTTTCTGCAGTTACCCAGGGTAATGCAGCATATTAACCTAAGACATCAATGGTAACTTTCTCTCCATCATTTACAAAAAAAAATGAGCCGCAGGGAGACTTGCTAAGAGAACTTATCAAACTGTAGAGAAATATCTACCTTTTTTTTTTTAAGCAATGGGTCATTCAGCCCCATAAGCTGAGGATGAAACTTCTAATTAACTAGGTCATCATCATAGTTTGAGCAGACATGAGTAGAACTGTTTAAGACACTGTCATATTTCAGACACAAGACCCCATTTTCCTACATGGTGAAGATAAATCCAGATATTCCACTGTGTCAAGAAGCATAAGATGAAGCAGATCTTGGTTTCTTCTCTTTAAATGACAGAAGAAATAGAGGGAGATTGAGATGAAAATATATTGGACTGCAAATTAAAAATGGAATCCCCATTCCACATGGGGATGGTTACAAGTAGAGGCCACCTTTCTTCTGTGTAGAGATCACCTTACTTTCACATTGGCCTGTATCCATTCTCGTATGTAAAGCAGGACATAAGGATTGCTTTTAGTTTCAATGGGAGTAAAGAGAAATGTGTATTTCTATGAAATAGAAACACTACGTCTCTATGGTCTATTGTTCCAGTTCAGTAGAATATTTCATCTATGAATACTGATAAAATGAGCGATGTGTTTCTTAAGAAAAGGCAGGTCTCTGCCACTGCCTTCTACTGTTCACTCACTCAAAGCCTAAGTAACACTTAAAATATATAGAAATAATAAGCCATTAGCCTAGTTTCAAGAGGCAGGTTGGAGCAGATGACCTCCAGAGGTCCTTTCCAACCTAAACTATTCTGATTAGTCACTGCAAGAGACAAAACAAGCAACAGTGTAAGTACAGTCTTTATATTGAAGTGCAATAGTATATTATTAGGAAACACAATTTTTTGGGGCTTTTTTTCCCCCCCTCTCTTTTAGGTTGAACTCTAGTAAATCTTCACTGGACTTTCAGCTTAGAGTTCACCACCTAAATTATTCAGATTATGACCTATTTAGGCTTCTAGCAGATCCCAGAAATCACCAGACTCTTCATAAATAATCTCTGCAGAGTAGCTGAAAATTATCTGTTCCAGAAGCATAAAGCATTTTCCTGCAGCTGTTGTAATTGTACAAGTCTGGGTGCTGTATCTGAGGACAGAAATACTTTCTCTCGTGATTGCAGAACTGGTATATTAGCTGCATTTCTGGTTCTTCTGTTGGAAGAGTCATTGTACAACCAATTCTCATTCTTTCTCTCCTCTTTACTTAAGATTTCAGACTTCTAAATATTTAGTCTGGGCTTTTTTTGACAGCTGTTGAGTGTTGCCCTGTGCGAGAACAGAGTGCTACTGTTCAGACCATCCCATGGCTTTCGTGGAGCATGTTCGGTGGTGGGAATGGCTGATCCAGAGGTTTGGGGCTAGAAGAATACAGATTTGTTAATTTAAACCAGGTATCACTATGTGAAGCTTATGAAACATTTGTTCAGGGTGTAGAGCAAATTTTTGATCACTTATGCCACCTGTTTGAACATGGTGATTACACTCAGCTCCATCTTGAAACTGTCAGTTTGTGTGACTCTATATTCTCCTGCTATTAATTTAAACGTTATGAATGCGGTGAAATTTTTAGACTGGGTCAGTACTCTCCTGCAAAGTAAGAGAGAACTATGTTTTAATTGGACTTTCTGCCTGGCTATCATTACTATAAAAGTGGTTGGGGGCACTCTATCCCCCATCCCAAAATTACAGACAAAAATTTAATTGATCAAAATAACAGTGACAATCGCTGTTTTGCTGGAAGTCTCGCAGCAGTTACTGCATTGAGGGATCTGACAGATGCACAGCAAAAGAGCCACGTTACAAACAGCATTGGTCTGTGCACAGGAAGGTCATGCTGAGCGACATCCCCTTGTCTGAGGATCCGCTACATGTTAATATATGCATTATCTTCATATTTGAGGAGAAAAAAGGGTTGGGGGATTTTTAAGCCCAAGGACAGTCAGGTATTCCAAGCACTGTTTCCTCCTTTTACATGATTAACATTATTATGGTGTTAAGGATGTCAAGAAAGTATTTGCCAGCTCTGCTTGTCTCATGGCTGTGCAGTTAACTTGGGGACAAGGATAAGGTGCCACAGCTGCAGGCTGCTGTACAGGTCTGGGGAGGCACAATACCCTAGCTGTTAAAAAAGAAATTGATTGTTTGTCTGTGACTATCTGTCTAGTGCCTATGTAGAAAAACATCATGAATATGAAAGCTGGAAGTGCAGATGTGCTATGAACAGAACTGTAATGTAAACCAGCACCAGTGGTTCATGCCTGTGGTCTAAAATCCAGAAGGAGGGCAGGACTATATTATCTATGATGTGGAATGTATGCAGGAGACCAGGATGCATATCCTGAACTACATTTTTGCCATGGAGTTGTTCCTGGATGCCCTTTAGGATGAAGAAGAGACAGGAGGGAAAACTGAACAAGAATGGAAGTTTAAAAAGGGACCCAGCAGGTCTTGTGGACTTTATTCAGTTGTTTATGGGCACAAAGTTTTGGGGCTACACTTTCCTGGCATATAATTCCAAAGGCTATGATGGCTGCTTTCATAGAATCATAGAATAGTTCGGGTTGGACCTTTCAAGGTCATCTAGTCCAACCCCCCCGCAATGAGCAGGGACATAGAATCATAGAATAGTTTGGGTTGGAAGGGACCTTTTAAAGGTCATAGAATCATAGAATCATAGAATCATTGAGGTTGGAAAAGACCTCTAAGATCATCGAATCCAACCGTCGACCCAACACCACCACCCACTAAACCATGTCCCTA
>NW_008794665.1:1595553-1617112 GCF_000699145.1 Aptenodytes forsteri
TTGCGGTTTTGCTGCCCCCCCTCCTTACTTCACCAAGAAGCGAGAATTCTACCATTTCATGGTCGCTAAGCCCAAGACGGCCTCCGACCACCACATCTCCCACCAGTCCTTCTCTTTCTCTTCAACTGGATCAGGTTGCTCAGAGCCCCCATGCTTTGTTTTCAGTCAGCTTCTGAAGGAAAAATTGGGTGTGCAAATAATCACACATGGTGGTAAATTCATATGCATAGAAGTACCCAACCTGAGTATATGTTTCATAGACTCCTTAAAATTTTTACCTATGAAACTAAGCAGCTTCCCTCACGCTTTGGGCATTGAGGGCTGCAAAGGTTATTTCCCCAATTCTTTCAGCACTGATGACTCGCAACCCCCCCCCCCCACCCCACCCATCTATTGCCAACAAGATGTAAAAATTTTGAGGGAGGCCTCCAAATCATACAGGAATGGGATTATGGTGATAACCCAGTGCACATCCTGTGAGAAAGAGGGCAGTGGAAAGGTGGAGGCTTATTGCTGTATAAATCCCTTTCAAGATACTACGCTGGCCTCCACTTGCATGTCCATGTACCTGTTTATGTTCCTTAAGCCTAATGTGGTTGTGCTCCTTCCTCTCCTCTAGATAGTTATCATCAGAGGAAAAAGGGGGATGTTCAGCCTCCTCCATTCAATGGTTTATATACGTGGCCAAAAAGTAAAATATTCAAATCTGTCATGAGTTACAAGGTGATTAATATTAAGTAGGATCCTACTCCTTGGATGGCTATGCAGTCATTGATCGGGTGCTACAGCTTTTGAATCTCACGGGTGCTTTTCCCATGGTGCTATCAAATGCTACCGTGAAAATTACTGGAATCCTCTGGCAGGTGCCACCTTTGGATATTTGTATTGCACAACACAACAAAAGGTGGACCACCCCAGAGATGTGCTTTTTAGCAGCAGGATAAATGCCATTGCTCTAATTGCAGAGATCCTATTTTGTATAAATGCTTATACATTTATTGAAGCATAGATTTTTGTCTCTGGCTTTGATACCTTAGCTGAATGCCTCAAATGCAAATAATGAAACAACACTGAAAGCAGTATCTGCTTAAAAATTTTGTGGGCCACAATGTTTTTCTAAGATATGTACACAAGGAATAAAAGGCCCTGTGTTGATTCGGGAACACTGGGGTGTCCTTTTTTCCAAGGTCTACCCTAACTGTCAGATGATGTCTCTATTGATGTAGCTTTGTTCATGGGGTTTTCTGTACAGCTGAGGAAAAATAGAGTAATGCGAAGAAGGGATTCGCTGCACAGGATTACTAGCAGATCTTGTAAGGTTGACACAAAATCAATCATGAGAGCCATGAAGACATTGAAGTCATGTGCTTTCCTGAGGCTTTGAAATTCAAATGTCCCACTGATTTAGGAGCACAAATCCCAGTGAAAATCCTTGTCTCTGTTACTAATACAGAACAATGTATATGAAAGTACCAGTAGCCTGCATAAAGTAGAACCCGGATTTTTTTTTTCACATGGTTTCCCACTAAGCTGCTATTAAGCAGAATCTGTTACTGAAATGCACAGACCAAAAAAATCTTCAAACATCCCTTCACAAACCACAAAAATAAAACCCTTTGGACTTGGTGACCCATTGTTTTATCATTGAAAGATATAACTGCTGGATGAACTTGCATATAAAAACTTATATGAACTTGCAATAAAATCCTACAGGCATTTTAATGTTAGGTCTTCAGTGCACTGTAAATAAAATCCTACAGGCATTTTAATGTTAGATTTATGCAGTGAGGTCTTGCCAGAAGATGAGAAAGATATCAGAAGTATGTCTTTTAAAATTGTCACTCCAGGTAAAATATGGGCTATTCATATACTTGTTTTGTAGGGCTCTCTGTTCATTATATCTCACTTGTTTTGTTTATTCTCCTTGTTTAATATTTACTCATTTGTAACATAAAATCTGTCTTGCAGCCCTGCAAGCATAGCTTAGATTTAAGAGTCAAACTGACTTCTTTCCTTTTCATTTATTGTCTGTAGTCAGAGAAAGCCCGCAGGCCTGTCATTTCCCCTAACTTTTCCTGCACAACCCAAATCTTTTTGGATTATTCCCCTGGGCTGCTGATCCAGACCTATTTAAGACTAATAGGTATATACATGTGTAATTGAGTGAATGAGCTGAAGTCAGAGAGGGTTTTGCAGATGTACCTGTGAGTCTGCAGTCCTCCTTTTACTTAGGTTAATGTGTTCTATGAGAAGAAGCTGATAGAAAGGAGCATCTGATCCCAGGGAGCTCACAGTGCTAACGTTTTTATAGATAATAAATATTTTATAGAGAAGTCAGTGGAAAAACCCTGCCCGTGGGATTCCCAGTGTAAATATTTTAGAGAAGTCAGTGGAAAAACCCTGCCCGTGGGATTCCCAGTGTTGTTTCCAAAAAGGTGTTTTCTCAAGAACCACACATAAGATCAGACTCTGATGCTATTCCTGGAAGATCTGTGACAAATAGACTGGTGAGATCTGAAATTTTCTAATTTCCATGTAAATTGATGTTCCTGCCATAGGAAGTAAAACCAAGAATAACTAAAAAAAAAAAAAAATTCTATAATTTCTATGTCCTAGTGATTACAGCAAAGCCTTACTAGATACTCTGTTGATTGAAGCATTAGTCAAATAATTTAATACAGCATCAGTGGACCTAACTGTTCATGGGTCGCATGAAGACGGATCATACTGTCATCTATTTAGATAGAGCTAAGTACTAGGCTGAAATACTACTTTGTAACACAAAGTAAATATACCAGAGAGCTGAGATTCAAGGTACTAAGATGCACCTGTTTATAAATGCAAGCCTTACTGCTTTAATGCGAGTTGCAGCACTGACTGTATTGCCTTACTGAACTGAACTGTATTGCCCTAAGCTAGTTATACAGTTAATCATTGTGGTAGGGGCTATGCTTCGGTGGGCTGTTCTTATATATGCTGGTCTAAAGTGGACAAACTGAAGTAAATTTTTTGGAGTACTTATTTTTCTTGTTTTTATGAATCCGGTCAGATTAGTTTCAGGGTTTTTTCTCTCTTTTTCCCTGGGAAGTTGTACAGTTTCATAGGAACAGTGGTTTTTGGTTGGGGATTTTTGTTTCTTTGTTTCTAATGTGAAATAAATAAACACAGAGTGCTGAAAATACCTTGAAAATATCTTGGTCACATTCTAACTTAATTTGAATCTATACTAGTTGATAAAGGATGTGTTCTTTCCAAAACCATCAGCCATGGGTAATGATCCCTTGAAAAGTGATATAGATCATGAACTGCTGGTAATCGTCACTGTTCACACTTGAAGTTCAACAGTACATACGTATACAGTGTGGGGAAGGAGAAAAATTATTCAAATTTCAGAGAAAAAAAAATTTGAAGACATTTTAAGAAAGGAAAATGTGTAGAATTTGCATGTATTTATTCCTTAACTTCTAAAATGTGCTTTGTTTGACATCTTTGTCATGTGATGGTGGAAGTAAAAAGTAGAGAAAAGTGTGGCTGATTCAGGTATATGTGAGAAGAGAGCGTGTAGTTGAGTCCTACCCTGGTGTCATGGCAATTTGAAATGTGACATGCTGCACAATTAAAAGTGCTCAGTCTTGTTCTGACACTAGATGACAAAAAATTGACTGTAGACGGAGAGGCAAATTGGAGAAATCGGTGGAGTTCATGAGAAACAAACAACTGTCAGTGCCTGGCGAAAGAAGTGAGAGCTGTAAAATTTGCTTATAGTAAATGTTGACTAAGCAAATCTATCTCTGTAGAAAATTATTAAAAATTCACTATTGTTTTACATAATGGAGTGCAAATTACAAAGACTAGCCGAATTTATTGCATAAAAGTTGGAAAAACTGCTAAACCCATGCTTTATTTCAGACTTTATTTTTGAACTGAATAGTTGTACAAGGAGGTAGGGAAAGGCATAGGAAATCTCTGGACCTTAGATTTTTGGAAGTTCAGAGGCAATCTTCTGAAAATATTGGTTGCCTCATTTCTTGTATTTTCTACTTCTTGCACTATTTAGAGAAAGTGGACATTTGCTTTTTGGCCACAATTAAGAGAAGATAGTGGTTAGAAACCAGTCTAACCAGTTTTATTTTATATTCTTATTTACAATGTGTGCTAAAAATGTACTGATTTACTAGGTCTTATACTGGTGTTTCCCATGTTGTTTGAGTGTATAGCATCAGTGCAAGTGAAATCTAGATCCATAGTGTGAGCTCACAGCTGCAATAACAATGATACTGCATGATATACACGAGCTCATTGAGTTGATCCTATGTTATCTGAGTTCAGAATCAGTAGTTCCAACAGATCTTTCCCAGAAATCTCCAGTTAATCTCAGAGTGGCCAACACAAAACATATTTTTGTAATGCATCTTCAAATAGGCTCTTCAAAGCCTTTTATGTAATATAAGAAATTGGAGGTAGAAATTCAATTTCACACATTTAGTCCACAAGTACAGTTTGCCCTAGCTAATAGAAGTCATACCTTCAGATATGCCAAAACCAGTATTCTCATGTAATTTTCAAAGCATTTAAGGAATGTTTGTTAAGTGTGTGTGTGTAGTCAGAGACAGACACAAAAACACAAGACAAAAAAAGAAAACAGTCAACTTTTTTTATCTGAAAGAATAGTGGGGAACAATTAAAAAACTGACATAAATACATTAGAAGAAGAGTGAACATGGGATATCTGAGGTCTAATCTGAGCATTAGAAAAAGGAAACTATAACTGAGAGGAATGAGGAAGTAGTAAGAGAAGCTGGTGAAGCTATCTGAACTCTGGTGAATGCTGTTTGCCTTTCTGAACCATCTGTTGGATATTTAGGAGAGACTCTGCAAAGAAACATTTTGGACAAAAATTAAGATGAGCTTGGGCCCTATGTACAGAAATGAAAACTGCTCAGGGAAGCTTGGGATGTCTTGGAGAAGTACTGTCTTTTTAAAGCAAAACTCTGCTCTGCTTCCCTAGCAAGAGTTTCACAACCCTCAGTTCTACCGGAGAATATCATGAACCTACAATGTGATTCTGTATGTCAACACTTCAGATTATTCAGATCTGTCTAAAAAATCAGGTATTTTCCAAACTCTGTAGGAATGAGGCAGTTAAGGAGGAAATTCCTTTGCTGGCAAATCTATTGAAAATGTTGGCTGACTGTGGCAACTTGAGAAGTTTTAATCAGGCATGGAATTAATATTTGGAGAAAGCACAAAGTTTAGACACACACCTTCCTGAGACTAAGTGAATGCCAGGTGAGGAGGAGTAAGTTTTCAAAGTATGTGTTTAAAAAATGGAAAGTAAAAACACATGCTCCAATTACTAAAGAAATTTTATGCACT
Source organism: Aptenodytes forsteri (assembly GCF_000699145.1). NCBI lineage: Eukaryota > Metazoa > Chordata > Aves > Sphenisciformes > Spheniscidae > Aptenodytes > Aptenodytes forsteri. Next base: position 1,600,930 of record NW_008794665.1, read on the forward strand.
CAAGGAACACCACAGATTGACAGCTTTGAGTGAAATGAATACATCAGCCGAAAGAAATCAGAATGTCTGAAAGTGAACAAATGATGTGGAAACAGTCTGATGTATTTAGATAAGTTGTTAAAATGTCAGCAGAGTATTACATTAGCAAAATATAGATCCTCATAATTGTCAGTGTCCCACACCTACTTATAAGTATTCTTGGTGATCAAAGTAGCATTGCTAGACATAAAAGGCAAATCTAAAGAATACATAAAAATAAATCTGTTAGATCTCATTGAGCAGATTTTATTTATGATAAGGGATGATCGATATGTACCTATCACCATTACATTTAAAAGGAAAAAATAAATTGATACATAACACTGTTTTTTATTGTTTTCATCAAATTAGCTTGTTCTTTTTCCCAACTCTCTCTTAAAAGCGATCTCAAAGATTTGTGGACCTATGATTCATCACCTTGATGCTCATTTGCTGTTGACCAGAGTATATTTGTGTTTCAGTCAAAATTATGAGCATGAGCACTGAAGTAAGTATAAGATGAACTCAGCACATTTTAATATTAGAGGGAAAGCCTTCAGGAAAATTCCTGGGCTGAGAAAAAGAGACGAGGAGCGGAAGTCATACTTTTTCTAAATGCTGTTTGATTGATGTTGTACATTTATTGTCGCCATGATCATTAACTTCCATGATATGGAAGAACAGCTGAGACAAGACACTTCTTTCAGAGAAATGAAATACTTCAGGGTATCCCATCACCTTTCAGTATATACTATACACCTTTCCAGGGTACAGATCTGGAGTTCTGGATTTTTAACTACTATCATTCTAATTGTGCTGATTAATGAAAATAGTTGGTTGATCCTCTGAAGAGGAGTAGTTTAAGTCTGCAGCTCAAATAAAAACCCTAATGTTTCTAGGAATTCATGAATGTTTAAAGTAAAACTTTGAATCTTGCCTTGCGTGGCAGATCACATTAAGACACGTTTCATACAGTGAAAACAAACCAGACTTCAAAGAAAATATGTTTGGTTGCTGAAGTATGTGTGCGTATACATATTATATGTGTGTGTGTATATATTTTATATATATTTGCGTGTGTGTATATATATGTAAAGTTAAAATTTAAAAATTGTTTATTGACTTGTGAAATATTAATGCTCCCAGCTTTATCTGACATTTTTCTTTACTATTTGGGGGGTATGTAAGATATGCAATAAAACTAATATTTACATGCCTTATTGAAAGTAAATGGAAGTTATTGAAATGTTGAGAGGGAGGACTTTACTGTTGGTATAACAGGCTGTACCTTTGCTCTTCTGCCTTTTTGGTAGCTCATTTAGTTCAAAATGATGTAAGTACATATTTGACTTTTAGAAGTTTTGTTTGGGAGGTTTTGACGGAGTCTCAAAACCATTGTGTCTTTCAAGGAACTTGCAGGTTTTCCACTATAAAGGAAATGGGCTTTGCTCAGTTCTCTAGTGAGACAGTATAACACTTTGTCATATAAATATCCAAGGCATCGAGCATAGAAAGAAAACGAGTATTAACGGAACTTTTAGCAAGAACTGAAAGCTACCTCAACATAAACAGAACTACCCCAGGTAAATTCAAAGCCAGTAACAAATTGTGTTTATATTATATACTGTATATGAAAACAATGCAGGAAAAGTTATCTTAACTTCAGAAGTTTTCTAAGGTTCAGTGCTAGTACTCTAAACTTTGGGAATAAGTTTTCTTTTTAAAACCTCAGATCTACTCTCAGAAGTGCAGTTATCAGTATACATGTAACTTTAAATTCAAAGTGCATACTGATTTGGAGGTAAATATATGTGGATATTTGCATATCAACTATAGGCACTTTTTTGCCTCCTTTTTAACTCTGCTCCACAATCAAATTATGAAACATGACATACTTGGAAAGCAAATTATCTGAATGTATGTGAACATACAAGTTTCCTAATTACACAGACAAAACTCAACGAAGTAACTTACCTTGTCTTATACATAACCGTGTTGTCTGTTGTGTACTGTTATGATAAAAAGATGGCTGAGCCAGCACTGTTAAAAATAGCATGGAAACTTACTTGACACAGATAGTTTTCACATACAGTGTGTGTCAGTAACTCTGAGACGATGTGGACTGGAACTGCCCATTAGAAATCATCAAGCAGAGCGTTTCCCTGAAAACTGGAGAGCTAAAGGTCTCCTGCGTGATAGTCTAAGTGGTATCATAAATGTCACTAACCAGATGAAAAGTTTTGGAGGGGTTCTTTTCCCCCTTTCTTTGAGGCTAAGATGCATGTTTTGGAAATGTATGTGGGGAGGTTCAGTTGCATGAGGATGCATACGCAAAAAATTATTTTGCTTAAAAATCAAACAACCGAAAGTTGCCTGACAGCTGTTGTGTATCATTAACACTTAACCTTTGTTAATAGTTTTTAACTTTTTTTCATAGCACAGCATTAGCTCTGCCCATGGCACCATTCTCTAGCTTTTTCTCTCTAAAGATTTTTCTGACTGACTTCTATCAAGGGGTGAAAAATGTGCAAACGGCCAAGAGTAATGGGGAGTGTTACTTGTTGCTAAACACTGACCCTGTTTCTCTGTCTCCTTGGCAGTTTCCCTCTCATAAATTGTTCTTGTCCCTCCTCTAGATGTACTAAAAGGAGCTGAAACAAAGGGTAGTCACTTTGATATTAGGCTGGAGTTCAGGAAGAAGTCCGTATATTATACACTGGCTTTCTTTTGAAGGGTTATGACCTGCTGGGGATGTGTCAAGTTGGGGATGGGCTCTTCTACTTGTACTGACTTTTACTGCAAACTCTTATAAAGACCAGGTGAATATACTTTCGATGCTTTCATCTCATAGTCTTTCATTTTTTTTTATTTTTTATTTTTTAAACAAACCTTTCATTTCTTTTTTTTTATTTTTTATTTTTTAAACAAAGATGGGTGCACATCTTTGTCTTTTGCCTTATGTCCCTCAGCACTTTTAAAACCAAAGTTGAAATCACAAAACAATTTCAGTGCCACTGGCTCACTCTGCTATGGCAACTTCTGTGTAACACCTTAAAAAAAAAATAATTGTGGAGCCATTTAAAATATACATGGATTTGGTATGTAATACAAGCAATCTATTTCACAGATGTTTTAAAATTTTTTAAATCTGTGTCCTTGCCGTAATTAATCTTAAATCTTACCAAGTGCATCCTCAACAAAAAAAAAAAGAAGGGGGGGGGAGGAAAAAAAAGGCATCTCAGAATAACTGCTACTTCTATGGACAGGGCCATTCACTGCAAAAGTAGAAGGTCCAAATTAAATCATATGTGAGAATGGCCTAAGCAGAGAATCAATCTCCCTTAGCTGGAGCATTATTTATAGAAAGTGGGACAGCTCTGTCAGGAGCAGCTCAGGTGCATTGTTTAAATTGCTGTACCAAGGAGTACTTCTGAGCTCCTAGCGCTGCATATTCACCGTCGCTCTGTCAGGCTCTAGTCCTAGGTGTGTACGAAAGCCTCTGTCCTGCCAGTGATTTGGTTATCTAGGGAAGGCAAATGTTTCTGTTCTGGCCAGGTCCTCTCTCAGGGAACCATGGACCTGAGAGCTCTGAGCACCAATCAGCCAGACCTTGTTTATAGCCTAATAATTCAGGGACTCGCCTGATGTACTGAGATTCAGGTTCCAGCCACTGTGCTGCCTTAGAGCTTAATCTGTGATGATACTGCTTCTTCAGGGGTTTTTTGTTTGGTTGGGTTTTTTTTTTTTGGATAGCAATGTATCATGCAAAGATTTTGTTTCAACTTGCAGGTTTTGCATTATTTTTCCTTTTTTTTTTTAAAAAAAAAAGAAAAATTAAATTGATGGCAAAACTCCAACTGTCTATTAAAATGTACACCGTTCTTGGATGATACCCTTTGTATCGCTTTGTATACCACGCTTTGTATACCACAGGAAACTGAGCCTGGGATTCAAAATTCACATCCAGTCAGTTGGTTTGGTATTATTTCCCATAGGGTTTCTAAGAGTCCCCTCCTGCTTCAGTCTTTATCCACAGCCCTGTGTTGTTTTATACATGGGTCTAGATAACAAAAGTTCATCCAGAAGAAGGAGGAAATATTGAGGGTGGTTTTTCCCCTTAGTCAAAAATGCTGGAAAAATATTGTATCGCTACCTATGAAAATAGTTTTGCTTCCTCTGGATGCTTTTATGATAAGTCCCTAGAGACTTCTTTTGCTCTTTCGTGTTCTCTCTCTCTCTCTCTGCCCCCCCCCCCTTCTTTAAAAGTGGCTTTCTGGCAAATAGGGGAGGTCATTCCCTTATTTCTGCTCCCCTGAGTAGACCCAAAAATTCAGGTCTCACTTCATTCTACTAAAAGTCTCATTTTTTTATATTGAAATAATTATCATTTTATACCTAGCTTGATAGAAGACAGAGCTAATTAGTCTAAAGTGCTTAATTCATTACTTAATTTTTTAATTCAGTGTTGCCTGCTGGACTTCGTCTGTGTAACCCTTTTCATGATTATATTCAAGTTCAAGTCCAAGTTTCATAGCCTTGCAAAAGCAAAGTCACTTTCTTTTACAAATGAGCAGCTGTTTGCTTTCTGTTTGTAGTGAGACTGAAATCAGACTTCTACTCCGTATTGTGCCTGGTCATTTCGTCCAAAGTTAGGGGTAGAAGAATCCCTCTGACAATGTGTTTATTAAAGTTGCTTATGCTCTGTCATCTACTAAAGTACATATAGATATATTTTTTTTTTCCATTTAACTCTGGCAGCCAAAAAGGAGACATGGCAGTTCCTATGGTTTATTGATTTTTAGGCTTCATTTTCTTAAGAACAGCAGTAAAAAAAAAGTTATAGAGAACTGATAGACAAATAGTATGCCGTTAAACTCCAGTCCTTCAAACTTTTATTTGTGTGTTCAGCTTTCTGTATATGGGAAAAGCCTCTGATTTCACTGAAACTCGCTGAAGCAGAGTTGAGCAGATGTGTCTAGCCTTGATTTAGTTGAGACTTTAACTGATTTGAAAGGGAGTCAAGTAACCAAGTCTTGATGCTAACACAAGTTTCTGGATATGTTGGAAGTTTTAAACCCCTGAGGTGATTTCCTGCTTTCCAGTTCGTGCCAAGAGTCACCCGTCAAAAATGTTTTAAATGTGATTTAATGCAATTATTGTTTACCCCTCACCGGGTGCTTCCTGTGTCAGTATGGAATTCACTTTGCAAGAGTGGCAGTCTAAAATCTGGAACTGCAGCTCATCAATTAACTTGGACAAGTCCAGGGCCACAGTCTGATGTGCATACCATTATCAGCCGTCCTTTGCTCCTTAAGCAATTCCACTATGCTTCCCTGCAATTACTTGAGGAGTAATGTATATTAAAGGACCACAACTCTATGTATTTGCATAAATGTGTCACCATGTCTGTATACGTGAAAAAGAGTAAAAGTGGGAAATAATAACACGGTATTTACAGCAGACCTTCAGTGAAGCAGAACTTACTGAACCTGAATAACTTTTTGATACCCAAGAGAAGTATGCAATCGGGCCACAGATATTCAGGCTAAATGGTTTACAGCTTTTCAAATAAGTAGCTCACGTGTCTGTAGAAGTCCATTCAGATTTGTACGTGTACGGAGGGTCATAAAAGATGTAACTACTTATCTACAAGAATAATTTATATGCATTTGCAGTGTTACACTACTTGGAGAATTGTCTTATAAAGTAATTAGAAGGTGGGGGGTTTTTTAAGGTTCATAAAGTGCTCAGCTTTTTCTTTCAGCCATTGCTAAGCATTCAAAGGATGTTGTTGTTATAGTGTAACATATGCAAGCATTCTGTTTATTGAACACCTTCCCTTTTTTCCATAGCCAAATGACCAATAGAAGTACTGAATATTATTGAGCCATTCACTACACTTTGACAATATTACTGTCGATATTTTTTTTTTTTGAAGATTAAAATGAGGCTTTATGGAGTAACTTTTTGGGGGGAGGGTGGTTATGCCCTTAATTAGTGGGATGTAGAAAGTATTCAGTGCAAGTAACACTTAAAAGAGCTAAATTATTGTTACCACTTGCCTTTTCAGAATACACCACAAACTTGAAAGGCAAAGGACAACAGAATGGGGCACTTTGTCATCGTCCCCGGTGATGAAATTATTCTCAGCTTTTCACCCAACAGGTAGGTGCTCAGAAATATCTTATATTTCACTGATCATCTAAATGTATACTGACCATCTGCTTATTTTTTGTGACTTAAGCTGATGAAAAAGAGACAGAACAGAAAAGTAAACATTAAAGAGGAAAAGTGAAAAGAGATTAAAGAACATGGAGAACAGTAACAGTTGGAAATCTTGTAATATAAATAGTGTAGAATTTTTGTGTGTGTGTGACAGGGACGATGCAGGAACATTCAATATCTGGAGTCATCCAAAACACATTTTACAGTCATGCTAATAGAAATTGTTTCAATTTATCAGCATGACTTCACTAACGTGAAGAAAATGTTTTAACTAGTCAAAATAGAAAATGCATCTTTTTTCTTTTCAAAATTCACTTTTTAGTAATTCTAAGCAAATGAAGTAGGCATCAATGAAAAGTAGGTCATAATAGGAAGATAATTTTACTTTGTGTTTCTTTTTTTCCGTCTATTGTAGGGTTTTATTAGAATTGTATGTTTTCGAGAGGCTCTTTGAAACGAAGTCTTTCTGACTGGCTTTCATTGAAATAGTAGCACTTCAGAGTTGTGTGGCCTTTCCAGTCCTCCTGGGATGGTTATACAGGGTAAATATTACATGAAAAGTAAGAAGTAAGACCTTGCAGAAGCCAGGTCCAACTGAGAAAAATAGGTTGTTTATTTTAATTTCAGGTACTGTACAGACAAAATTGAATTATCTTAAAAATCACCACAAATAATTTATCATGTTAGTTAGGTACTTTCTTCCTTGCCATGTCATCAGATCTAATGGTTCTTTCTTAATTTATGACAGAAATACTGTGGAATAAGGTAAATGTCAACTATAATGATGCTGTTTGTTATGATGAAAACAGAGAGAGAAGGAAATTTTATGTTTAATGCATCAAAGCAAGAAATTTCAAATAGGTTATTTCAGCTACCTTGATTTAGTATTTCTTTTGGGGAGAAAGGAATGAAGGAAAGGTGAGGAATTCTTACTGAAAATAACAGTGTGAAAATGTGCGTCATAAAGAACAGATAGAGAGTCTTAGATATGGAAACATATTTCTCTCATAGATGAAGGACATATGAACTCTTTCAGAGACTACTAGACATACTAATATCCAGCTATGTAATGACCAATTAGTGCCTTCTGGCATGGAGAATTATTTGAATCTTCACATAAAGACTAGTGATTTATACAGTTCTCAAATTTAGCAGTCATCTTTCTCTACCTGGGTCTTCATTTGGTTCAGTTAACTTCTTGTTTGTTGGAGAAACCTAGCACCAATAATTATACTGGACAGCAAATCCTAGGCAAGACATGAGATTTATTTCGTACTGAGAATTTTTTTTCTAAAAGCCAGCATGCAGAAAGTAGCACACACCATAGTTCAAATCTTGTGTTATAAAAACTTATCAAACGTTTCTGGGATCCTGAATACTAAAAAACATGTGCAAGTTCACAGGTAAAAGTAATTTTTCTCATGGTGCTGCCTCTGCTCGAAAGAGACCAGATGGTGTTCAAATGCACCCAGGAAAGAGAGTGCATAGTTTTGGTGGGGAGTTTCCTGTACTGCAACTTGGGAAATCCAAATTCTGCTTCGGATTTTATGACGTACGACCTTGGGAACACACTTGACTTTCTTGTTTCCCTTCCTGACTCTTGTTTTTCTTGTGTAATCGGAGTGTAGTGTATTTGTGGTGAGGACTATTTTGCTATGCATTTTGTGCTCTATCTGCCACAATGAAATCTTAGTCTTGCTAGAAGTCCCAATGTAACACTAATGATTACTACTAAATAAAGATGCAATAGAAAAATATGTACAGCTTTGCAGGTGCCAGCATAACTACAGTGTTAAATAACTAGCAATGCCTTCACTATTTGTCCTTCACAAATAATTGAGTCACTTTTGTTAAACCACCAAATTTAACAGGCTTCCTGCTAACTTTTCCAAATAGGTAAAAGAATCTAATGTGCCGGATTTTCCCCTGCTTGAACCATGGGCTCACAGAGCAACAATAATTCTGTTTTCCAATACTAAGCTTTTCCGACTACCTCTTCCACCACCTGCAGTAATAAAGACTGAGCTGATTCTGGTCTTGCATGATATGAAGCAAACAGACAGCATGTGGCATTTCTGGTTCAGTGATGACTTCTGACTGGCCTTTCTTTTACTGTCACAGTTGAAACTCCCTCCTCTCTTCTCAGCAGCAGTGAAGATGTAGAGTGAGATCAGTTAAAATGGGTTGTTCTTGGTTGGCTCTTTCACTCCATGTACTATCCAGAATAGTTTGAGTCCTTCAGCTGCGTAACACTAAAAGGCTACATGAAGAGCTACTTGGATCTGAACTGTGACTTCACCGTGCTCTGCCACCGCTCTGCTGTCTGTCTTTCATCAAAGCTTTTCTTACAGATTCCTCTCCACTACGTGTCATGTTCTCAAAGCTAGTTTTCCAGCCTTCCTGATGACTTCTCCTCTGTGCACACCTTCCCCAGTGACTGGTGTAATTAGCTTGGTGGCTTCTCCACAGAACATAAGCAGCCCTTGTTCTAGTTATATTGTAGCCTGAACCTGTGGCTAGACTGAGCCAAAAGTCATTAACGGTTGTCAGCAGAGGAGCTAGGAGTGAGATGGATAGACATCAGACAGAAAACATACACATCTTTTACCAATTGCTAAGAGTGCTGTCTTTACATGTCATTCATACCCTACCCAAGCTCTTCGACCTGACTGAGCACTTGCTGAAATGACTTCTCTCCTGCTGCCAATAGAATATCCAGAGGTAGAAATTGTAGCTGTGGCTGCAGGTGTCAGCATATCCCCTGCTTCTCTTGCTTCCCCTACTGGCTTTCTCCACCATTTGTGACTTGCTTTTCACCCAGCATAATTGTGAGGTGGCTTGGGCAGAAAGTGCCTTGCATCTCTTTCACGCTTCTACAGCTATTGAAGTGAAAGGAAAGAAGGGATAAAGGGAAGATAGCAGCAAGAGCCATGATTGTGAAATGTGGTGAATAATAGGAGGAGGAATATTAGAAAGACATGAAGTGCCAGCAAGAGAGAAGAGTGAAACTGTATATATACAGTGTTGAGGTACAGTAAGGCATCTTCAGGAGGAACCGGGAAAGTCCTTGAGGAGAAAACAACTCTGCAAAGTGGTGAATAAGAGGGAGTCTGAGAGAGATCCTCAGAGGTGGAGGGCAACTAGCTGGGTGCTTACAGGGACAGAGAAGGATTTGGCATTAGAAGAATTTGGCTTGATACTTAGTACTTACTGGGCAGATGAAGCAAGAGAAGGGAGAATTTATTCTCTGGTTTCCTTTTAGCCTAGGTAAGATTGAAAAGATGCTACATATATAGACATCTTGGAGCACGGCATTCCCTCCTGTGCCAATGAAATTAATGACTTGACATCATTTTTCCTTCTGTTTTGTTTTCTCAAGTTTTTTTTCTGTTCAGATCATGCCCAAGAAGTCTTACTGCTATTAGGCACTGTGTCCTCCCTCCAGTAACATAACAGCTTCTAAACGAGGTACGTAACAGGATGGCTCACACAACAGGAGATCTGTAACACAAGTTTAAAGGGAGGCAAAATAAATCTACCTCAGTAGCAGTCCCTGCTAATTCACTCTGATAACATTGGTTGTTCCTAAGGGTTGACTTTACTTCATAACCACTTTCTGAGTTTTGTGTAGTGAGCCTAAAGGATAAGACACAAGCTCTCAACTAAACTCAATAACAATGTAGTTTTAAAAAAGCAAAAAGCTTTGAAATTCTTGCGATGTACTGCACAAATTTTTTGGGATTTCTTCTGCCCAGCAGAATAACTCTTGATTCTGGTTTGGTATTTGTTCCTTTGTGATAAGATATTCAAGGCCATAAGATGCGCACCATCTGTTGAAATGCAGTAAATATTTAATGTTCTGTTTATTTGTATAACGGCCAAATGAAATACTTTCTATCTATTTATCTATCTGCATGTGCACATACACACACACTCTTGCAGATACGCAGATGTTCACATGTTTAAGCTATGGAGAAACAGAATGAAGGAAATTGGAAAAAGGATATAATACTTTGCATTTGAAAAAATGAACTAATTTAGTCCTCAAACTATTCTGGTAAGTAAAGGCAAGATTATCCCCATTATTCAGAAGTGGTGACAGAGGCCTAAGAGTGCATGTTTCACTGAAAGTGTGACAGGACAGATGGAGTCAATGTCTGGGCCGCTACTTAGAATTCAAATGGTCCTATTAACCTGGACCTCTTTCATAATACAGAGAACAACCTTAAAGTTGGCAGTAGGCTAAAGCTTTCATTTAAAGGTTATTTGGCGGGTCACTGAAGCAAGTCTATTTCCTAATGGACAGATGTCCTCTTAACTAAAGCCCTCCCAGATGACTTCTTGTTTGAAGCTATGCCAGGTAAAGCAAAGACTGAGTAGACACGTCAACTGAAGTAATCTCACAGAGCTAGCAGCTTTCCCTGAGAGTCTGGGCACCAGCTCAGTGGCGGAGGAACATTTGCTTGTGGCACATGGTCTCTTGATGGGTCTGTCAGTCAGTTGCTTTATATCAGCACTTTAAGAACGCATTTATTTTAAAAAATACAGCAATGCAAGGTGAGGGATATTTGTCAGTGTGTGTTTTTAAAATGGGGGAAACTCAGTGTTAGTTAGATTGAAATAGCATTGTCAAATGGAACATGTTGTCCTACATGGTGGAGGCCCATGGCTGGTTGTCTTACTATCATGAAATACTTATCTGGCCAGCCTTGAGTACACCAAGTTTTAAAGTTAGGCAGATCTTCTCACATCCTACATCATAGTAATCACAAGTAACAAGAATTAAATTAATATTAATGATAACTTTTTTTGCCTCATCACATGTAAATTAGGATATGATCTGGGAATGGCATCCTTACGGGGAAGATCCTGCGCCCACTGAAATGGCTCTCTGCAGGGAGCTGCCTATGCTGATCTGGTTGCCGAATCTGCTTGTTATCTTAAGAGAATTGTAGTACTGAGGGTGTTACAGGGTCCTGTGTTTCATCTATAATGTTACTATGTGGTGACAAATCAGAACTTCCAAATATAGTCTGAAGAGAAAAAAAAAGCACATGCTTCCGTATAGCCATCAAAGAAATATGGAGATTCACAGAATTACTGTTAATTTTCCCGTCAGGAGCATTCATTTAAAAAATGACCCACAAAGACTCGAAGAAGCTGCAGTGAAAATGAAAACAAATAATATTAAAAGTCCAGAAATAGAAACCAATCTTAGCGATAGTAGGTGGGCCTTCTTGGCCTTTCTCGCATGTTCAGATGGCATCAATAACAATTTGGGTATGACTGTTACGTATTTGTGCTTGATGGTTCTCTCCTGTAACGGATGATCAGTTGTTCTTAATCCCATCCCTTAATGCAATAATATTGAACTGTCTTACGAAAGAGAGGGGAGTAAATTAGAACCAAGTAAAAGAAATGTTATTTTTCACAGCCAGTTGGCACTGCTGGAATTCACTGTTACAGAAGGTCACTGAGTTTAATGCTGATGTTTTTTTTTTTTTCCCCTTTTTTATTTATTTTATTTTTAGGATAACTCTGTGACTGTTAAGCTTTGTAACTATGCAAGCTAAGATGAAAAGTTTAATTGAGTATCAAACTTCAAGATAGGAGGTGATGGCTTAGGAGGGTCACGAAGGAATTTCTCCTATCTCCCTTTATCACTGTGCACAGCACAGAACAGTGGGACGGATGCATACTGGTTTTTTTCCGTTGAAGTAATAATTTACGGGCCTTCATGAAAAAGGTGTTGGAGCAAATGGACTGGTGGACTAACCTAGGGTGTAATCCAGTTTCATTTCATCTAAACTTTTTGTAAGTTTAAGCAATACACTCGAATATAAAATATTAAATTCTAATGTGCAAAAGGCATATTTAATGCTCATGTGTGGGAATGGTAAATACTTTCTCTGTAATTTAAGATTGTCGTTTATAAGGCTTAGCTATTCTGTTTATCTCCCAACACTGAAGGCTGTAAGCGAGACTGTTTTATCACTATGTTAATTTCTTCAAATACCCAAAGGATCTCCTGGGACTTAGAATTAAACAAGTCAAAAGTTGACCTCTGCATGGTCAGATCTGTTTGTATCACCAACCAGATGAGAAAAGGGGCATAGCACTGTCAAAAATAAGGCTTTAGATGAGTGAAAGGCCTGTGAGACTTTTGTATTTAGCTATCTTTCCTCTGTAGATAGAAGCTCAGGTCCCAAGCTGACTTGGTAAAGGTAGCAGAGTGTTATGTGTGGGTGTGAGGAAATAAACATTAGATGGATACTTTTTTCCCCCTGCTGCATCTGTTTTCCAAGAACGTCCTTTCTTTGCTGCTCCTCTAGGGGTTGCATTAATGTGCAACACTGTAATAGCTGATCAGTGGAAACATACGGTATATCAACCATTAACCACATTTTAGTTAGACTACTGGAAAGAAGACAACTACTCCCTGTTGTTAGAAACATTGGCTGGTCGATGGTGGTGCTTCTCCCATTGATGCTAATGGTGGAGCTGAAGTGATGTTGATGGGACTGAGGATGTTTTGGGAGGGAAACTGTAGTGAAGGAAGAGCAGCATGGCTGAAACCTGCGGGACTTAATTTTTCAAAGTGCCTGAGGCAGCAATCACTGAAGTCCTGAGAATGGTGCTCATGGCTTATTAGAGGCCTGCATTCACCCAGGTCTGATTAGCAGGCTTTTTTTTTTTTTTAGGATAATATTTTCACAGTATCAGTAACTCCTGTTCTGGAATTCTTTTTTTTTCCCTAACTTCAACTTTCTGTAAATGTTTAGCATATATTGAATAGAGAAGACCGTTATCCTTTTTCAACATTTTTCTCTGATACCTTGAACTAACCACATAGGATAAGATTTTTCAGTCTATTTAAATGGATGACACCAGTTTTTGTTTTTAACGAATAAGAATTGGAGAGAATGAAAGTGAGGAAGTGCAAATTATTTTATCTCTGTGGTGGATGCATATTAAGTCAATAACATGTTCATTATTTAAAGTAAGTTTATTTGAATTTGCTTTTTAAATTTACTTCAGTCTCATTCCTCTCAAATTTTCAGGTAGTGTTCTTTACCACTGGAATTATTATTCGGTGCTACATTCCAAAAGCATTTTTTATTAGTTAGGGGGTATTTGTGAGCTACAAACTCTTGGATGTGCCTCCTGTCCTGTTAAGTATGTCTACAGACTTAAGTGAAAATTTCCATTTAGTGTAGCAAATTCAGGGTACTGGATGCTTTAAAGAGTCAGTAAGGATAGCTGGTTTCTAGATAAGGCCTCAAAATTCTTAGTATTATCTAAACTGAGGATTAAAAAGTTAAAATTTTCCAAAGGTTTCCATTACATTTCCTATTCTGCATGCTGTGCGTTGTACATTATTAAAGAGTACTGCTCTGACATGCCCCCCAAAGAAGCGAATTAACATTTCTTGTGAACTCTGTTCTTTTGTGGAGAAGTAATAATGACTCAAGCAGCTCCAAAAGTTTCTCAGATGAATCAGAATTTATTACTTGTAAAATTAATGCCTATTGCACTCACTGATACTGTGCGTAAACTGTCATTTATAGAAAAAAAGCCTTTTTTACTGTTTGCTGTTATCGATAACAGATCTGTGACTTGCACAGAGGATGTGGACAAATGCAGTATGCGAGTGACATAATTTGTGAGACTTTTGCTTCACACTGCTCATCTTTTATTCTCTTTACATACCTTTTCTTTTGTCTCTTAAAGTCAATTTTAGTTGTGATTTGTTACAGCTCTTAGAAGGGAGGAAGCCCATTCTAGCCAGTGAAAAGATGAGCCCTGCCTTGTCCTTTAGATCTGGCTCTTGAAGCCTTTTGAATGTTACCATTTTTAGGGAAGTACTCACCTGCCAGTGTGGACCTAAGCAAAGTAGAAATTGCTGCTGGTGTTTTTTTAATAGATTCAGTTATCTTGCCCCTTTACATTGATTTTGTTTGTCTTTTCTTAAAAATCTTATTTCTTCCTCTTGAACGAAATCGTTAAATTTCGTAGGTATACAAGTGTGCTTGCTAACTAGTCCCCATGGGTGAAAGGAGACATATGCAAGTCAGGAGAAATATGCAAGTCAGATATGATAAACTTAATCTAAGTGCTATAACTAAGGAGATGCCTTCAAAAAAGGTTCTTTCTGAAGAAAAGGGGTTGATCAACCTCTGTTTAGACTTCTAAAAGGACTACCAGGTCTTATCAATGGCTTATGTGAGTTTAGGTTATAACCACTATGTTGGAGCAATTCTTTGAAGTCTGCGTCCTGTCTCTAGTGTGACTAGAAAAATCGAAGTCAGAAGAAAGTGTAATAAGACATAAAGCAGAGATTTAGACTAGTTTATAGGAACATACTTAACCTCTCTGTGCAATTCTGTATCTGTGTAATGGGGAGAATGTATTTAACTACAGCATGAGAAGTCTGAGGATTAATCGGTTAATGAATTCATAGTACCCTGAGCATGAAAAGCGTGCTCTAAATGTTTTCCCATAGAAATTTCTCCAATACCTAAAGAGAGACGAAGAAAAAAGCCAATTCGTTGCTTTAAAGAATTGTGAGAATTCCATCAAGAACACGGATAATTAGTGTCATATTAATAGATTTTTAGGTCTTCATTTTCCCCTTGAGGCCAGGTGTCCCTGATTTTTTTCTTTTTTTTTTTTCTTTTCCCCTTCAAGCAATGTCCCTGACTCAGTTGTCAAAGACCGAGAAGCAAAAGCGCCCATCTAGCTTTGAACTTGATACCTGCGGTGGAGTTACAAGGTTAAATAAATGGGGGGGGGTGTGGTTTGGTTTTTTTTTTTTTTTAAGCTGAGCATAACACTTCGAAAAGATCTTCTCCCCCCTCCCCTGACCCTCCCCCTAATGTATTTTTAGGCTGTATGCACTCCTGCCTATGTCTCTTCCTTAGTCCCAGCTGAAGATTTCAAGGGAGATGAGAGCTCTATTTTGTTTCTCCCTTGTATTGCAGATAGGGGGAGGAGGTGGTTATTAGAGAGAAGCGCTCTCGCGCTCTCTCTGTTTCTCCCTCTCTGGCTGATAGCACTTCTCTCTCGCGCTCTCTCCTTCTCCTAGGTGATCCATTTCTAGGCAACGTGCTGGCTGGTGCTGGCGCTGCCAGCTCGCTCTGCATCCCACCAGCAAAGCAAGCTCCAAAAGCAACCTGCAGACCATCATCTGCTTTCCTCTGCCTTGCTCCGGGCATTCCTCCTCTCGCTCCTGCCCTGTCCAACCACTACCTTGCGCGACAGAGACAGCACGCTGGGCTTGAATTGCAGATTTATTTTTTTTTTTTCCTCCAGTTGTGGGAAGCAATTTTTTTAAGCGAAGGGTGGGGGGAAATCTCTGCATTACTATCTGCATTACCTTGAAGTTCACTTTGTTTTTTGGCCTCCGGGGGGGCTTTTCCTGCAGGAATCTGGCTGCTGGAAGCGGGATCGCCTGCTCTCCCGGTTGCCCGCTCCTCCTCCCTCGCTGAAGGCGAGCTATCTGCTGCGGGCTCCTGGGGCTTCTCTGGCCAAGAGGGTTTGTGTGTGTGCTTGTGTGTGCGCGTGTCTGCGTGTGTGTGAGCGTGTGCGTGGTGTGGGTTGGAAGTTGCCGTGCAGCAGCCGGGACCGAGCGGATCCCTGGACCCGGCGGAAGGATGGGGATTGTCTGACCAGCAGAGGCGTCTGCTGCCCGCGGCGGCGCCCGGGCTGGATGGATTTGGTGCCGGCGCTCCCAGCAACTCTGGTGCTGCCCAGGAGCCCCCCGAAGTGACGCGGGGTTTCGCCGAGGAGAGAGGCGCTCGGAGCCCCGGGCTCGCTCTCTGCCCAGCCGCGGCTGTGCGCCAGCCACCGGGATTTACGCGCTCCGCCGGCGGCACCTCAAACTCTTAGGTTTCCTGCGCCGCGCTATCCTCCGCGGTGGCACCGTTTGGCGAAGAGGTCT
>NW_008794665.1:1617475-1617803 GCF_000699145.1 Aptenodytes forsteri
CTGCGGGAAGCGGGATCGCCTGCTCTCCCGGTTGCCCGCTCCTCCTCCCTCGCTGAAGGCGAGCTATCTGCTGCGGGCTCCTGGGGCTTCTCTGGCCAAGAGGGTTTGTGTGTGTGCTTGTGTGTGCGCGTGTCTGCGTGTGTGTGAGCGTGTGCGTGGGTGTGGTTTGAGTTTGCCGTGCAGCAGCCGGGACCGAGCGGATCCCTGGACCTGGAAAGTGCAGATTCAATCATTCATATCGGTAAGGGGGTGCTGCGTCTGCTGGTGCCTGGTGCCACTTTTCCAGCTCTCCTTTGCAACCTTCCCTCTCTTGGCAGGCTTCACCCCC
>NW_008794665.1:1618303-1619080 GCF_000699145.1 Aptenodytes forsteri
GCGCCTGGGGGCCCCCGGCTCGCCCTCTGCCCAGCCGCGGCTGTGCGCCAGCCACCGGGATTTACGCGCTCCGCCGGCGGCACCTCAAACTCTTAGGTTTCCTGCGCCGCGCTATCCTCCGCGGTGGCACCGTTTGGCGAAGAGATCTGTTGTTACAAAGCCTGGACCTCCGGAGGAGATGGAAGTTTTCTCCCTCATCCTGGTCGTGTCCGTCTGTTGGACTCGAACCTGGAAAGCGGCGATTGCAGATTCAATCATTCATATCGGTAAGGGGGTGCTGCGTCTGCTGGTGCTGCTGGACACTTTTCCAGCTCTCCTTTGCAACCTTCCCTCTCTTGGCAGGCTTCCCCCTCCTCCCCCCCGCAGTCCCCGCTGTCTTTTAGCCTTTGCTCCCTTGCTTTTTTTTGTTTGTTCCCCCTCTTATAATTGCTTTGCACCAGGATCTTAGGCTTCCTGTTTTCCCCCTACCGCTCTGTGTAAAGGTTTCTTGTCGGCGGGGTATGTGCGTGCTTTAGACCTTGAGGTTTTGCGCGGCTGATGATCTTGGGGGGGCCAGGGCTCGGGCACTTCCCCGGTCCCTCCCCGCAGCCCCTCAGCTCCAGCTTGCCTTCCTCCTGCCCCGGCTCGCCCTCGGGCGGGGGGGACCCCAAGCCTCCCCCCGTTTCCCACGCCACCGTGACAGCCGCGCAAAGTCCTTCACCCCCACCCCCCCCGCCAGGCGGCTGCAGGGGGGGGGCTTCGGCTGCCCTGCGCCCCCCTGCCCGGTGCCCGGCCCTG
>NW_008794665.1:1619407-1620275 GCF_000699145.1 Aptenodytes forsteri
AGCCGCTGCTCTCCCCGGGGTTGGATTTATAAACATGTCTGCCGGTGCCTGTCGTGGGGATCCGTAGCGGGTTTCCGTGAAAGGGGAAGTGCGAAGAGCGTTTGGAAAGCCCGGCCGTCAAGAGCTTTCCTGCAGGACACCGATATTTGGGCACCGATGCGCCAGCCCTTCGTGTAGCCCCCCCACCCCGGAGCCCACGGGCTACCGCTTCCCTTAGGTACCGCAACTTTATAGGGGTCAGTCCTTATAGCTGCGTGCGACTGGAGCATCAAATACTGCACAGGGGAGGCAGCGCTTTATGCCCTCCTTTTAAAGGGAGAATGACTTTTTTTTTTTAATTCTTCCCGGTTGTAGGCTGTTAAAGCGACACTAGGAGACGGTTACGTCTTACGATTGTTTTCTTAGGAGCTTGTAACAAGCCGATCAAATCTTAGGAGTTGGGGGGAAATTTTGACTGTGTAGCCGATGAGGAGTTTCTTTGCAATCCCCCGTCTCCCATCCTCCTGGCTAACGGAGCGTTGCTGGGCGAGCTGTATGCCTTTGCACTAGCATCAAGGGAGACGATAGCTTTTCTCTCTTCACGTTAATGACAATTTTGTTTGTTTCACTTGTCTATATATGATGAATGCAACCCATCTTACCACTGATGTTTTCTATAATGCTGTTAGTGATTAGATGCATCAACGCAGTAAATCCTCATTGAAAGCAAAAAAAAAAATAGCCAAGTAGTTGCTTCTCACACGATTAATTTGTCTTGAGAGACAATTAGTACAGTTGACAAGGGGATTACCTCTTTTTATAGACTGGTTTATGTTGCCATGAAAATGGCAAACTGGTAATTGTTACACAGAGCTTTAAATATATTTGA
>NW_008794665.1:1622440-1654199 GCF_000699145.1 Aptenodytes forsteri
GGGCTACCGCTTCCCTTAGGTACCGCAACTTTATAGGGGTCAGTCCTTATAGCTGCGTGCGACTGGAGCATCAAATACTGCACAGGGGAGGCAGCGCTTTATGCCCTCCTTTTAAAGGGAGAATGACTTTTTTTTTTTAATTCTTCCCGGTTGTAGGCTGTTAAAGCGACACTAGGAGACGGTTACGTCTTACGATTGTTTTCTTAGGAGCTTGTAACAAGCCGATCAAATCTTAGGAGTTGGGGGGAAATTTTGACTGTGTAGCCGATGAGGAGTTTCTTTGCAATCCCCCGTCTCCCATCCTCCTGGCTAACGGAGCGTTGCTGGGCGAGCTGTATGCCTTTGCACTAGCATCAAGGGAGACGATAGCTTTTCTCTCTTCACGTTAATGACAATTTTGTTTGTTTCACTTGTCTATATATGATGAATGCAACCCATCTTACCACTGATGTTTTCTATAATGCTGTTAGTGATTAGATGCATCAACGCAGTAAATCCTCATTGAAAGCAAAAAAAAAAATAGCCAAGTAGTTGCTTCTCACACGATTAATTTGTCTTGAGAGACAATTAGTACAGTTGACAAGGGGATTACCTCTTTTTATAGACTGGTTTATGTTGCCATGAAAATGGCAAACTGGTAATTGTTACACAGAGCTTTAAATCTATTAGAATGAATACATGGAAAATAAAGGACCTGAAACTAGAACTAATTTAACACTAAATGGGTAGACAGCTGAATATTCCAACTTGTACAGCTCACAGATGAAAATTTGGCCCCTAGTAACACCAATGTATTTTGTAACCTGGATGTTCCGACCCCCTTTTGGTTTCTTCCACGTGTACTGAGTAAACTTATGTATAAAATATTTAAGCATAATAAACTGTATTTATTTATAGGAGTTACAAAAAGCAGTAGTAGGGTACTCTATGAACAAATTAACTACAGAAGAATTCTTAAAAGCCAAAGAAGAAAACAAAACGCTCAGTTCAGGGGAAAAGAAATACTACCAGAGGTAGTACTGATGTCTTAGGCAACAAACAAAATAAATGCATTATCCTTCTCTCCTACAGTGTTAAGATACTCAAGTGGAAAATATTTTCCCACGTTTGGGAGGGGCAGATGGTCGTAAGAAATAATGTTACCTGTGCATACCCTTTTTCTAATAGCACTTACTTTTTCAGTATAATGCACTAACAGTCTTGCTTGCCTATGTATTACTTGATGTGTTTCCTGTGAAGGGATGTTTTCTGTATCAAATTATGTTATCGGCCATCTCTTAGACAATGACAGAAAATGTTACAATTTAGTGAGTAGAGATTAACGACTTGGTGATGGCGGTGGGAGAGGTATGGTGACTGGTATTTATCTGTGATAGGCTTTTTCATATTTCTGTCTTCTGAATGATTATAGCTGCTTCTTTTGATCATTAGAGCAGGTCTGTGTGTATGTAAATGTGCACATTTAAAAATAAACATTTTCCTGTATCATATTTTAAACGTTGGTAGGGGTGCTTATAGCCCGTACATTTCTGCTGCCCTGCTATTATAAATAGGAACTGGCAGTTCAGAAAGACTACATTAAGCACTCTTGTGAAAATGTTGAAACGAATCGACTCCACTGTAATTTTCCTTAGCCTTATATAAAAGAGAAAGGGGCAGGGTTACCATGTCAAAACTGCAATTCTGTATTATGCTGCTTCTCTCAGCCCATGCATTGATTGAGTAATTTCATCAGCCCCACATTACTTGATTGCTTAGAAGTTTCCTAATGATCTGTATGCTGTAGGAAGAATCTGAAAGTCGTGAGTGGAATGGCAATGATTTTGTGTTTTATGAGGCTATTCAAAAAGTCGCTCTGATTTATGTAGCTCGAAAGCGCCAAAGTCTTTGAGATTAGCCACGCTGCCTGATATTTTCTTCATACATCAGTCGTCCCACACTCCTCGCTCCCTGAACAGGAGTTTAGAACAGTGCTTTAATTAAGCAGGGATTAGGTGGCATTCCTTGTCAACTGCACAATTTGTGTATGCTTTGTATCTTCTACAGTTGGTCTCATGCTTTTATATTTTGTACTTTGTGCTCATTTTTTTTCCGTTGATGTGTACATAGCAATACAGCTGTATGTGCATGTGTGGATTTCCTATTGCGCCTGTAGAAATGTATGCGCAAATATGTGTGTATTAGGTGCAGCAAAATCACCTAGGGCAGCGGTCACACAGTATGATACAAAAGTTTTTGCTGAAAAAATACACTGAAGTATTTTTAAAGGCTAATTCATCGCCGCAGTGTGCAGCAATAGTTCAGGCGCCCTGATTACTGCAAGTTGCTTTTTTATATTTATCAGTGGCTTCAGTCATATGCAGTCAGTTGCGTACTGCCCTTAGCTTTTTTATTTTCAATGGCAAGTTCAGAAATATATATAGTATATAGTTATATATTTTTGCTTTTACATATATTCATACATACACTTTTACTATATATTTTTTTATATATACTGTATTTTTTTCCTAAGACAGAGAATTAGATCTGCTCTTCCCTTACTCCTTTCAGCTTTTAGACTTTGCAGGCCAGGACTGCTGCATTCCTTGTGTTAGACAAGTCCCCAGCATCGCTGGGTCCTGAGTTTTGGTTCACACTTCTAAGCTCTTCTGTACCATGGATAATAATATCAGGGCAATTCCAACATGGGGTCTGTTGCTTACTTCTTCTGTTAATATGGTAGTGCCCTTAAAATTTAAATTTTTTTTGTAAGGGAAGGGGAGTCATCTAGCTTGGTGGCATGCAGGTCCATGTTTCGTCTTGTAAGCTGTTGTACTACAATGCAGCTTGGCTTGTATTGTGTTGTGCATGGGTAATAGGAATTTAATTTGCTGTGCTATTGGTAAAGCCTCATTAGAAGGTATGTAGTGTATGTCACTAACTGTTCATTACACTATTCTCACATACATTTTGTAAAGCGCAGGACAAGCAAGCAAAACAGATTTATTTAAAAAAAAAAAATCTCTATCTGCTTATAGTGGCTACAGATAAGCGTTCATGTCTCTTTTTCCTGCTCTAGAATGTGCCAAGGTTACTTGCTTGTTTTAAACATCCATACGGATGAAGACCTGGAATACAGTGTGCTGTGGCTTAGCAGACGGCAGGTTTTATTAGTAACTATGTTCTACTTAAACGCACAGCATACGTGACATACGTTGTGTTTCTATGTGCGCTATTTCTAAAACTCTCTCCAAGGTACTTAGATTTGTGATAGTATTTCAGTCTCTGTAACATGTTTTAGTGCTCGTTACTCTGCAGCTGAACAGGCATCATTTTCCATGCCACAGATGACAGCTTGCTATCCTCCAAAGGCATGCTTGCCATTAGGTGTCACTGCTTTCTGGAGTGTTTCTTGACGATCACCAGGGCCTGATCCAGAGTCTGTCATAATTCACGTGAGTTGCTTAGTTGACTTCAGAAGATTTTAAACTGAGCCTGTGGATTGCTGACTACAGCAGGTGGCTCCTTTTCATGTTCTTAAATAATTCTTAGCGTTATTTCAAGTTCTTTGTCCTTGATAAAGACAGAGCAAAAACCCCAACCATCCATTTTCAAGTGGTGTCCTAACAAATGGCTGACATGGCAATCGCTGCTGCTGTGTGCTTTCAGATGACTACTTATGGATGCACAGAGTCTTTATTCTCACAATGCCATCTTTGAAAAAACACACTGGAGAAAAATCTTTTGAGACTGTGACTACATAAACCTACCGACTAAGGTTCATTTAACTTAATGAACGAAGGCATTAAGTATGGTTCTCTTCCACTCCCTGGCCCTGTAAAGCAAGTGGTATTGGCAGGAGATGACTTTTGTAAGCCATTAGGTTACTCCATAGATACAGACTTGAACTGACATCATTTTCTTCCATTTGATATATAGCTATCTATAATCTGCCATGACAGTCTGTTTTTTGCTGAAATTTATTGGAGGCCTTTGCCTTTTGAGGTTTGTATTTTTACTCTTTGTCACTGCTACTTCATTGCTTGATTTTTTTTTTTTCCAGCACTTTAACAATGGTTTTAAAAATATTTTATATGAAAGAGTAGTTCTATTTGGCTATCAGTTTCTAGTTAATTTTCCTAATTACCTGAATTACATATGACAGCATGGTAAAACTCTCTTCATCTACACACTCTCCAAAGATAATTTATGTTTTATGTCTTCGGTGTTTAAAACACTTATTAGACATAGACAATTACTGTTGCTGTTTGGACTTAAGACTGACCAATAGGAAAAGGAAACAGTATTCATGAACTGATCTGTATTTTGAGCGAATATGAGAAAATAATTCAACTCTGAAAACATGTAAGTATATATTACAATACATGATAGCTTGGCATGTGCAAAGTGTTGACTTCAGGTGATACACTGGTAATGAGACAAACTAGGACACCTTGCTGCATCTGCGCAAACTCAGATGTCACTTTTTGTTTTGGTTTTTGTTTTTTTTTTTTAATTAGATTTGAATTCCAGAAGGAATAAGTTATTAACTAAGCTGGTGAAATTAGAAGAAAACTTTGATTTCAGAGGCAGGCTTGGCATGTCTGTCAAAACCTGGGTGGCTCCACACTTGTGCATCCTATAGGCCTTACAGTCCAGTTCATGGGTCATGCTGACACCTGTCTCTGAGGGCCCCAGATATACTCATCTGTTTGTGCTATCTGGAAGTGCCAAGAGGCAAGTATGACAGTCACAGCCCAACAGTAAAGTATAACGCGCAGTTTGCTGGCAAACTGTCATAGTGGCTGGGAACTGGGCATGAAAGCTCATGTTTCTTTGGAGCATTTTGTACCCTAGACTGGCTGTGCAGCAACTAGCTTCCTACTGGGCTTCTTGGATACAGATGCGATTCCTTTTCTTCTGTGATGTTATTTTATCTTCCTGCACTATCTACTATGTCCATTAGCAAGTAGGAGATGACCTGTGGCTTGCAGTAGTTATCAAAATGAGCTACATTGGCATTTTTTAGAGTAATGTTGACTTATGGCTTCGTTGCTTGCCTAGGCTAGTAGACTGAATTGGAGAAGGTGCAATACTGAGCTGGTGCAATGTGATACTTGGCGTGGAATACGTGCTAAATGCATGTTAAGTAAGTAAGTGTGGCACTGTGCTAGTTAAACCATCCTCAACGCCAGGTAAGGAAGGCCCAGGCAAAACCTTCTGGGCACAGATTTTAGCTGGCTCGTGCATTTGAAGCAGCACAGGGAGGAGAGGAAGTGCTGTTGTCTCCCACTATGAAGTAGAATTTAATTGTGTAGTCTTGATGTGGAAGTAGTAATTTAAACATAGAGACTAAAATGGAAGCACCTACTGGAAGAATGGGTGAGGAAAAGGTGTCTGTCTTGCCATACCTTTCTGTACTTCAGTCTCTTCCCATGAGCACCAGCAGGGCAGTTTCCTCTGCTATTCTTCATTATAGGAGTCAGGCTTTGTTTTCTGGTTATTGTTGGCCAAACGGTTATGTGAGAGATGATGGAGTAAGGGAAAGATTCTCTTGTGTCTGCAACCACTGTAATTAATAATGGTTTATGTGGCTTGGAGAGTTATAACTGATCTGTGTAACAGGGAGGACACAGGCTGAAATTGAAGGTTAGTAGATTAAATGTACTGGCGTTTGGATGACAGTTATGAAACTTGGCAAGGGAACGGGCTTGAAATTGTGCAGTGCTGTAATTTTGTAAGGTTCAAAATTTATATCCTAGTTTCACTGATAATATATTTAATTCAGAGAAGGAGGTGTTTTGTATTCTGTATTGTACCGCAGAGTGCACTTCAGCTGCAGAGTCTTGTTCCTGCTTTGGTCTGGGGTAACCGCATCAGCTCAAGGAAGGGATATTCTGTGGGCTCTAAGTGTTGCATTAAAAAAAACCCAACAAAACACACACAAAAAAACCCCCAAACACGTAAAAAGTGACACTTGCTTAATGAGAAAGGATAATATTGTAAGTACAGTATTCCTCTGTAGCACTAAAGTTGTGGTGGGAGAGGCGGTACTGTAGTTTTAGTCAACTGTAGACTGGTGGAT
The DNA here is from genome assembly GCF_000699145.1 of Aptenodytes forsteri. NCBI lineage: Eukaryota > Metazoa > Chordata > Aves > Sphenisciformes > Spheniscidae > Aptenodytes > Aptenodytes forsteri. The sequence goes on from NW_008794665.1 coordinate 1,628,505, forward strand.
TTGTAAGTGCAGGGTTAGATTTAAAGTAGGTTTTCATTGCACACATTAGTTCTGGAACGAGGGTGGGAGTAGGGTGGAAAAAAACATGAAAGGGAAAAAGTTTCTTGAAAGTTATGCTGGGTTTATCTGACAAGCTATGCTCAAGAGGAAATTGAAAAAGAAAATGAGTAAAAATGCAAGGAGCAGAGGAAAATGAGATATCAAAGACGAGAGCCACTAGTTCTCTCTGTTTCTTTGGGAGCTGTATAATGTTCCTCTAAGTGCTACGCTAAATGGAAATGTTCTGAATCAGAAAGGGGAAAATGTGAAGATACAGAATTTAAATGAAGAATTATGTGTATTTTAACCTATTAGATAACACTCTGTGCTGAAATGCTAATTATTCCTAATTGTTATATTTGCTTTACCCATGAATAAAATATCACATGTCTAATAAAATATGCAGTGAAAATCACTGTAAAATTCCTCTTGGAGTCTTTCATGCAGACTTAAAGGATTTAATCTCTTATTTTTTCATTGCTTTTTAAATCATTAACTTTCTATAATCAGCTGGATTGCTAAGGCCAATATCCAGTGAACCTAACAATAATTGCTTGTTTTGCAGAACAGTTTTTTGTTAGTCCAACCATATCTTTCTCAGAGGCTTAAATCGAGTTGGTGATTTCATTATAATAATTCACTTGTGATAAATCAAAATCAAATAGCATCGCTCTGGTGCTGCGGAAAGTAGCTCTGGATGAGAGCTCCGGAGAGAGTAGAGGATGGTGTGTAGCAGCAGACCTGAATGTCAGGCCTGGATTTGCTCTGCCTTATTTTAATGTATACAGATATAACAATGACCACTTCTGCAAATCAATTTTAAATAGAGAAATGAAAATGTGCACAGGGCAGGCTTCCCTGCCTTGGGACTCCAACTCAAAACCTGTGTTCGGGACGCAGACCTGATGACAAGACGGTAACTTGATTTGTTTTTAAAGTGCACAGGAGCTCAAGTCTGACTGACTGCCAGCCGAGGTTAGGCTCCTGAGCCATTGAGATGTTTTGAAGATGTCAGTTGTCTTTTTCAGGTGACAAGAGACTATTGCAGAGTTACCTCACTGATTGCAACCAGTATTAAAAGTTGTCTGGCAGTAAGTATACCATGGGCTTGAAAGCACACAGCGGGGACGTCTCCAGACCAAACACTCCTAAGTGAGGATATTTGTTGTTGTACCCTTTGCCTTCTTGCAGTCTTTATAGTGCTGAGCTTAAAATATATGAGAATGTTTTAAAATCATTTTATGTACTGGAGAGCTGTTAAAGGAAAAATACAGTAGAAAAGATCTGGTGCTCTTTCAGCGAAGCCAGTGTAGAGTACCGGCAGTGTACAGCCAGTGTACAGTACGGGCTGTATGTTAAATGGCAAGTGAAAGGTGATAGCTATTATTGGTCGTATTAAAATACACATACTTCTCCCTTTCACTATTTTTATTCATTTCTTTCTCGTACTCCAAGTTCATGGCAAACAGTTGTGATGGCTGCTATGTTTTATACTCTTAAATATATGTTTTTTTCCGTCCAGGAAGAACAAAGTTAAACATACCGTAACACAAATATCTGTTATTTGGACAGATAAAGCTGGTTATTATTTCTCTGGAATGCCACTTATTTGCCCTCTTTTGAGACAAATACACCCCCAGAAGTTGATTATCCTGCTTAAGAGTAGTCTTTCTTCAGCTCTCCCCTTTGTGTACAGACGCAAGCAATATTGCAGTATATCCACTAATATATTTGCTATATATATCTTTTAAAATGTACTACTCAGGTACTACTTAAATTTCCAGCTCCATGATACAGGTTAATAACTAGCAATGGGGTATATATTTATGTGTGCATATACAATGTATAAATACACACTTTTTCAGTAATCGGGGATTATTCTTTTTGAAAATATTTGACTGGATTTTTCTTTAATTTGGGATGACATTAGTTTCTACCTTAAGTAACAGCACAGAGATTTGGGAGGCTTTCTTGCAGGAAGTCATAACATGAATACAAATCATGAAATGGCACCCCACTGTGCTAGAAGCTGTACAAATATGAAACAAAAAGTTGGCTGCCGGAAGATTTCAAGACGAAGTAAAAGAGAGGGCTTGGATCGCTCTGCAACTCAGACAGTTTGTACACCAGGAGACAAAGTTGCAAATCTTTTGGGTCTTTTGAGGGACGGATTCATTCATTCATGTTGGTGAATGATCACTCTGGGTACGAAGGAATGAAAGCATGTAGATATGTCTACAGGGATGTACTGACAGGGCAGATGCGGCGTGGCTGATGTCATTACTTCCCTGGTTTGGGGCACGTGATAACAAAAGTTACAGTGCTGTGAGGTAACTAGCAATGTGTGTATAATAGTTATCTACAGTGCTTTATTGCCAATAACACTGGTTAAATTGGGAAAATAAAATCAGTCCTTATCTCATCAGCTGCCAACATATTACTCTCTGGCTTTAACTAGTGTAGGAACTAATACATGGTTATGCACATATGTGCTCTCTCTCTGTCTCTTTTGTTTGGACAAATATTTCATGGTACAGTTTTGGAGCGTGTCTAGGTAGAAAGGAAGAAGCCCTTTTTGGGAAGGTGGAACAATGTATGTTGCGAAATGCCTAGTTTGTTTAAAAGACATATTTAAGTATAACCCAGTGATTTTAAAAGCATCTGCAGCCTCGTTACCTAGCCTTGCGGAGTTTCTGGAATGTTATTGAAAGATTACTGAAACAATCTAGAGAAATGATTTTCCAACTCCTTGGAGTAGCTTTCCTGTTATGGAATTCTGATTCCATTGCATCCTGGAGATACACGAGAAACACCCATCTACTTGAAAAAGCGCTCTCATTTTTGCCGGTGCGACTACTTCAAATGAAATGGCTGAGGGGAGCGGGCAGGAGAAAAGCGTGTCCTGTATATAATGTATATGCTAGACAGGGAATGATCAGCAGCGCTTGGTGTTACCATCACGGAGGGTGATGTCTTAGGGGACATCATCGATGCTGTGTCTAGCTGCAAGGAGAGGAGGAGTTTGCAGGTAAAGGACAGCATGAGTCGGCAGGAAGCAAAGCATTATCGGGGGTTTCTCTGCAGCAGAGGGGCTCTGGGAGCATGACTACTGTGGGGAAGGTTCTGATGGTGCCTTCTACGGGGGGGGTTTGGAAGGGGTTGGAGGGTTGTGGTTAGCAGTGGTGGGAGTTGGTTGGGTGGTGTAGGGGTGCGGGAAACATTTGGAGGTGGCTAGCCTAAGTGATGGGCCAGGCTAGCTTTGTAAGAATACAGGATACTTCTAGGGAATAGCAGGTAATGTTACACTTATGTGGACTGGAGACTGGGCTTTAAACATTTGGGACAGGCCATATAGAGGAGGTATATGTGTATGCATATGAGGAAAGTTGGGAAATCCAAAGGAGTGAGGCACTGGAATGGCCCAAATATTATTGAAAAGAATAATAATATAATGCAAACGATGCTTTGAGAACAATATATCTAGAAGATAATATTAAGTTTTGAAGAAACTAAATTATAGATTAGAAAATGGGATTGTTTCTCTCCATCCAGCCTCTATAGTTTTATTGTAAAGCATTTGATTTGTGTGGTAGATCTTAATTTTTTTTTTCGTTAGCTGATAATTGTACCTGGTTACTTTGCAGAAAAGCGAGATCCATTTTATCTTTATATTGTCTAGTACCGTTGTACACAGATACAAACAATGAGTACTCTGCTCCCAGGATAACTCCGAGCATATTGTACCTCCCTGTGCCTTAGCATTATTCCTCTGATTAAATAATCTTCCTTTGCTTCCTCTGTTCAGCAGTTTATTGCCAGTCTGTACCGTGCCTCCATGTAAGCTCAGCTTCTGTGGCTGGTGAGTGGGAGGAAGGGATGCACAAAGCCACAGCTTCTGCTCCATTGACTTCTGACCTAATTTAGGAAGGAAGGAAAGGGAAAATAATGCAGCGTGCTTCTGGATTCAAAGCTTGCGGTGTCTTCTGCGGAGTGAGAGGGAGAGCTCTAGCTTTCTCGTCCTCTCTTGAATAGCTGCATAACTTGCATTAAAAGTTAGACCTCTCTTCAGTGAAGCTCCAGAGTGGTGAGTGGATCTGCTTTCATGCTTATCTTGCAACATGTGTTGTCATTTGGGCTGGTGAGGCTAAAGTCCGTCAACATCAGCCTTGTCCAACCCCCATTCAAAGCAGCAAAGGGACAGCCACTGACTTGCATTTCCTCTAAATGAGGCACAATAAGAGTTGGGGATAATAAGTTTTTAAATATTTTTCTGTTTGAGTTCAATGATCTCTAATAACAGGGCTGAATGTTGTATGGGAGGAGGAGGTAAATACTTCTTCAGGGGAAGGTAGATAATAGCATTTGTAAACTGCTATTGCTGAAAATCATCTTCTGCAGTAGTAAAAAAAATAAAGCTGTTCATTAAAGTACCGTGGGTTTTTTCTAGCATTTTTTTTAAAGGGATGCATTTCCCCCCCCATTTTTTGTAAGCCTGCCAAATGTCCCTGAGGCTAGAATTAATTGGCTCTTTGTGTTGTGTCAAGTAAGGAGTACAACTGTTTTCAGAAAAAACTAGGTTTACAGACTCCCATCCAGAACATGAAAGGGAGAGAGAGGCTAACTTTATATAAACAAGGTCATTGCATCATTTTATACCACTAGCTTGGAGTAACAAATAGAATATTGAAATTGTCAGTGCTTTGGAAGCTTTTAACAAAGTCATCCCTGCAACCCTCATCCCTTCGTTCTGCCTAATCCTCCCTGTAGAACAAGCGTGTGCCATTTTCTTTCCCTCTCACCTCCAGGCATTTGCAATGAATAATCAAATGTCTGCTGCTTGGGAATAACCAGCATTTGGTTTTTGAGGCAGGTTCAGGAGTAAGTGCCATGGAGAGGTATTTTGTTGTTAGCATTGCTCTAGCAATACAACAGAGGTTACCGGTTGTGGTTCGTTTCACAAATTCCCCCTGACCATTTTGGATTCTAAGGTATTTTATCACTTTTAATACTGCTGTTTCCAAAGCCACTTCTCATGATGGTAAGAAGTCAGTGGACGGCAGCAGATGTAGATGTAAGCTTTGAAATGGCTCTTTTATGGAGGGGTTTGAGGAGTATGTCTTGGAGCCGTTGCATTAAAATTCCAAAGTGTTAACTTAAATGTAATAATGCTCTGACAAAGTGCTACTACCATCTGCTAGGGAGGATTAGTACTATTTAAAAATCTCCGTAATTCCCAGAAAGAGCAGAGGAATCATGGCGTGAAGAAAAGTCTAACTCTAAATTAGTATTTTAGTTCAAGGAGTCACAAACTCTTTGTGGGGACCACTTCCTACTAGAGATTTTGTGTCACACTCTCAGCTCACATAAAGGAGTAAATATTTGTGGTATGTGACTAGAGTGATGCCCGTTTCCAACAGTTTCCCGCTTGGCCCCCAGTTTTGCAGCAAAATCCTTTCTATTTACAACCGCTTCTCACTCACATCACAGTAACAATTCAGCGGTTAACTACAAATACAATTTGTATGGCAAAATAACACGGGAATGTGCTCACCACGGGTATTTAGAAAGCTTCATTCCTTATCATTTAGCTCTCGTGGACTTGAGAAACAGTTTTTTGCTTAGTGTTTCTATGGGGTTTTGAACACCACCTAAACACTCAGCCCTTTCTGTATGTGAAAGTCAGTCTACACTTAGAGGATGATCTGCTGCTGGAAATGTTCTCAGTAGCAGAACATCTCCATCCCCAGACTTCTCTTAGCTGAACATGCAGAAATAATTCAATGTTTAGTAAGACAAGGGTCAGACCAGCTTCCAACCTACTCCAAAAGCCAGCATAACTTACTGGTATCTCTTAGGAAATGCTTTCTGCGACGGTATGAAGGCTGCTTTACTCATATTAACGAACAGCTACATCTTGCACAGTATTTAAAGAAGGGAGCAAGAAGAGAAATCTAGTAATGACAGACTACATGTAGCTGTTGATCACCTAGTTTAGGAAGGATTTTGGAGATCCGTATTAAAAGATGCATTTTATAAAAATTCCAGTTGAGAAGAAAAGGGAAAATGTGGCCAACCAGAAGCATTTTTGGTGTCTTTCTCTTCCCTTTTCTAAAAAGGATTCACTGAGTTTTATTTATTCAGTGTTGAACGGACTATAACTAATGCTCTTAACTAGCTCTGCAGAGAAGTAGATCATCTCTCTCATACGCCTTTAGCCAAAATAATTTTTGTCAATATTTCTTGCTGGGGTACCAGTAGTGTGTGTGCGTACATATGCCTGTTGGTACAATGGTTATGTGGTCCATGTAGCCAAGACATACTAAGACCAACTCTCCTTGATGATATACCAGTTCTGCCTTTTATTCTACTTATTTATTGTTTTTCCATGCTGAAAGTACAACTGGAACTGATTGTATGTTTGAAGAGTCAGATCTCTTTCACTTGTTACTTTAGGTGTAAAGATCTTCACCTCTTCCAAACTGCCCCTCAGGAACCCACACTGCTTTCCTTGTTTTTCATGTGGAAGGGCTGATAACCCATAAAGTTACTTGCTTTAGGCGAGTCACTGTAGATCCAGGGTAAATGAAAGATTCCTTCGCTGTCTGTTGCTCAATCCAAGCAACTATGTTGTCTTGTACTATCACTGAGAGGTATTTTGGCTTATCCTAGGTGAGAGAGGGAGTACAGAGAGCCACCCTCTGTTGTGTTAGCAAACATCTATCTGAGGCACGGGGAACAGAGGCTGTTTGTACTGTGAGAATAAGGTCTTATCTTAAGGGTATTCTTGTCATGCTCTTGCTTTTTGCTCAGACAGGCTTTTGTTTCCTTTCATATCTGGTGTATGCGGAGAAGTAAGAACAGATGGATTTTCCACACGTTTACAGTGAATAATAGGCTGTTGAAATAGAATTGGCCAGTCCACTGCCGTCAGTCAGTAAACCTGCCCCTTCGAGGGATCTCCATTTATCATGACTGGGTGCTGAATAATCTCTACCAGGTCTGCCGCATAGTGACCCTGCGTGAGAACAAAGTCACACGTATTCCCACATCATTTTCCCTGCTTGTCTCCTCATACTTAAATGTTTATCATCCCTCTTAAAAACTGCTTTAGTACTGACAGATTCAAAGTGTATATGAGCAGGAACTGAACTTTATTAAGAGGCAGCTTGTGATAGGGCTAGGGAGGGCAATTTGCATCTCATGAATCCTCATTTTTTTGAAGGACTCGCAGCTACCTTTTCACTGATCCCTCTCATTCCCCGCACCTTGACAAAGAATGGGATGGATTTCACCAGGAGCAAGGGAAGGAAGTGCTTGTTCTAGTAGCACCAAAGAGTAAGGGACAGGGAAGTGAGGAGGTGGTTTGGTTGCAGGTCATCATGGAGTTCTTGCCTCCAGTATAAAAATGGTAAATGCTGCACAGTGCACATGTTCATTAGCTGTTTCTTCCTTTAGAATCACGGGCTGTAAACATTTTTAAAACTGTGCAGAAAGGTGCTTTGTGAGATTTAAAAAAAATTTTTTAGAAGTGCTCAGAAATATAGTCTTTATGGTGAATCCTTCTCAGCACCTACCTCTATTTATAGGTAAGCAAATGTCTTAAAACTCTTTACTTCTCCCAAGTAACTAGCGATAGGACTAGATAGAACTAGCGATAGACTAGAGGAAATGGCCTCAAGTTGAGCCAGGGGAGGTTTAGATTGGACATGAGGAAAAATTTCTTTGCTGAAAGAGTGGTGAAACATTGGAACAGGCTGCCCAGGGAAGTGGTTGAGTCCCCATCCCTGGAAGTATTTAAAAGACGTGTAGATGAGGTGCTTAGGGACATGGTTTAGTGGGCATGGTGGTGTTGGGTTGACGGTTGGACTCGATGATCTTAGAGGTCTTTTCCAACCTTAATGATTCTATGATTCTATGATTAAAAAGCATGATTGCCAAAAGGTAGAGCAGCCTGGGTGAAAGTGAGTAATGTCGGGGGCCTAAATGAGACAAAACTGAGAGTGAGTTAGCCCAGGAATATGCCAGTATAGGTTGCTGAGGAGCCACTCACAGTAGCTAAGCCAGCTCATAGCTTTGTGTCAGGCTGGTTGTAATACAGGGCCAGTGTAATGTTGCCCTCCTTTCATTACCTTCTCACCAGATAAACTAGGACACGCTCCCGGCCACCCAACCCTCCTGCTTTGTGTGTATGTTACTGCCTACCTTTCTCATTCCCAGCAAGCTGCTTTTATCTCATCCCATCCCAAGTTTGCCTTTATCCTCCTACCACAGAAGCCACTTCCAGGGGAGAGTTAAGGCTTTACCTGCATGCCAGCAGTTTCTTGCGCTCATGAAATGCCAAGGAGTGAAGCCAAGCAAGCGGAGAGTTTTCTGCCACTTGGCTGGTACTTATCTGCCTGTCTCTCTCACCGTGTCTTGGGCTGGTCCCTCCAGACTGAATTTAATACCTGCAATGACATTTATCATCACAGTACCTATTTTGCAAACAATACCCTTGGCTTTTTGGAGATCCAGACCTTTAAGATAATGTGACTGAATGTTTGTTGATTGGCGTGTAAGTATTTATGTTGGGATCTGGCATAATGGTAGGAAGAAGTTTCTGGGGCAGCAGCTTTTCAGGCAACAGCTGTCAGCTGAAATTCGTAGCTAAACGGCAGGAGAAGTGTACCTTGTGTTCCCTGATGCTATTCATCTAATAGCATTGCTTAGTATCCATGTTGTGGTAATAGTACCTGAGATCATGGCTCTGTTTTACATGCTGTCTGTGTACATAGTAAAAAGCAGTCCATGGTGGAGTTTCTGTAATCTTGCTGTCTTGTTGTTTCTCGTCAGCTCATTTACTTGGTCTCATGCCCCAGGACAATGCTCTTGTATTCATGTTACCAGAAAAGCAAGGGAAAGCGTCAATAATAGTTTTAGCGTGAAACTATGTGGGAAATGTTTCTGCTTCTATTACCTCTTATTTTTTCCCATCTGTGCTGACAGTTTATATTTATTAGCACAACATAATTTTTGGAGCCAAAATACTTATTAAAATCCTCTTTAAATTGCTTATTTATCAGTCTGCTCCTTGTAAAATAGGATTTTTAGGTTCTTGCTGGTGTCATTTCCATAGTATAGTATAATGCCTTTAAATGGCATTGGTTTGGGTCCTAGGGCTAACGCACCTGGGCAAAACATCAAAGTCACTTTTCCTTGGTCTTCTGTTCAGTGTACCGTCTGTATTCAACTGCTTTTATACACAATCAAAAGTGAAGAGCAGATAGAGAAATTCTATTTTTTTTTCTAACCGATAATCATAAATTGTGCAGCCAAGAAGTTTATGCAGTGGCATAACAAAGGTTTTTGCATGCATTTGTTTATATGTCATGCAAAACAGTGTTTTTTGCTTTCAGCTGCTGACTGAATACAGCCTTGAAATATTCTCAGACTTAAAGTTTTTCCTAATGTGTAAAGATCTGAAAGAACTTGTCATTGTCTCATCTCACCTGCTGAGCAACCTGGATCATAGTGTGCATTTGAATGTGTTGCTGGATTTGGATGGAACTTTATTCCTGTATTATTTCTTTTCTAGGTAATAGCTCCTACTGGAACGGTCATCAGGATAAAGACTGCTAGCCACGCTCCTTTTTCTTATTTCTAACTGGAATGTGACAAAGGGCTAACAGCATTTTCAAAGTAGTCACTGACTGTCACTTTTTCAAGCAGGGCATGTAATTCATAGCTCACATTATTTTCATAATCCCTGAGGGTTGTGGTTGTGTGGCCACTAGCACAGTTTGATAGACGTGTGTGTGGATAGTATCTTTTTTAGGAGATATGATGAGGAAAAAAGAAAAGATTTCCCATATCACATGTTAGAAAAAGCTGCCAGAGCCATTTAAAAGGAAACAAAATGGGCTATAACTCTCTTCTTACAGATGATTATTTTAGAGTAAATATGTCCTCTGTTGTAGAACATTTGGAGAAATAACATGTCTACCATTAGGCCTAAAATCTGTTCTCTGCTTTTTCAGACTCGGTCTCACATGACTTCTGAAGTCACTATGAATCATTCCGTTGGCTTTATTGGACTTTGGATCACATCTATGTTTATCTGATTCCTTCTTGTCCTTTTATCCTTCCCTTCTCCCTCCTGTCAACTACTTCTTTGCCTTTTTTTATTCAAAGTCATTAGTAGCTGCCAATACTCATAAGCAGCCTTTCACTAATGCAGTGGAGTATTCATGTGTGCGTGAACTGAGGGAGACCGATACGGGAAATCTGCACGTTTCCAGATTTAGACATAGGTGGAAATCTCACTGACGCATTATTCCTGTTATTGTTATAATCTTTTGTATTGCTTTAAGTATTTTTGTCTCAAGATGCAAAAACCTTATTCAGGAGCTAGTTAATTTTCAGTGAGCTTAATGTCTTTCTGACGCATCGATCACTGTCAACTACTAAAGACAGGACAAGATGGACCATTGGTCTACATTGATGTCTGTCCAGGGCAAGCCCCATATATCTCGTACTCCATGCTTTGTTCTTATTTCCACTAATAGGAAAGGAGACAAAAAGCAGCTTTATAGTTAAGGAATAAGACTAGAATTTGTGAAAGGTGGATTCAGTTTTGGGCTCCTTTCTGACCTTGAGGAAGATGTACAATGATTGAAGCATATGAGCTGTCAAAATGAAACCATCGGGGCTCCTTATGAGCTAGAGTTGCATAGGCTGGGTTGTACCCTGTTCAGCTGTTGTCTTGACTTGTTGAACCTCTGTTTTCCATGTGGATAGTTATATCCCCTTTCCGAACACCTTTTGTCTTGTCTGCTGAGTTTGCACTCATCAGGTAGAGCTCTGTCTCATGCTATGTTGTATCTGCGTGGCCAATCACAGTGACACCATTTCAGCTGACAGCTTTGAAGTTTACTGTACAACTGTTAGTTGTAAAAATGTATTTTTTGCATCAGTGACTAGAACAAGCTATTCTGTTTCAGGAATGCAAGATTTGGATGCAAGCAATGAGCTTATTCTATGATACGCTTCCAAGATGATTGTTTGTGGGTGATGGATCAGGACTGTTCGCTTAGTTACACTGGAGGGTGGAAAGTGCAGATGTGGATTGCTACTGTTATGGGCAGAAATTGGGGCTTTAGGTGCAAGTTGCATATAAATATATATATGTGTGTGTATTTATGAAAGCAGTCAAGCTCTAGCTTGTGTAAACGTAGCCATGACAGCGTTTCAAACAGCACTGTAAATGCATCTCCACAGGTATGTGAAACTACCTGTTTCTTTTTTGCATGTTCTTATCTGCTGTTGCAGACAAACTTGCATTATCTGAAGGAATCGCTCTATTTTGCATTTGCTGCAATATTTTCAATTAGAATCTGGAATATCCAGTTTGAACTAAAACCAAAAACTGTAAATGATTTCCTGAATTACCAGAGGGTTATTTGTTTGTTGGGTTTTTTTTCTCTGACATATAGTAAATTGTAAATCCATTGTATAGCATTGTAAATCCACCAAATAGTAGGCTAATTAAAACCCTGTCATATAGTCTACAATGCAAAGCAAGTATTAATGCAGAGAAGTGCGCATCATTTTTTGAACTTCTGGTTATATTTCAGGTGAGCTTTACAAGCTTCTTTCATTTCACAACTTTCTTCTTACCATAGTGCTGTCTTTAAACGTAAAAGTACTTTTGAGAACTACATTCCCATTGGAAATATTAAGAGAAGACACTGTAGTAGCAAGCTATTCTTGGTAACTGTGACAGACATCATGTGTTTTTGAAGGGAGGGCACCACTAAATTGGTGTGTGCCCTGCAAAATGTATACAACATGTAAAATGGTCTTAGTGATCAGCTGACTTTCAGAGTAATACATGTCTAAAAATGGTCCACAAACAGGCCCTAAAAATCATCTGTAGGGTCATTGCTTACGTTCATCTTTCAAATACATTTTTTTGGGGAAAATTAGGGCATAGGTATCAAAAAAAGAGGTGAGCCATGTCACCTGAGCAAAGAAAAAATTATGTATTCTTCCACTGAACAGGGCGCATGCGAGATGAGTGTTTTCTCTGCATGTCCTTACTTGTATGCTGACACTTGATCAGCTTTACCTTTTTTGTGATTCAGATAATGTCCACTGTTATGTTCTGAAGGATGTCCTACTGTCCTGTTTTGTGCCTGGAGTTTCTTTAATTTGGGATTCATCCTCCTCATCTGGCTGTCCTAGTGTGCGTGTGTCAGTCTCTCCAGTTGTGTCTCTTAAGGGCAGCAAACTCCAACTTTGTTTCCCTGTTCCATCTGTACAGGTAGCTGAGGTGTACAGGTATAAAGCATATCATACACGTATTCCTTTATTTGTCACCTCATGGGGACGTCTGTACACTGAAGTCCATGGGTTTGCAGCATCGTATACTTAAAATATTTGAAGGGATTAAATTTGAATAAGCTTTCAAAAGTTCATGTACTTCACAGCTTATTTTAAAGTAGTTAAAAGTCTTCATCTGGAAGTCTCGTTAAAATAATGAATAGTTTTATGGTATTTCATGTCAGGCCAAGCAGTGTAAAAGTAGGATTTTTTTAAAGTTACCCCACAATTCTAAGTCTTAAATGTTAAGCATGAATTCACATTTTAGGAAGATTTGGATTGTTTATTATGCTGGCTGGATTAGTCAAATCCTATTTAAAATACTCATAGGAAGAAATGTCAGCACTCAGTGTAGAACTTCAGCTTTAGGAATATCTTCTGAGCAAACAAGGTCAGATTAGTAGCACACTTTAGAAGTGAAGAATAATGCTGTGGTTAAAGCACTTGCACTCAGGAGATTCCCATATTTTTTTGACATTTCCACAAATTCTTGTGTGACATTGGGCAAGTCACTCGTCCTGTTTTATTGTGTGAATAACTGTGAGTAGCACTAACTCCGTCACCATCTTCAAAATATTATTTTGCAATTATTAGGATTTATAAGGGAACATGGAAAAATTGGGGCATCCTGAATAGATAAGCAGTATCCAGAGCTTCAAAACAAACAAAAGGCCCAGCCTTGAGCTTTTCCATGTCACTTTGAGGCACACTCAGAATGTTCTGTTCCCTCTGAATGATATGATCTGTAATATGTAACTAACGTTGCATTGCCAGATCTTGACAAGGTGATGACAGCATATATATAAAATGTTTTAGTGTGGCAGTGGGAATACTTTCTAGACTGTTCATACACTTTTACCTACATAGTCACATGCAACTGCATACTTTTACTATTTTGTTCCCCCAACGATATTCAGAGAGACAATTTACTTGCACCATTACTGAAAATGGAATATTGCTTCTATTTCAACAACTGATTGAAAATAATTGTTTGAAGAATTTCCCCATTTCTGATTGAAGGTTTGTTGCAGAACCATGGCTGACCCACATACTAATATCAAAAGTAAGGGTAGTTATATGTAAAGAAAAAAATCCCATACCTTATTCTTTTCTTTTTATTAAAGACAAAGAAATTACTTTGGTGGGCATTTGTTATTTTTATAGCTTAATGAAAACTTCCTTCTAAGTTTGTGTTGGTTTTTTTTTTTTATGCTGTGCTGTTTAAAAATGATGCCTCTACTCAGATTGAGACTTGAGTACTTTGGCTATATGGATATCTGCTATCCAAATTGGTTAAGACTTGTTATCGTAGAGGGTAAACAATTCTTTCTGGTTACTAATGTTTATTTTTCCTGCATACCAAGTATTTTTCCTTCTGTTCCAATATGCATATGTAGCTCTTCTTCTATGGGTAATTCTGTATTTGTTTGTATAATCCTACAGTGTTTTCTGATAGATTAAGGAATTAATTTGTCTTCTAATTTTCCTCTTCCTTATTCATTGTTTGTAACTATGTAGAACAATGATTAAGAGAAGAGGGAAGAAATGTAGTGTGTTGATTGTTCTTTAAATGCATAGCTGCCTATTAAAAGGGACAGTCAGCTATAAACTCTCTTTATCAGTTAAACATAGTGTTTATTTTTGGAGGGGGGTGTGTGTATAATATTAGCAGGTAGGTGGTAGCATTAGCGGGTAACTTGGCCTTCTGTATGTAAATATTGTTGTTTTTGTGTACCCTACTGGCTTTAGTAATACTTTGCTGATATTCTTGAACTAGACCTAATGCAGTATCTAGTTCTGTAGGAAGCAAGTAATTTGGTTTCTGGACCACAACAGTTCTGAAAACTTCCTACAAGACTCTCTGTCAACTTTGCCCATTGACTTTGCTCTGAATGGAAAAAAGATTTATTTTTCGCTATATGAAAAGGTAGGAGAAATACATTTCCTGAACTCTGAAGAGAAAGCAAATGAGTGTCTTAGATGAGATTAGCCTATATATTTTAACCTTTTAAGCCATTCTGGAATGATACTGTGAGTTGTTAGATTACCTGGTCAGAGTTGTGCTGGAGGATGATGAATTTTAGCCATTAGCACATTAGCAATGTGGAAAAGGGAAAGAAACATACGTCTGTTAACAGGGCTGATGGACCAGTCAAAGTAGCTGGAAAGTCATTAGGTGATGTATTTCCATCAACACATGTCTGTAGCAATTGAAAAACACTTAAGGAGTTGGAGACTTCAGATTATGATTCAGACACTTGCCTTCAGGAAGGCATTTGTTTTTGTGCTGGCTGTTGTGCTTAGAAACATTTCTTAAAATCCTACAGAGAACTACTCTGCAGTTTCCTAATCCTCCTATCATTGTGCAGCTATCTGATGTCTGCAAAAGGCAAAAGAATTTAAGGCTTTGAAGAGTGAAAAGACAAATACAATTTGCAGAATTGTTTGCTTGATTTGTGTGTTTTACCATATATGAGATTGGTGTAGAAAATGAACGACGAATATATGACAAGTAATACATTTATTCAATCTGTACTTTCAAAATACGAATGTAATTGCATTCTGGTACTTGTTTGCAGCACTGTTTGCCTGTGATAGCTTCTGGGCTGCTTGCCGTCAAATGTGAGCAAAATCTGGCTTTCACAGCATCTAATTCAGACTCCGTGGCCCCTTGACTTCCAACTGCTGGCTTGAACAACTTCTGCCTTAAGTAATTTGGGTTTTTTGTTCTCTAGTAGGAAAACCCCCCCCCCCCCGCCCCCGTCTGGCAAGTGATGGCCTTCAAAAGATTTCTCTGCAGCAGAAACAAAGAAAAGCCATAAGGGCTCTAGTTGTTCTCTCCCTCCTGTGTACAGCCCTCTGTAAAATATTACATTCTTTTTAATCACAGGTGCCAGGCCATTGCTGCCTTTACACTCTGTTGTGGTATTTTCCAAGGAGAATTGTTGCTCTTGGAGTAAATGGTAGCTGAGGACAGAGAGAGCAGGTTATCTCAATGTGTTCTTGGACTAAAGAAAGTCTGCGGTTTCTTCAGAATCATTTCTTGGCTCAGTTAGTTCCTCTGAGGACAACAGCTTTGAGGTAACTTGCTAGAAAATCAGTGGAATCTTGGACTTTTTGAAAATCAAGTTAAACTCTTCATGCATATTTAATGAATGCTTCTGTAAAGAAACGGCTTCAGTGTCCATGTGCCAAATTACAAAGTCTCTTTCTCTCTCTCTGTATATGTACAAAGTCACTGAGTAATTACCAGATTAGTCACTGAACAGCTACAGTGCTTTAAGATGAAGACACCTGGCTCAGCTGCTCAGCAGAGTTCGTTATCCCATTAGCCTCCAAGTATCTGAGGTGAATCTGGGTTCCCTATCATCTTCTTTCCAGTTGCTACTCTTACTGTTGATCTTTATGCAAGAAGTTGTGGTGGTATCACTGGCATGTAGGGAAGGAATATGCGTTAATTCAGCTTGGATGAACAGCTAGCCCAGTCCCTCGGTTTAGCAGAGGCAGAAGTGAATACAGCTCCGGTAAAATGAAGTGACAAGAAGTCAATTGAAAATATAAGTAATATTATTAACTTTATTCTCAAAAAATAACAACAACTTTAGTAACCCAACATATTTACTAACCCAAGAAATAAAGGGGAACCACACAGAAAAGGACTTTGCTTAAATTACTTGGTGGTGATGGTACCTTGGTCAGGTTGGTCCTTTTCCACTGGTGTCTTTTGCCTGAGTTGGTGTTCATCTAGTGGCCTGGGAGCTAAGTTTAGTTTGTGGCAAGGAGGTTGGGGTTGATGCCTTGTGATTATTTCTGGCCTTGGAAAAGATTATTCAAGCTGTATCTTTCACAGTACTCATGGAAAAGAATCTGTAACTGAGAATTTTCCCCGTGGTTCCAATAGCAAAAACTGTAAGAAACATCATTATTCACATAAAAGTAATTTGGGTTAATTAAAAGAGAATGAATATTCACTTTCAGTTATCAGAATTTTATTTGGTTTTGTTTCTGTTCTGCTGCAATTTTAATTGTAAGTATATATCTTACCTGTAGCAGTCTTTGGATAAAAAGGAATACACCTCCATCCTGGGGGAAAAAAAATACCTTTTTATTCCACCTTCTCAAAGCTCTCCTTCTAACAGTATTCTCTCATCATTGCTGATGTTCTTTAGAAAGGTCTCCTACCACTAATGCGGCTAAGTTAGACAAACAAAAGTCACTACAGCATAGGAAATATGCAGACCATCCTGTATTTGGCTTTAGACACTAGGTTTTATCAGGGGGCCTTGAAAAGGCCATGGATTGTCTCTTCTTGAACAGTCGCTTTCTGTGTAATTGTCATCGGTTTAAGAAATATGATCTCTTGTCTCTCAATGTTCAGCTGTATTGATTTTGGAACAGACTGGGGCATGCATACCTATACGGAACGCTTTTCGGAGAACTACAAAGATTTTCAATTTGCTGACACGCAAATTGAATTTAATGTGACTATAAATTTAAACACAAAACCAAATTAAATAACTTTTCTATAATTGTGTATGTATTTTGTAAAAAGCTTTATATGTATCATGTTACTTTTGTCTTGAAACTGCAGACTCTAGTTTTAGGTGCGTTGCAAGCATTATGAATTGACGAACTGGTTGAGAAGAAAGCAAACAGATTCTGCTGTGAATTAAACAGGAAATTAGATGTACTATGTATAAAAAGCATAAAGTATATGAAGACGATTGCTTTTTTTCAGTCAGTGAGGCTGCGTTTTGCTTTGTTTCTGTACAGGGCTGTTTGTTTCCAGGTGGGAAATACACTCCACCTGAGAGGAGAAAAAGTAGTGTGCAGCTGTTCTATCTTTTTGTGCCACATTTGCTGATGTAGAGTAAAAACAAAATAATCCAAGCAAGCTAAAATTCCTGGCAGAGGGAAGTGTTAGGTGTGGGGAAATGGTATGGAAGAAGACAGACAACTTTAAACTGCTTTTTCAGAATTTTGCTGGTCAAGGATTGCTTAAGAACTTCTCACGTGTCTGAAGTGAATAAACCGTGGTCTATGAATTTCAGTAAGCACTTGGTGTAAACGAAACTTCAGAGGAACGGTGACGGTAACATTTGCAATTGCCACACTGGTAGCTTACCCCACAAATATGACCACTTTCCAGAGGACGATCCCACATTGTGGGTGAAACTAGCTGTCCAGAGACTTGAAACTGGTTGAACCCTACAAAGTCACTTAGCAAGCGTGCTGAATCTTACCAGTGCTGCTTAGCGTAAGAATGACAAGGCTCCGAGTGACTTGTTGCCACACCACCTGTAAAGATTTGTGGCTTGGGTTCATCGATTCCCCAGTGAAAGATCTCTCACACACACATGCTTACTTGGGATTAACAATAACTTGTAATCAGCAAGTAAGAACTGTTTCATACCATGTAGTAACAAATTCCTGAGCCTCCAGTCTCAATCACCGCCCTCTCAATGCTGCAGAAAGAAGTAGGTTTTTCCAGCAACAGGAGGTGACCCTGCCTGTTGGGGTAATGGGAGCCCCTCTGGCACAGCCATCAGCAGCCTCTTCCCAGCCTGAAGGGTTAGCAACGCAAGCTCATATTTATAGCTGGTTTCTCAGCAGGCAGTGCAGGTCATACCATGAGCCGGTGTTCTTCGTCTCATGAGTGACAATTTCATACGGGATTCAGTGTTTCAGGTTGTCCTGTTTGAGGAGAGGAGCTTTCAGGGTTGCTGAGTTTGGGCAGCATTCAAGGCCAGGGGCGCACACTCGAGCTTTGACAAGATTCAATGCCAAGGACGAATGCATGGACACACTTGTACAATTTTGCCTTGTTATTTTATGGTATTGTGTCTACTTCTCTATGTGACAGCTTGAAGCAAGTGTGATTAAAGCTTAAATATTTTGCTAAGCGTCCTGTCTCTTTATACAGGGTTTTGCTGTCCCCACTGGAACACCATAGTAAATTGCTACTTAGGATTCTCTGTGTGAACGAAGAGCTGGTGGAGGGCTGGTTACATGTAATCAATTGATAGCTAAAGAAATCAAATGCTATTATAACATTTATTTGATGCTGCTTAAAACAAGAGTCTGTATAGATTAGGAAGTATAAAGCATATAACTTTCCTGCATGCCCTATTGACTTAGATCAAACCAGAGTAATGCATATTGATTCATATATGCAGTTCTGTTGGTGTGTGACAGTCTCTCCAACAGCATCTGCTGGTTTGGTTGGATTTTCTTGTAGTGATATTAAATGGCCCACAATAAATCCACCTTAACAGGTCTCCAAAGCCTAGCAGCATTGCCCCAGGACTTGGCTATAGGGCAGTTTGCAAAACAACAGGGTAATGATGTTTTACTATGTTATGTTTTGCCCTCTGAGTTGGTGAGGGACTCTTAGGGTAAGCAGATAGTTGCAGATATTTCTATTATTAGTACCATTAATATTAGGAATATTGAGAAGTACTCATGTAAATGTGCAGTTTTATTGTTTCTGTTGAATAGGAATAGAATAGTCTATATTTGAACTTCAGAATTGGGAGCCATAGGGGCTTGTGCAGAAATTATCAGTTACACGTTATGAGAGTCAATCTTCTGCTTTCTGGTTGGGTACTCCTGTAGCATCTGCTTAAAAACATATCATCCACCTTGATTTTAGAGCTCTAAATTTTGCTTTAATTAGAAGTGACTTGCATGTCAGTTGACAATAAAATGGATAAAGTTGTCTTTACTAAAGGTATTTATAAGAACTAGGCATGTTCTCTAGCTTCATCTTAACAAGCCTTTTCACTTACAAACTTTAAATGCACACTATTCTGTTCTTTTCATCTAATTTGTTTATGTGGCTATCTTCCCTATGCCAAAATTCCCTCCTTTTGAATACCACACCTTTGACCTTTATACTGGAGTTTTAAAGATACATGCACAACTTAACAGAAATCTTAACTTTATCCCCTTTTCTTTCTTGCTTGCTGACTCATACTACAATGAAAACAAACTTTTTACTTCCTCTTCTATAATCATTTAGTTAAGTGGATGCTGCCCAGGTGAAATCAGTTTGCCCTTGTTGAATTTGTTTGACTCCCTTCTGGACAAACACTAACTGCCTGGCTTTTGTAACACATATCAGAGAACTGATATCTCTCCTTTTTTTCATTAACACTTCTTCTACAGAGTCATTTCTTAATGAGATCAGGGACTGGGTAATTTATAATCTACAGCTGAGGAGGTTACAGTTTATTGCATTAATAGAGTAAGTGTTTGCTGCTAAACCACTGAGATCTGCTTAATAAAATAGATGATATCATGAAGGAAGAAACTTTTCCAACCATTTGGACAAATATATTCAAAATAGTGATTGTGGGCGGGAGCCTAGGGATAGGATGCTATCCAGACACCTTTGTCGGAGCTTAAAGGAGTAGACAAAGATGAGCTTATGGGTCTGAATTGAAACCAGGGAGGCTGCTACCTTGAGAACAGTGTTGTCTAATGCCACCAGAGCTTTATAACCCTTTATAATTTTTCTGAGCCTTATTTCCTTCCTTTATTAACTTTGTTAACTAACATTGTTAGCACATGCTAGCACTAATCCTGGCACCTCAAACCATCAGCAGCCATCAGTGCGGCTTTCCCTGGCTATTCCCACAGTCTCAGAGACTGGCATGCCACAACTCAGCCTGAGCAGAAAATATGATGCATGGGGGTACATTACAAGACCACAGCAGCCTGGCTGCCCTATGGTTTCATTTCTGGGGTGAGTAGTGGTGAGTTATAATCCAAGTGTGTGTTTCAGCTCTCCTTTTTATGATGAGACTGAATGGGATAGATTTTTTTTTTTTTGAGATCCTTACTGGTTAAAAAACATTAGAGTCACTACTGATATAAACCTCATATTTACAGAAGTTTATATTTGCAACAGAAGGCTAAATAATTTAGGAAAGCATGTAATGTACTTGCTGTCAGTCTTATTTTTATTTTAAATTAGGCAAAATCTTAGCTTTCAGAGAATTTAATTACAAGTAAGAAACCTGTGATGATTGTAGGAATGATAAAAGCTTTCAGACAGCTGTACAGAGCAGGAATACTCCAAAGGTGGATCTTCCAAAGAAACAGATTTAGTGTGTTTTTTTAGTATTGCATGTACATGTTTGTGTGAAATCTCAGACCTATTGCTGTCTTGACAGATGGATTTCCGGTTTTATGTTGAAATAATTTTATGGATAGTCAAAGTCGGTCTTTTAAAAAGTCTTTTAGCTTATCATCTTTACAGCAAAAGTTCTTCACTGTCTTGCTTTTTGGACAGAAAAGAAAGATAGTATTATGAGACAGCATCTGCCAGTTAAGAAGAAAACCAAGGAATATAAATCATACATGAAAAAGAAGGAAGTTAAGAAGAATTAAGAATATAAATCATAGATTTAAAAGAGGAAGATTATGGACTGTAATAACAAAGAATTGGGGTCTAGCATAAACAAACACCCCTATAAATTGATAGTTTTAGGGATTTGAGGAGAAAAATAAGTGCACTGTGTTCATTAGTTATAAAGCCCTTCTTCAGTAATATTCTTAATCAATAGACATGTTTTGTCCTGTAAGATCTTACCTCTTCATTGAAAACTGAGGTAATGACTATTGATGTTTCCTGGGACTTCTGACAGTGCGACTGCCTTTAATATGCTAGCGTGAACTTAGCTGTTGCTACTATTTTGCCTCTAATAAAAAACTGGATGTACCATCTTTTTTTTTAGTATTGACTGTATGCCTTCGTACCATCTTCTTTTTTTTTAGTATTGACTGTATGCCTTATGAAATACTCCAGCAAAAGTTACTGAGAGACAAAATTAGCATTTTTGTATGCTCACACTTTATAACATCATCTCCAGAATGCTCCTAGGCTTCTGAATTCAGAGAGCATGACTATGGGACCTAACTATCCTAGTTAGTTGTTCTGTTTGGCTGGCGTGTGTAACCTTCTCCTGCAGCAGCAGATAGCTATTAAATGATATTCAAGGAAGTACTTTGAACTAACTTGTACAAGCTGTAGTCACTAAAACTTAGGACAGTTTTCAGAGTTTTCAGTATCTCCTCATGTTTTGTTCTGCTTTTGACAGATGTTGCTTTTGACAGATGTGGAGTGAGCTTAAAGTTGCTTTCTATAGCTTATGCTACCATTGTGCTCACACTTAGATGAACAGTTTATTCTTAAATCAGGATACTCACATGCAGACAGTGGAACCTAAACCATAGCTGAGCAGACTTGCATGGGACCCAGACTTGGTCTGACAATATGGATATTGGGCTTGTTAGGTGTGTCCGTTTGCAACCTGG
This sequence comes from Aptenodytes forsteri, assembly GCF_000699145.1. Classification (NCBI taxonomy): domain Eukaryota; kingdom Metazoa; phylum Chordata; class Aves; order Sphenisciformes; family Spheniscidae; genus Aptenodytes; species Aptenodytes forsteri. Next base: position 1,650,225 of record NW_008794665.1, read on the forward strand.
TTCATAAGAGGAAGAACAAGGCTGGGTATGACAGGCTTTCAGCAGCCAAAGTCTGGCTCATGCACAGGCAGGATGTTCAGGTCTGCTCTCAGGCATTCGGAGCTCTCTTGCCTGGTCTCTTTCTGACCCAAGTCATGAGGAAGTACTCTAGGAAATAAGAGGGCTCACCCTTGCCTTGGACTTAGCATAAGCCATGGATTTACAGCAACATTTATGGTGCTGGCAAAAATGGAGTTGGGCTTGTTCTGGTTTGTAACCCAGGCAGATACATTCCCAGCACTGAGTGCCTTATATACTTTCAGGAGGTTTCAAGGGTTTAGTTTTGCTCTGACTGAAATTACTAGTTGTACTCTCCTTCAGTTATAAGGTAGAGTGGGAAGAGAACTGGAGGATATACATTTGCATATTCAGTTCTAAATGCTGTTTGGATATTTCTGTTACCAGTAGCTTTTCCATTCTTAGTTGCACATTACAAATAAGAATAGCATATTCATATTCTATAGAATAGAACTTGAAAATATTTGTTTCTTTCTAGTCACTAGTCATCTTTGTCAAAGTCTCTGTGAGGTGATTATATTGTTTAGAGGAAACAGGAGAATTTTTAAATCTTAATTTGAAAAGTTCATTTCTGCTTGCTTGTTTGAGCTAAATCTGGCTAGGAGTTAATCTACGAATAACACATTTTTCTGAATCACGGGGCCATTTTATAGTATATTCAGCGTAGCCCAGACAACAGGATTTAACTATTTTATTTATATAGAGTATACCTGATTATTTACTCTTGCAGTGTTAGAAATCTGGACTAACTCTACAGAATACTATTAAACCAGTGAACAGTTGTAGGTACTGGAATTAGTAGTAGTACTGTAGCACTTGGAGACTCTGGTCTTTACCAGGGATTCTACTGTGTTACTATGAAACTGATAAAGAACAAAGATAACTTGAAATTCTAAAGCGCCTACAGTGTGAATACAAGATGAGACAACAGCTGTATGTAGGCAGTTACATCCAGACAGATACTGTGGGACTGGATTAGTCAGCTTTGTAGGCAGTCCCAGAAACATTACTGTAAGAAGGGAGAGGAGAAACAGGTCCAGTCTTTCTTTCTGAAAAACATAAAATGAAAATGTGGGGGTTTTTTATTAGCTGAGCACCAATGAAGCATCAGAACTGACATTAGTTGCTAGTATTGCTTGAATTCTTGGTAACAAAGGATGAGTGAATAGGAAAGATTACACGAAAATGCTGTCTTCTAATCTTACAGAGAAAATGGAGGCATGTTTCATTCCAGACGACCTTATGACCCTTTATAACCAGTGCTCCTCCATATCAAGTAAGCACCACTGATGTGGGCATTGCTTCTTCCTGCTGTTTCCTGGATTGTCAGAGGTGAAAGAAAGGCAATGTTGCAGCGTACCCTGAACTGACATTAGTGTGAACAGAGAGGTTCACACATGGAGGACTGGACACGTGCTCTTTGAGAGATGCTGTTTTCCCAACAACTTATTTTATCCATTAAAAGTCTCAAAAGTAATTTTAAACTATAGATCAGTGCTCCTCAAATGAAACTGAAGCAGTTTTATAATGGTGCTGAGCCTCAGACTCCTCTCAAATTCAGTGCCATGGAAGGTGATTGTGCTCTTTCGGTTTCATCAGATATGCCCACCCACCCAAATCTGACTCCCAAGCATGTGTACGTGTGTCTGTGTTTGCCTTTTTTTCCTCAAGTAATGTTTTCCAGAATGTCAGTGTCAAATAATAAAGAAAGAGATTATTTTGACAGAAGCTTGGGGATGCTGTGACTGGAAGGGGCATGTCCTTCACAGTCAAATCATGGAAATGTTACCTTCAAACTGATGTTCTCCTGGAGGCAGGCCAAGAAGAGTGCAGTGCTTTACAAGCCAGTATGACAAAGGAATAAAATAGTGGGGAAGAAGGGATTTAAGAAATGGAGGTTGTGTGACTATCTAGATGTGATTTTTTTTTTTTTTTAAATCTGATTTTGCTATTTTAGTTTCTAAACCGTTTGCCAGTGAAAAGCTGAGAAGTAATTACTATTGACAGTGTTTTGTTTTGTTTTAATTTGATAAACCTGGGTTGGCTGGAGTGTCTGATTATAAGCAGTTCTTTTAAGCTTCGAGTCTGTTAGTTTACTGCATCACTTTCTGAAAAAAGAGGATGCTAATACTGCGCTCTGTGTCAATAACCTTCCTTTTGATACAGCTGCTGAGTTCAAATGAAACACCAACATGGAGAATGGAGCATGGATCTAACACTGCATCATGATTTTTTCATGTAGAAAGAAGGAAGGTACAAGCACAGGAACTTCAGATGGTGGAGTAGTATATTTTCTTCATTGTTCATTAATTCGACATTCCTCATGGAGTCTGTCAATAGGTAGTACTGAAGCATTCATTTGGATATTTTGTCCTACTTCCCTTCACCAAAGTTGACTACAAGTCCTGAGCAAAACAAAAAGATGTTGGATGCACAATTGCTTATGTCCAGCAAGCTGAAACACCTTTTCCTAATTTGATGCCAGAGACATTTCCACAGGCATCTAGTCCTCTGCAGTGTCAGAATTTCTAAAATTTGTCACAGGCAAACCTGCCTTGGCTTGCACAGTCCCCCGAGGCTGATGAGCCTTTCAGACCTACTCAGACGGAGACCCCAGAGTCTGTAAAGTTGAGTCCTCAGACTGATTTCTCCTTTCCAGTGGCATTTGGTATCATATTGGCTTTTCTTTATTATCAACTAGTAACCTAACTCCACTCTACAAGGTAGGATGAAGAAGTTACTGGCCTTCAAAGAGTTCAGAATTCTGAAGATGAGCAAAGCTGTACTCATTCCTGTTTTAAAGGTCTGGACTATGATGCCTACTCAGCTCTGTGGACTTGGCAGGTGGGAATTCATATTCTTAGTTTAGGCATATTCCTGCTGATATATATTATACGTGTTTGGTGCCGCAGAATGAATTTTTTCTTGCCAGCAATGAATTTCTGCACTGTTTGGATCTGTGATACGCAAGAAAGGTCTGAGTGAGGTTTTTTTAAAATTTTTCTCTTTTTTTTAATTAAAAATTCAGACCTTGATTGACTGTGGAACTCTGAGATACCAGTTTTGTTTTTGTACTTTAATTATACCCAGCTGTTATCTAAAGTTTTATCCTTCATAACCTTCTTGGAGTAAAGGTCTTTGTTACATATTTGCACTGTAAGTAGTACAATTGGCTAACAAAGCACTGACATAAAGATGTTATTCAAGTAACGCTTGAATAACTGTGAAAGGAATCAAATTTTAATCTTTTGAAATTTTACTTATTGTTTAATTAAAGTGCTAGGGTTGGGAAAAAAAGAAAGGAGCTGTCTGTTATGAATTCACTACTTTGTCTCCATTTAGAGGAATGAAACAGTATTTTGGTCACATCTCTGAAATATCCAGCAAATTAAATAAAATCAAATAAAGATTTGTGTAATCAGGAAAATCAAAGTCTGTAATTAAACAAAAACACTTGCTGTTTTAGAATAAATCAGTGTCTCAGGCCGCCTTTGCAGGCAGTGAAACAAAAACATAAGTGTGCTGGTTTTGGCTGGGATAGAGTTAATTTTCTTCGTAGTAGCTAGCATGGGGCTGTGTTTTGGATTTGTGCTGGAAACAGTGTTGGTAACACAGGGATGTTTTAGTTATTGCTGAGCAGTGCTCACACAGAGTCAAGGCCTTTTCTGCTTCTCACCCCACCCCACCAGCGAGGAGGCTGGGGGTGCACAAGAAGTTGGGAGGGGACACGGCTGGGACAGCTGACCCCAACTGACCGAAGGGATATTCCATACCATGTGAGATCATGTTCTGCAGATAAAGCTAGGGGAAGAAGAAGGAAGGGGGGGAGATGTTCGGAGTGATGTCATTTGCCTTCCCAAGTAACCATTATGTGTGATGGAGCCCTGCTTTCCTGGAGATGGCTGAACACCTGCCTGC
>NW_008794665.1:1654663-1689847 GCF_000699145.1 Aptenodytes forsteri
CTGCTCAGCAATAACTAAAACATCCCTGTGTTATCAACACTGTTTCCAGCACAAATCCAAAACACAGCCCCATACTAGCTACTACGAAGAAAATTAACTCTATCCCAGCCAAAACCAGCACAATGTCATGGATCTGTTGCTTCCTCTTTGCTATTAGCTATAATTTTCCTCCATTCTGGTTGTCTTCCTCCCCACAAGCTGCTAATGCAGCTGCAGTAGGGTGATGATTTCTGTTGGCAATATTATTCAGCACTACTCTGCTTCTTTTTGGAACAAATAAAAGGTTCCACTTGGTCTCAAATGTTTAACTCTGTGATCCTGTCATAGCAGTGTCCTCAACTGCTGCAGTGAAGTTGGCATCTAAAAGAAAATATTACTAACTTCAAAGCAAATGATACCAAAGTATGCTGATGTAAGAGGTAGACACTGACACTAGAGGGTTCTGGCTTGAACACCGAAGCAACAAGAATTAAACGTAGCTTCCTAATTGAAAGAATTGTACAAAGAAGAGAGGACACACTATTCTGGTAGTTTTCTAGGCTCAGTGCCAATTTATTTTATCCAACTGAAACTTTCTAGTAGGAGTCTGAGTAAACTGGCCATCTGAACAGGATGACTAGACCTATGCCTGGGATTATTTCTGCCTGTGTCCTCTCATTCACTCTAAAAGAAAATACTAATGGATAGTGTTTGGGTTTTATGACGATGGGAGTCTTTCTGAGGGCTACTTGGAAGAGACAGTATCCCCCTTACAAAGCTGGGAAAAAGCATCTCTGCCAGAAAGCTGGCCAACCTGGTAAGGAGTGCCTTAAACTAGGGGCATGGTCTGGGGCAGCCAGCTCTAGGTGGCCCTGCTTGAGCAGGGAGGTTGGACCAAACAATCTCCAGAGGTATCTCCCAACCCCAGCCATTCTGTGATCTTAATTAACCTGTATATTCAAGTTGCTTCTATTAAAAATGAGCAACTTTTTTAAAACAGTCATGTCTGAGATGATTATTTCCTGTAGATCAACAAAAAATAACTGTGGTAATTGCATGGGGTTTTGGGAGTGACTGGTGCGTATGCATATAAAATATTTCCATTCCACAGAATATACATAATGGTCTGAACACCAACAGGGTTGCAAACTGTTGTTAATCTAGGTGTGATTGCTGGTTCTCTGGACTGCTGCAGGTCTTCTAAACCATTTTCTTTGGGGTTTTGGTTTTTTTTAGGGGGTGTTTGTTTTGGGGGTTGGGTTTTTTTGTGTGTGTGTGTGTGTATTGCTTTCCCCCCGCCCTGTTCTATGTGTAACTTGGGGTTAATGCTTCAGTACTGGAAAGCAGCTGTGAAGAGATTAAGTAGATAACCTCAGAAAACCACTTTGGTTTTAGCAAATAGCTGTCTATGTATGTGTGATAAGCAAAACTTTCTGAGAGGGCATTTAAAGAAGGTATGGTAAACATCTGTATTTTGATGAATTCAAAATTTGAGAGAAAAGCAAAAGTGAGAAGAAGATACAGAGACTGAACAGACTCGTTTAGCATGGGGGGAAAAACAAATAGGAAAACAGAGTTGTATAGGCAAGTAGGGAAGCATACGAAGAAATTTAATCTCTACTGTACAAAGGACAGTCAATGGAGGGGGCAGATAAGGGCCATGGTCACATCAGTAGAATTAAGAAGGTGGTATCTGTCAGTGCAAGAGTTTGTGTGGAGGCAAATGATTACACACACAATAATCACGTTTTCTTCTTAATAAACAAAGTTAACAGGAACTTTCTAACAGCAGCATGTAGAAAGTGGCTGGCTTTTTTTTTTTTTTTTCTTTTTAAACTTGTCTGCATAACTTGTGCCATGAACACCTTTTCCTTCAAGCGGTAGATCTGCCTTTCCCGAAGGAGCAGCAAGATTTGAACCTCTATCTGTCAAATGCAGATAGACCCATTAGTCATTTATTTTGTGTGGTGACTCAGTAGGTGACCCAGTCTTACCTTTTCATGCTCATCTTGCACAACAAATTAAAACTGAGTCTATTACCCAGAAGCAAAATGAGACTGAAAGCTACTGACGGGCTTTCCTTTCAATTAAGCCTTAAAGTTTATCAGCTGACTTTGGTCCTGGCTTTCTGAAGGCAGATTTGAAGATGCAAATCTGGGATGTTTCTCCTTCCGATAGCTGCAAACCAGAGCTATGGTGAGCTTTCAGGTAAAAAAAAAAAACAAACCCAACCAAAAAACCTAACAAACCCAAAGTTTTTTCACATACCTGTTGAAATGCTCTATAGTTCTGCCATAGAAACATTTGAATTACTGTGCACCACACCTCACTTACTTCTAACAAACTTAATTAGAATAGCCGCAGTACTGGGATATCTCTCTAAGGGTAACCTAATGATACGGAGATGCAATGACTGCTGCTTGATCAGGGTAGAATTAGTCTATGTTCTGCTCAGTGGCACAGCAGCTCCCTGCTGCTGTGCCACTAAATGTTGTTTAACCAGGTGATAAATAAGTGTGAAATTCTGAATCCTGATCCCTTTTAATGCAGCAGATTAAAATGGGAGGCAAACAAATTGTGGTAAGTCTCGTTGTTTTTAAATTTTAATTTGTTTTAAGTTTTATCTTGCTTTTCAGTCAGGGCCTCCTTCCTCCACCAGGAGGAAAAAAAAAAAATTATTTAATTTTAGTTTTACAAATGTTTTCTATTCTGTCATATTCCTTTTGTGATTTGAGGGGTGACCTTAGACCTTTTCTTTTCAAGCATTTCTTCACTGTTTGCTTCCATTTTTGAATTTCCTGTGGGGATTTAAGAAAATCTTTGGGGACATGGTTAGCCATAACAAGAGAGAATGTATTTTGTGTTCCGGCTGTTTTTTCCAGCTCTCAACAGATGGGGTAAAGCTGCAGGTCAGATGCAAATAACATGATATTCCTGTTTGATTCTGCTAAATATCTTCAGAACAGCCTCCCTTTTACCCACTTTATCCTGTCCATTCTTATCTCTGATCTAAACAAGGAGAAAATCCCAAACAGCTTAGAGAATTGGACTAAAGTCTCAAAAATGAGAACATGTACGATGTACGTGTGTCACAGATGGGCAAGGGTATTGCTCATGGCTGCTAAGGCTGATCTCTCGGTTTAGCTGTGTGTACATTTAAGACCTGGATTGCTAGATGACACCTGTGATAGGCACCAAGATTAGTATATTTTTTATTAAATGAAATTTAAAAGTTCTGAAGTAATATTGATGTTAATTTGGGTCCTGGTACATATCAGGGATCACTGGGCACTACTGCAATGCTAATGGGAGTGGTGTTGGGGAGAACCAGGAAGCGCTGAAAAAATGGAATTTCAAAAAGCTTTCAGCTGGAGTTTCTTTTATATCTCATTTGAACTTGCTCACACATCCAGAGTGAAAATTACTGCATAGAACATTTCCATGAAAGCCTTCATCTTTGTTGTACTTAAAGAAAAAAAACAAACCATAAAGTATGGATGTAATGACTGCTTTGTTAGGGAACAGCACACTTTAAAGTTCTGAATGAAAGCTTTTATCTAGTAGCCGGAAATTTTGCTTCTTGGAAGTAGCAGGAAGACACTTCTCTTGTAGGTCTGTGTTTGCCTATATGCAGATGCTGCATAAGCATTTAGGAAAATTGCATTTGTTCAGTGTTGTTGATAATCACAGGAGTTCAAATTGTTTTCTAAGGTGTCCCCAATGTGTAAGTACAAAATTCCAGTGCTGTACAAATAGCACGGGACTTAACTGCTTTTACAGGTCTATTTGATGTAAGCAGTCTTGTCAAACAGATAAAAAATTATCCAATAATGTGAAAAACTAATAGGCCTTGACTGTAGCTTGAAAAAATGCTGATCCTGATAAGGATCTAAATCATTCATGATTCAGTTGGATCAGCAGTGAATGATTTTGTGCATCTTTGGCTCCATTCCAAATCAAAGGGTTGGATTTTTGAAAGTGAAGGAATTGGATTTATATGTGACTTACATTCCAGCTTATTTTGTATTTGAGCAATCAGATGGAGATTTTTCCTGAAGCTGGTAAATGTTTGGGTTGCCCAACTCAGTACATCCTGCTTTTTGGGAGTGCTAACCATCTGCCTTCTGGGTTTGGGCAGAATCATTAGTCCCTTCCAGAAATGTTGACTTTAATCTTTTACTTAGTTCTTAAGCTAGCTAAATTTTTATTTACTGGAAAACTGTCATGTAACAGTAATTGTACCAGTATATGAAAACCAGAATGGTAAACTGACTGTAATACAAAGAGAAAATAAATTTAGCAGTGAAGAAGGTCCAAATTTAAACTGAACTGAGTCCCAGTATAGCAAACAAATACGGGAGAAACTATGAATTTGAGTAACCTCAGGAAGTGTGGGTATGATGCTGGCCTTATTACTTAGCCAAACTGAGAACCGTGAAAAGAGGAATCAGTATTAAGCAGAATAAAACCCCTTCAACACTGTTAAAACTATCATTTCATTATTTTAGAATGCTATAATAATTGTTTACTTCATTTCTTTTAATATGTATTAGGTTGTAATGGACCAATAAACACCGTCCTTTTTCAGGGTATTTACAAATTTGAGAAAAGCATTTTGTATTACTACTTTAAGTGGAACTAATCATGGAATTGACGTCATGTTGATGGAAGTCATCATCAAACTGCCCATTGACTTTAGCGTGTATGACCCATACTAATAAGTCTGCAAGACAAGAACTGCATTTTAGATGTAGCTTGTATGTTTAGGTCATACCAGTTACTTGTCTATGCGAATAGAATATGGAGATAACAGTCACACAAATAACGCCAATCAGCTAATATAGCTTCAAAAGTCAAGCGTTCACAATGCTAGACAAATATTCTCCTTGTGTACCTACATTAATAGTCTTTATATTATGTTCTATTTTTTACTCTACATGGCTTCTACCTCACAGTGCATTGGATAGACTGAACGGATTCCTTCTGTTAGCAACTTTGATACTTTGCTTTTACCTTGATGTTCAGTGTGTATCCCTATATCTTATTTACTGCACTCCATTTAAGTTCTTTCTGAAGTCAGAATTACGCATTGTCTCATGAGCTTTTCCATGGCACTCATTGCCATAGTATCTGAGTGCATCACAAACATTAATGAATTTATTTTCACAACAGTAACTTCTGTTGACTTCAGTCACTGTTGCAAGTGCTCAGCGCTTCTGCAAATCAGACCCTAGGGTCTCCAGGCAGGCAACCAGAAAATAAGAGCACGCAATTGCTGACTATCTGTAAAAGCCCACTATATGTGGGTTTTTGTCAGATGGGATTCATAGATGCTTGCTGATAGCAGAGTGCTGGTGAGACTGGGGATTCTTGGTTGCGTTCCAGGCTCTGGTGTGGAATATACTCCATTTACTCCAAATTATCCCATGTCTGATTCCACTTTTCTCCGTTCCTTGTTCTAGGCTCTTTCTCTTTACTTACTGAGGCCTTGTTTTCACTACTTAGGCTTCTTGCCAGCGAGTCTCTCTCTCCCTCCTGCTTATTGTATGAGTCAGTCTTTTTCTTCTTTCTTTTTTTTCCCCTCTTCTTCTTCCGATTCTCATTATGAGATTCCTGTTCCATTCTCCCTGTCCTCTGGATCCAAATTTAGACTTCATTGTTTCCTTCCTGTTCCATTGTCCCATTCCACCACCACTACCTCAGCTCCCCGACAGTCCTAGGTTTAGTTCAGATCTTTGCCGTTTTCCTTTATATCAATTCTATTTCTTCCCCTTAGCTCCTCTTTCTCGTATTTCTTGCAAAGCAAATCCAGACTCCTGCTTTCCAAATTTTCTACGTTTTCTTATATCCTATCATTCATATTCCTGTTTGTCCCAATCCTCATCCAAAATGTTATTTCATTCCTGCTTCCTCTGCTTCTAATGAAGTCCCAGTTTCCCCCCAGGGCCTTCTGGATGCCTTTCCTAAGCATCTTTTCCTTGAATTTTAGACACCCCCCCCATTTCCCTTCAACCTGTCACTGCCAGTTTCCTTCTTTAGTCACTTTTCTTACCTACCCATGACCGTCACTCACTTCCCCCCCGCCATTTTGCCCTTATTCTTGCATACCCCTCCTGATGTCTTTCTTGTCCCCCTTTTGTATTCTTGTCAGGAAGGTTCCTTGGCTGTGTTCTGTCCTCCTTTTCCAATAAATCTGGGAAAAGTACTGGAGGAACGAGCTGCCTGTTCTCTGGGCCTGATTTGCCTGCAGTCTACTAGAGCTGCAGCTTCAGGGACAGTCTCAGTCAGTCTCGGGCTGGAGCTCCACCACTGTGGAGTAGGTAGTGAATTCAGATCAGAATAGACCTTGTGAATCAGATGTCAGTGTTCGTTTGAACCCTCTTGTGTCAGAGGTCCATGAGGGTGGCTGCGGCATACCTTTGAAATGAAACCTGGGGGGACTGGGAAAGGATGCTGAAACGGCAACATGAGGAACGCTCTCTCTTCTACAACACCAGTTTAATTAAATTTGTTTAAAAAAGATAAATTAGACTCAGAGAGATACTCACTAGAGGGAAAAAAAAGTGCTCAGGTGGTTATAACAATGATAAGGAATTTATAATTGTCATATCGGAATACGTTTGTCTGAGTGAGAAATTGACATTATCACCTACAGATTCCCCCTTGGGCCCCCCCCCCCCCCCCCTTTTTTCCCCCCTTTTTTTTTTTTTTCTTTTCAACAGCCAAAGGTAGATGAGGCATATTCGCATCAGGTAATCAACTTTTAGATGAATGCTGTTGTGTCTCTGCACTTTGACTTAGCATGTCATCATTTTGTACATATGCAGCTATATATATGTGTGCACAGAAAGCTATTCCATTTGTTGGTATACATAAAAGTGGAAGCATTTCCTAGGTTCTCAGTATTTCAGTTGATATAGATTAGTGTAAGGAAACATGAAATGTACATTTTTTTTTTTCCCTTTTCTGTTGAATAGTCACAGCAATTTTATACTGGCTACTGGGAGAGGTGAATTCTTTTAAATATACATTCCTTACAGAGAGAATTTTAGGGAAATAGTTTTAATTTTGATATGTTGTTACAGAGTGTAAAGAAAAGTGGAAAACTAGGATGGAAATGGGCCTCAAGAGGTAATCCTCTTACCCCAAGTCATTTTATATGTATCGTTCCAAGCAGATATCTGTCTTGCCTGTTCTAATTACAGACTTTCCACATCCTCGCCAGGCAATTTGTCACAGTCTGTTACTCTCTTCACTGTTTGAAAGTTTCCATTATGTTTAATATGCATTGTTCTTGCTGCAAGTTGAATGCATTAATGAACATGGAAAACAGGCTATTCCCGTCCTCTTTGTTAGCAGCCTTTTATGTACCTGTGGATTATCATCCTGCATCTCCTCTAGTTTATCTATAGCCTGTCGTCAATGCTGCTACACATTATTTTGCTAATCGCTGAGATCTCAGATGAGAGAATTTTATCCCGGCTTCTTAAGTACTATTTGTTGGAGCTTATCTGAAATTCTGAAAAGGCAGATACTATATCCAGGCAGCCAGATGGGTAGATTTAAAGGGCTGAAAAAAGTCCTCCTTGTTTACCTGGAAGAAAATTTCTCCACTACGTTTCTTTAAGATCTCTGTGGACTATTTTCATACCCAACTTGTTGTCCCTAACAGACTTTTCTCTACTGTGTGTTGTAGATTTTTTCAGTGACTTTTTGTCTGCCTTAAATTCAGACTGTCAAGGTGTTCCTGCTTCTGTAACTGCATAATGAGTTCAATGCATTTTAGAAGTAACTGGGAACTAAGTTAAATGAAAAACTTTTTGCTTAGACAAAACACTTCAACATCTTTCTCAAAAAAAAAAAAAAATTGAAAGTGATTGTTAGGAAAATGTCTATTTATACGTGTGAAATTTAGACAAATTTGTTATGGTTTGGGAAACAAACCACAGATGATATAACCTGTTTAGCTCCTTTATATTTTTTGAGCAATGTGAGGGAACACTAAGAACATAGTTAAATTTTAACATGTGGCTTTGGTGTCTAAGCACAACTGTCTATTCAATTGCTTTGCCCAGCAGTATGCTGCTGCACTTGTTTTCAGTGCTCCCCATCCTGTGAGCTGAGCTAAACATTTTGTTGCCCTGTTTGCGTGGCAAGAGGATTGTTCAAATTGGTTTATTTCTTCCTCATGTCCCCATTTTTCTTAGGTTCCCTGTCTTGATTTTCAGTAGTTGGCAGCCTTGGACTTCACCCCCCTGGTGAAGCACAGTAAGAAAGCATGAGCTTACTTAAGGTGTAAGCAGGTGTCTGCAGGAGAGGAGGACTAAGGAATAAGCTTGAGGCGCAATGGGAGAACAGTTGAACTTGTACGTATTACTCGTATTACTCGCCAGAGCCTGGGCTTGAACTCGTTCACAGTTAACTGTGAGGATTGGTGAGACCTGATTTGTAGGGTTGACATCTCATATTCTTCTACAGATTGTCTACACAGAGGATCACAGTGTGCTTGTTAACAGTTCTTTCGTAAGCTTATTGTATTAATCTAATTACATGATCAGGTGTTGTTTGGTTTGGTTTGTTGTTTTTTTTTTTTAAATGCTGTAGGCGTGACAACCTGTGCTATGGGAATGAAACAAAGTTGCATAGATCATCTTTTGCTTTCTTTATTTGCTGCAAGACACATAGAAAAAGAGGCAGTGGAATAGAAAGCAAAATAGTCTGGAAAACTTTGCTATAGAGAACCAGCATTTGCTGAATATGCAGCGAGCCACACAAACTTTCATGATTGTTCTTTTCTGGCTCCCCCACTTGATATACATGATATTCACTTGAGGAAGTTCTGAGTGGTTATACTGTTAATCATATAATTAGAAATGTGTTTCATGGAGATATATAGTGGGTTCTAAGATATTGTTTTCTAATTAGCCAGCTACAATTAATTGACTCATGGACAATATTACCTTTCATTGCTGCCCCTCTGTTCCTTGTGTATAATATGGACCACCTAGTTTTACTGGAGAGTTATGATGCAAGATTAATTATGTTTGTTTAAAAGAGGAGCACACTAAGATAATACAACAAGAGAACCATAGAAAGGCCATGAGGAAAGTAATAATTCTGTATTCAGTGCAGGGTTTGGCTTGTATCCAGTAAATACACTGTGGGATTACACTCTGGGTAGTGCATGTGGAAAGAAAAGATGAATAACTGTCAGTTGAGTACTATCCATACCCTGCCTTGAACAAAACAGATGTCCTGTAGAAAGATGATATTTGAATGTAAATAGAGAATATGCCATATGCATACAAGGATGTCAGGGAGAGTTTGTTTAGACAGGTTTATTTCTGGAATCATCCAACGTCTGAGGTATTGAATTTGCTGCTGCCGTATTCTTTAACTGCTAAGAGTTTCTGTGGGGGGTTGTAAAATTCATGATACCTGCATTTTATAGGATGCCTAGCTTTAATTTAGTCTATTGCTATAATAAGCATACTGGGAATTTTCTGGAAGGAAAACAAGTACTGGGATAATAATAAGGTAATATATGAAAGAGTAGGTCATGCACGTGGAGAAATAGTGCCAGGTAGTAACTGAAATGCAAGGTTATATCAGATAAACAAATTAACTATGTCAGGGAGTAGTTAAGAATCCCTATTGAATTTCCAGGCCTAAATTTAGTATAAGTAATAAGACTACGTTGATAAGTGCTTGATCAGCGGAGACAATGAATGTGGCATACCAGGAGAGGTCAGAGGCACTTGTCAGGAAACACAAGAGAAATGTGTTATTTCAGCTCACCATGATTGCTGCCTCCCCATGGCAATTGGGTAGTAGCTGTCAAGCATTTCAGACTAAACTTTTAGACACCATAAATGACTTTTCATTGAGGAAGCTAATCAGGGAATCAATAGAGGTGCAGTTTATTGACACAATGTTATTACCAAAGTACATTCTGTAACAACGTGCTTAAACTCATCATCCTTTCAGGAGCAACAGAAGTCAGAAGAACCAATTCCACAAACAGACTTCTAGAAAAATGAGGATGTTTGTTAAAAAGAAACTAAGAGAGGTGGCTAAAAAATCATCTTTACAGATGACATGGATATTGTTTCAAGCCACTGTATTGGAAGCTAAAAAAAAAAAAAAATGCATTAAAGCATTTTAGAAAGACCAAATTAAAAAAGCATCATTGTTAAACGCCAAGATTGGAGAGATTACTATATACACAAATGTTCTTCACAAAATTGAGTCCCCATTCCAATATGAAAAATAAAAAAGAATGCAAAATCTGTTTTGTTAGATGTAAAAAAATGTAGTAAGGCAGAGCAAACAAGATTGAGGAGGAACTTCCACAGACTTTTCTCTAACTCGTTAGGCGTGGGATGCCTGTCGGGTAGTCTGTAAGGCCAGTGGAGGATCAGAGTATAAGAAGTTGAAGGACAGCACACACACACAAAAAGGATTTGTTGCAGTAACAGTAAATGCAAAGTAAATTGGGCAGATTCCCACATGGTGACATCTTTTTTTGCAGGAGTTGATTAGAGGATGTAATTCAGTAGAAGAGGCAGCAGAGCAAGCTGACAAAATAAGCAGTACATATTGGTTAAAAATATCTGAACATGGTGGCATTTGCCCAAGAGTTCTAGAGGATTTTTAAGGGTGAAATAGTTAAATTGAACTGTATTTACTGTGTTGTCTCTTGCCTAACACTTCCTTGGTACCAAAAAGTTGGAATAAGATTAATGTGATGTCAAGCTATAAAACGATATCTTGAGAGTATCCAGGGAACTACTAACTAGTAAGCTTGCGTTCAGCAAATTGATAGAAACTATAACAAGGAATAGTTATTGGACATATAAATAAGTATGATATGCTGGGGAAGACTCAATATGGCTTATTTAGTCATTCCTCACTGTTAGAATTTACTTTGGGGGCTAGAGTAGTCCTGTTGATAGGATCTGCTTAGGTTTCCAGAAAGTATTTGGAAAGGTTTCTCACCAACAAGACTATTGAAAAAACTATTGTAAAAAAACCACCCCAAAACAACAGGGTGGGAATTAGTGTTCAGTTTTCTTAATTGAGAGGATGTCATAGGATTTTGCACAAGGGTCTGAATATTCTGGAGAAGTGGGTTTATAGTGACTAATGACGAAATTCTCATGAGATTGCTAAACTAGCCAAGATAATGAAGAGAAGAAGCAACTTCTAAGAGCAGCAAAAAAGCGGATGAAATTCAGTCTAAGTAAATGTGAGGACATGCACATGGAAGTAGAAAAAAATCCCAATTGTAATCATGTACAGTGATGGGTAACCAATTAATTACTGCTTTTTAAGAATGAGATGTAGGTGCTGCAATGAATAATTCTAGGCAGATGTCCTATCTCTCTATGGCAATAAAAAAAAAAAAAAGAAGGTGATATTAGAAATTATTGGGAAAAGAGTGGAAAACCCCCAGAAACACTTTTTTGTGGCTTTGTATAAGTTTACAGTATGCCCATGTCTTGAAGACTATCTTAGAAGGATATGTTAGAACTTGCAAAGGTAAGAAGAAGAATGACAAAGTTTATTCAAGAATTGCTTTCTCCTAAGTAGCAACTGAATAATCAAGGACTCTTGAGTCTAGAAAAAGGTATGACTAAAGGGTATATGACAGGAATCCAGAAATCATTGTTAGGCTGAGGGAAGATGAATGGAAAATTATTATTTACAGTTTCATTCTCTATAAGAACAATAGGGCATCAAACGAAGCTAGCAGAAGGCAGTCTCAAAACGAGCAAGAGAAGATGCTCCTCAGAAGACATAATTAAGCTGTGCAAAACTGTGCTGTTGGGTGTTAGGAATGCTGAGTGGTTTTTATGGATCCAAAAAAGCAAGTGCACAAAAGCCGGGAAAGAGATTCCAGAGGGCTGTTAAGTATAAATATACCACCACTGATTGAGAAAGCTCCTAAGCAGCAAATCACTGGAGGTAAGGAGCTTTAGAATGATGGCACAAATATGGGAAAGGAGAGACAAAGTGTGGATTTATGATGAAAAGAAGCAAATAATAACAGTGGTGAGGAATGGGAAGGTGTGGATGTGCTATATGAGAAAGGGTGGAGACAGAGAGGAAGAGTGAGCAGAGCTGGTAGAAACTGCAGGTGGCTGAAAGTAGCAAGAATGGGAATTTGGCACCAATGCTGGGTAGCACTGATGTAATTTAGAAAAGGAGTGGTATGAAGACCACAAGAGAATGGCAAAGGAAGGGAGTCAAAAATGCATATATTTTGTGTGTATAGCAATATTTCGTTCTTTGACTGAGTGTTAGAAAGTCTATTGATCCTGATCTAATAGTACACTGTAGGTTAGTTGATTTGAAATGTTAGATTGATTTAATATTTTCAAAGTACAAGAATTATATTTAAGATGTTTGCAGACTATTGTGGTTAAAGAAATTAACATAAGAAAGTTTAAGAATTAGAGCTGTGTTGAGATGTAAATTCAAGTACAGTCTAAGTTTCTTAAGTATGTGTTTTCTCACATGTATGATAATGAAATAGGGATCATCAACTAGCTTAGTAGATTCGCAGAGCCCATACTGTAATTTCATTCCTGGTCTTGTCATAGATCTCTCTCATATCTGTAGAATATATATTACTTTGTTTTTATGTTGTTTTGTTCTCTTACTCATTAGTTCTTTATTTTCTCAGAGCACAGTCACTTTAGCTTGTTAGCATAGCGAGGATCAACAGAAACATCAAAATCTTCCAGGTATCCAAGCAAAAGAAAGTAGAAATGAATCTGGCTGAACTCCACTACTGCATGTTCTTTAAAAAAAAATTCCCCAGTGAATGAAATGATATAAGCTTTCCAAAGAGTTGATTACAGAGAGGCTCAGGAAAGGCCACTGAGTATGAGGTAAGTGCCTATGTTTTACATTAGGCTGAGACATAAAATTAGGGCTGATAAACACAGTGCTTTCAAAGGCATGCTGAAGTTGAGCTCAAAGTCATAGCTAATAAAAGAAGCAGGGAAGAGGACATTTTGCTTACCGAGTAACTTTTTTGCCCAAATCACTGGTTAATCCTTAATGTAGTTATTTCCAATGTCTAGTTAATTCAGACATGCAAAATACTTCCCAATTACATATATCATAGAAAACAGAAATTACCCAGTAGAACGTCAGTTCCAGGAACTCTGCTAAATCATGTTGATTGCTCTCTAACATCTGCTAGTAAAAGACAAAAATTTTGTGGGGTACAGTTTTGCTAGATTTATTTGTCTCGTTTAGATCTAAAAGAGGATTATCTTCCCTTTGAAAGCTGATTCCTTTGATTACTATCATGCATAGTTTCATTTCCAACCTAATATTCTATGCAGAATGCATTGCACATGACTCCTAAGTAGTTCTGTTATTTATTTGTCCCGCTGCAGTGGGAGCTGGTTCAGAATGAAAATCCTGTATTATGTGTTGACAGGTATTAAAGGCAAAGTGTGAAACCACAGAAACCACAAGGTTTACCTGATGATTGTTTTTTACTGCAATTATCTTAGTCTCAATGTAACTAATTGGATTACATGTGAAAATGCAAATAACCCTGGGTTTTCAAGGTTTGAATGAGGAATAACCATTTTGCAATAGTTTTTCACACTAAAGGGAGTTCTCTCTGAGGCTTAGGTCCTACCTGTCATTCAAATGGATTGTGATCATGATTTTGGGCCAACCTGACAAAGTTGCCTGGCAGTTGGTAGTTATCTGCCTATATAAATGCCAGCAGCTATTCTAGGACCTGGGGATGTTCAATGAGTTTGGGTTTTCCTTGAGAGATGCAAAAACATCTCTCTCTCCTCCTTTTTCACCAGTTGTCTGAAGATTGTTTCTTGTTTCAGAGCTGGCATATGATACGGAGATAATCTGTCCCTTTTTTTTAGGGATGAGGTTAGGAGAATCTTCTCGTTGACTTTAAAGTGTGACTGAGGTTGCCAATGAAAGCTGATGCCATGTCATTTGGTTTGCAGGTATCTAATTTCTGTGTCATACAGAACCTTTCACAAGACCATTCGGTGACTGCTACTTCCTCAGATGGACCTTCATAATAGCCCCAGTTTTTAGGTCTGATTTTGTGACCAAATTTGATGAGTTATTTGATTTGACTCTGGTATACTTAGAGAGCTTAGGTCTTTGCCTGACTGAGTTTTCTTACATTGCTTTTTTAAATGCATTCTGATTTGAAGCAGAATGCTGTTTTTCTACAGATGGAGCCTTTTCTGTCTGTCATATTTATTTGTATTTTTCACATTTTCTGTGTAAAATGAAGGCAATTACTCTATGCCTCATTGTGTTTAGACATTTTTCACTGGGCTTGCAGTGTTGCTTCTGTTATCATTCATTTCTAGAAACCTTTTTATTTGTAGTTCTATGGAATGCTCAAACTATATATCTGCATCAGTTTTATCTGTCTGGCATAGTCTGTCCGTCTAGGAATACTTACCAGCTGTGGAAGAACTTTGCCTATCTAAGAGCAGTTTTCAGTGATAAAAGGGCTTCTGCAGAAAAGAAAGGAAAGGGTTATTTTACAATGAGTTGTAGAGATATTCAGAAGAATGTTTTGTATTTGTGATTCTGGAGTGCTGATGCAATTTCTATTGAAATAGTGACTTCAGATGGATAGTGTTTGGTTTCAGGCATAAAGGGTTTGTCAGGAAATAGCGAACTGAGTTGCATTTTAGGTGGGAATTGTAAGATTCCTTGGAGACTGATCTGCCATTTCTAGTACATGCTGGACTGCCATTTAAGTCACTCTGAGTCTGGGGTGCCTGAAGAATAATCAGGTTGTTTCATCGACTTCAGATTTTTTTTTTTCTTTATTTTAAGCAATTCGTTGTAGTGAACTGTCACTGGGTAAAGGTAGAGGTATATTTTAGGTCCTCACACCTGTTTGAAGAACCTATATCATCTGCCCAGTATTGCTGAGAATTGATTAATCTAGTGTTTTATTGCTCTGAATCACTGACAGGGAATGCTACTATACATGCTCACATGCTGTCATCCTTCACTTGATGAACACTAACAAAACATAAAAAAGTGCTGATATAATACAATGGAGAAATGTATAAGCCTCTTGACTGATAGTTTCACTTAAACAGTATTGTGACAAAATAGAGTAAACCATATTTCTTAATCCTTTCAGTATGTAACTCTACAGGGTTCCCCCCCTCCCCCAGGCCCCGTTGATCTCAAATGCACTTGAGTTGTCAGGGGAAAGCTCAGTGAGGTCATCAAAACACAAGTATTGGGAAGGGAATATTATTTTCCAGAATAATTTGAAATTACGTGGCTGAAGATGTTACTGTTACCAGGTAACCTGAATATTTAATTTGAGCCCTTTAAGTGTGTTTTGAGTGACCTCATGGCAATCTTTGTTACCAGCACGATGAGACAAATGCAGTTCAAGACCCATTAAGACAAATGATAACCATGTGAATGATACTATTCAAAATGACTCTACTAAAAGCTCTGGCAGTGCTCTTTTATACTGCCCAAAATTCTACTACTAGACAAGCAAGTTTTAAACAGGGAGGCCACAATGAGAGCTTGGTGTGGTTTTTATGTAGATCTGTATTTTGCAAATGAATTCGTCGTTTTTTTCTGTCTTTATGGGTCCTATGATTCTTCTTCCTTCAGCTGCAAATGACACGGAAATTATTTCTTTCACATCAATTGATGGATCTTTCTTCAACCGCTTCTGAAATGTAGAGGGTTTCACTTTCAGTCTATTTCATTTTTTGTCATTTCATAAACACAATATACATACAAATACACACATTAGAGGTTCTTGTGCATGCATGTTCTGGTGTAAAGTGACAGTTTCATGAAGACTTCTGTGAATGCTATTAGACTAAAGATAAGTTCCTAAACTTACCGATCTTTATACATGTAAAAAGTTAGACTAATCATAGATTTAGATTTAGATATCTTTATTTACATAAGGACGGACATAGTTTCAACAGAGAAAAAGACTATTTTTATTGTGGGATGTTAAAGTATGGCAAGTTACAATAAACACTTCACTGATATTTCCAGTGGAAATCTTAATTCCTTTGGAGATCTGTAGACACCATGCTAAAAAAGACTGATGAAACCTAATTACAGTTGCTTCATAGTTAAACTTTCAGCTGTGCACTGACAAATAAAATCTTTTTTCTACATTTTATTCATCATCCCTTCTTACTGAAGACCTAAATTTGAAAGATTCATTAATGTTTTCTATAATTATATGTGCTTTCAATAAAAATTTGTTTTTACTTGATATAATTACCATTTGCATGTAGTAATTGAAATAAATTTGCTTATGTAAATCAGAATACTTCTTCGCATATAAGCTACTTTTAATAGCCATGTAATTTTATGAAGTTCTTCATCCCTTTAAACCAGATCTTGTTTTCTAATTTGTATATGCCTAACCTGCAAATTACTCGTGTTCCCCATATCTCACTAATGTTTTACTTAGTTTTAATTGCTAAACTTCTTTTCAAGTACTTTGAATGGGAGAGTTACACTGTCTTTCACACTTCTGGCAAATAGGATTTTATTTTATGAGCCTCTACATAATAAAGAGACTTCCACTGAATCATGATTTGAAAAGCAGATTAAATAGCAAACCCCGTGCTACTCCTCTTCTTTCCTTCCAATGGAGTCCATGCAGTAGCAGAAAAAGAATTTAGGCATAATCCACACACCTTCTCCCTCCAGTGGTCCTTCTAATTACACAAAGGAAGATTTTAAATAATAATAATTGAAAAAAAAGTTGCTTCATTTCCTGTCTTCCACAGCCACGTGGCTGTTTGCATGGCAGTGCACTAAAACTGATGCAGTCAACTGTTTGTTGCTTTGTTTTCTTTTTACTTGTGAGTATCTACTGCTACTAATGTGGTTACCCAGTGTAGTTGTTTGTAGATGGAATTTGTTGCTTACCGGTGCTGTAGGAAGTGAAACTGGAAGAAGACCTTTGCTGAAGAGGAACTTTGAATATTTCATCATTACCAGTCCCTTGCTAATTTTTTCTTACTCAATTCTATTTTTTATGGTCTTGTTTGACGTTTTTGGCAGCTCTGTTAATTAAGCAGAAGTTATCCCTGATTAATGTACTGTAAGCTGCTTCTGAAGTGCTATAAATAATGTGGTGATTAATTGCTGTATCCAAACACAGTCATCCCTTAGCATACTTCACAGATGGATTATTTTGGTGAAATGATGTCCCATTCTCATACATTTTAGCGACATTGATTGCAGAAAAACTTATCACTCAGTTTTTCTGTTTTCTTCCAAAGAATTTATGTCTCTTGATCATTAGGACAGTCAGTATAGAGAAGCCATTTTGAAAATACAAATGTAATATTCCTGCGGATTCTGTACAAGACCATGCATTGCAATTGGAAGAGAATAACATAAAATGTCTGAGCTCTGGAATTTTCAACTTTGTTCAGCTCTTAAAATAAAGTTTACTAACCATGCACAAAGCAAATACACTCTTTGGAGGATAAGGAAAAGATTTTAATCTCAGTTAGCAAAAAAATTGTGGTTTTCATGTTTTTTCTTGCAAGTAAGGCACAAAATACACAGACAGAAGTGTGATTTTTTTTTTTAAGTTGGTAATGTCCAATTTGTGTCAGAGAAAAGGCTGAGTATAATGAACCAAAAGCTTATATTAATATTTCTGAATAAATCATCTTTATTTGAGATTCTGATTTTAAACATATTAACTGGAAGGAGACTAGTAGTGCTAAAATCAGCAAAGCTTTTCAGAATTTGTCCCTTTCAGAAAAGGAATTCTCTGTACCACAATAGCGGAACTGTTCCACTTGCTTTTTAGAGCTGCTTAACTATTTTGCTTCTACTAACATTGACAGAAAGCCAATGATCTTTTCCCACACCTGTGAATAGGGTATTTTAAATTGTGTGTGTGTATGTATACATGCATGCATGCACGCACAAAGAAATCTGTGGGAAAGGGGTGGCACTTGGCAATATAGACAAAGCCCTAGCTTGAAATTAAAGATCTGACGGGATAGTTGGACATTTTCATGCAGATACCCAATTAGAGTAACCTACTACAATGACTTTTGTACAGGGGTGGACACTTTATTGATCATGGTTCTGTATTGGCCATGAAGGCCTGCCTATTTGCTTCATAGTCCACTGGATCAGACTTTGGCTGTGTTTCAAGGACTGCAGCAGTGAAACAATGTGGTTCAGAAATTTTGCACTGTTACTCTGTGTGAGAAAAGGTGTTTGTCCAGATGGGATCTCACTGAAGGACAATCTATGGGTTTATTATAGAGGAGGGGGTAGGGATGACTGTTATTTACAGGAAATTTCTAGTCTCAAATGCTTTGAATATCACCTTGTAATTGATGTTGCTTCCCACTTCTCATCTAGGACTGAGTCATGAACAGTTTGTAGTAATATAAATAAAATCAAACTTGCATTATGACCCCACTCAATAAATCTTTTGTTTAGTTTGTTTAGGAATAATTTTATCCCATCATTTTAGAGAAGATGTTTTTGAAAATTCTTAATCTCCTAACCTCAATTCCCTCCTCAATTTTTCTAGAAACCCAGATGGTAAATCTAAGTGCTATCTCTGTTAAGAGCCTTGCTCATTCAGCACGAAATAGTATCATCCCTGATCCAGACTGTGGGCTTCTTTGTTTCTACATGATCTTAATGATGACAGCGGGATTCTTTGCTGATATGAAGAAATGGCTGGCAGTCTCAGCCAATTGCCTTTAAGTGTGGTGTTTAAGACGTGTGGTTTGGTTTAGCGCCCGTATAAAGTTGTCTTGATTCTAACATAAACCAGTATTGAACTCTTGCTCTCAAAAAAAAAAAAAATTAAAAAGCATACTGACCTCTCTTCATGACTCAATAGCAACAATCTTAAAGATGATTGTCTCTTAATTTGCAGACTGTCTTCACAGTCCAAATTTGTACCATAATCTTCTTTTCCAGTAACAGAAGAGAGATGTATTTCTGTAATTGTCCTGGGCAATTCAGAGAGTAGAGGAAAATGAACTGCTGGCATGTCCTTTTTTATAAGTGGTGATGTTTCTTTTCTTTACCATCTTGGTATTGTGTTTGTATTGATGTGCAAAATGCAGTACTTGAAAATGGAGAAGTTAAATCTTCCTGCATTTGCAAGCACAAAAACCAGTGAGAAAAGGTAACATGGAATGCTAGGGAATTCTCAGTTTAATGATTTGTAGGAAAAGGGTAGGTGTCGTGGCATTTGAAATAGCCCCTTATTATTGATACTTCTAGCTGATCTATTCTTATCTTTAGTCTAATTATTAATTAAGTCTGTGTGCTGATCTCAACTTCTTACTTCTTTCTGTACATTTAAGAAAATATGCTAGTACTGCTTCAAAAGTTCCCCCCCATTTGAATACTTTACAACAGATATAGTAAATGCATAATTATATAAAGAAGATAAAAATAAAGTATTCCATCAAATACATAGAGAAAGAAGATAAAAATAAAGTATTCCATCAAGTATTTCCTGAATTGATACTACCAATGTAGAGCTCTTTGTACATTTTAGAATCTGCCCTACATTTGAAAGTACTCTCATACAAAATTTATTGTAGATGTTTATAGTGGACTAATGTACTTCTATTCATAAAGTGCAAACAGATGACCCTGAGAGCACTATGAATGAAATGTTTAAGAAAAATAACATGTATATTACAGCAGATTTATTTATATGTTTTTTTAAGCCTCAGGAATATCTTCCCATGCATTTTACACGCACTATTTAGATCAGTAATTTATGAAAACATCAGGTATAGCATACATTCAAACTGCAAACACAGCTGTTAATAAGAAGGGCAGTATATTTGCAAACAGGCATCGCGCTCAGCCAGAAAACTTCCTGTCTTCACAGATGCCCTGCTCTTTCTAATAGGAATTAAAAACCAGCTTAATAGAGTTCAGCTGGCAGGTATTTTTCACCAGTCATCTGTTGCTATTGACCGTATTTCCAATTAGTGCTCTCCTTGTGACCATAGGACAAAATGCTGTTGCTTTGTCAGCCTATATATAAGAAAGCAGAGAAAAATCCTAAATCTTAAGGAGAGTGCTTCTCTTCCCCTTCTCGAGAGAGATATATTGTCAGATATATCCTAGAAGTAAGCCATAGAAATTGAAGTCTAAAATCACTTCAGTCATTTCGCAGACTCCGGTTCTCACAAATAATGTCACGTGCTACCAAAAGTTCGAGAGAACTGAAACGTGAAAAACTTACTGAGAAGATGTCTTTCGGCTGAGGACAAAGCCATGAGAGCAATTATTAAACTAAGGGTATAAAGTGTCACATTTATTGGGTAGGGAGATAACAGATTAACTATGAAGAATGACTTAGTGATTTGTAAGACTGTATCAAGGAGAAAAGGGCATGCAAGAGCTTGTGATAAATTATATATAATTTCTGTACTGAAATGTACAAAAAGAAATGATGTGAATGCAGCTGATAGCTGCTAACTGTGAAATAACATAGGTAAGGCTAAATGTCTGAGTAGAAAAAAACACTTCAAGAGTGTAAATCTGGTGATCCTTGAAGAAAAGATGTTGGCCCATAATGTGAGTACCATTAAGAAATGAACAATAATATACTACTGCAGGAGGCAGGCTATACATAAAAACAACTTGTGGTGGCGAGTTACACCTTAGCAAGAGGTATTGCGTTTCACTGCACCTGTATTGGACATTATGGGGTAATTAGGAATGTGATATTTTGAAGATGTTCACTTAGAGTTGCCAGTTGATCTTTGTCTCAAGAGATATGTGCTGTAAGAAATACAAGAAGTTGATTTTCTTTTAGGTGTTCAGGTTGGGGTTTTTTTTGTGTTTGTTGGGTTTTTTTGTTGTTGTGGTTGGTTGGTTGGGTTGTTTTTTTTTTTTAAATTAAGCTAGTATTTGATGATCTTAGCTTTGCTACTCTTATGTTGATGTGTACCTTATGCATTTCCTTGCAAGGTCGGGCTTAAACTCCTCCTGTTAAAGGGATTCAGATCCTTCCCTTTATTGGCATAATTGTATAAAATAATTGGTTTGTTTTCTGCCATCTTGGGAAGTCAGAAATGCAAGTCTATTAAGCTTTTTAATTAATTGTTAAAAAAATGTAGTTGTTTTAAGTGAACAGATGTAGTACACTCCAAACTATAGCATATACTTTCCGAAAAGCTAGGATGGAACACATCTTTCTTTGCCAAGTGTCCTAATTTGTGGTCTGAAATGCAGTAGATATACTGTTAAATATCTATATATTTTTTTTTCAAATGGTTGTCCAGAAAGAAGTGTTATATACTCACCTTTCTGAAATCTAGAATTCAAGGTCAAATTAATTTTAAAATATAGCGTGGAAGTAAAGTTTTATTGAAACAGCTTTTATAAAGGTGACACCTTTTACAGTGGCCTTTTTAAATTGAAAGAATGTAAATTACATATTTCTGAGGACATAAAAGTTATGGCCAAACTGCATTTCCTGGAATAAGGACACTTATTCCCATCTGCAAGAGAAACTTTATATTTTGCAGTACACTGTCAGAGAGTCGGTAAAACTCAATTTCAAGTCATATTTAACACTCATTTTTTCACAGTTTTTTCTATCTAATGGACAGGTTAGTAGAGCCTATAGAAAAACTAAAATCCAATGACAATTGGTAAGACACATGTAGAATCATTCTGTTGTGGTGGAAGAAATTTACTTTCTATAGTCAGCAAAGAAAATAGACTTACAACTGGAATAAAATGTGTGCTTTTAAATATCTGGTTAAAACAGTAAAGTTCTGTATCTTATTTTTACTTTTGGGTAAACCACTCCCCAAACATTCCCCAGGTATCTCTGTAAGAAATGAAGAATCAAATCATAATCATCTGCCTTACTTTAAATTTTGAGTAGCTAACTTGAGTTGTTGAGTTGTTCTTTTGAAGTAAGTGGGATTATGTGCTTAAAATTAATCACGTGTTTATGTACTTTGTAACGGAGTGATCTTAATTTGCAAGAACACTGAAGTCTTCTGACTTTTAAAGGCAAAGTTCATATCTGTTATGTATGTCTGTCACGCAAGTATGAAAAAAATTACCATAGCTGCAATGTTAGGTAACATTTTCAAATTTACACTGGAAATCCGTAGTCTGATATTCAGTTTTATGTGTACGGTGCTCACACTGGGCAGCATATGAGGAAAAAAAAAAGTATCAGCAGTTCTATGAGGAGAAATGTTCTCCTAACTCAGAGTATTGCAGTCAATGAGAAATTGTCTTTCTGTATCTGCAGCATACAGCCTTCACATTACTATTCTGCCTGTGGTGGGTTGGATGGCTGCCAGATACCCACCCAGCTGCTGCCTCACTCCCTCTCCTCAACAGGACAGGGGGAGATAACAAGATGAGAAAGCTCTTGGGTCAAGATAAAGATAGGGAGATCTCTTACCTATTACATCATGGGCAAAACAGACATGACTTTGTGGAAATTAATTTAATGTTCTGCCAATTAAAAACAGAGTAGGATGGTGAGAAACAAAACCAAAAATAAAAACACCTTTCCCACCCCCAGCTTCTTCCTCGGCTCAACTTCACTCCTTCATTCCCAGCTCCTCTATCTGCTCCCCCCAAGTGGTGCAGGGGGATGGAGGGTGGGGGTTCCAGTCAGTCCGTAACAGCTCCTCTCTTCTGCTCCTTCCTTCTTACACTGTTCTCCTGCTCCAGCGTGGGTTCTCCATGGGCTGCAGTCCTTCAGAATAAACATCCTCCAGCATCGGCTCTCCATGGACCTCAGCATGGATATATGCCGGGGGCCTGGAACACCTCCTCCCCCTCCTTCTTCACTGACCTTGGTGTTTGTAGGGCTGTTTCTCACACATTTTTTTAACTCTTCTCTACCAACTGCTACACAGGGTTTTTTTTTACCCTTTCTTAAACACACTTTCCCCGAGGCACCACCATCTTGGCTGAGGGCCTCAGCCATGCCCTGGGGTGGGTCGGTTGGAGCCAGCTGGAACTGGCTGTGTCTGGCCTGGGGCAGCCCCAGCGTCTCCTCACGGAAGCCGCCCTGCAGCCCCCTGCCAGCGCCTGGGCAACTGCACCCAGTACAGCGTCCAACCCCTTATGCCATCTGCTGGTAGTTTATTGTCTTTTGTAGGTTTTGTTACAGAGTTTTTCATGAAATATTCCTCATTTTAAGCATTTGTGTATAGTGGGGAACAAAATCAAATCTTTTTTTCAGAGCATGATTTGACAACAGCGAAAGCAAGCTGATAGTGTGTAAAAAATAAATATACTCTGTATTTATTTGTCTTTGCATAATCACATATTGACAGAGGTGGGAAGCATTTTTTGAGACGTTTTGGACATCAGGAAGGCAACCAGAGAATATTTTTGAGAGAGGGTAGAAAGATTTCCTTATTTTTGGAAGGGAAAGAACAGTATGAAGTTGTGTTGCTTGGGTGTCACTGGCTTGTCAAAGTAATGGAAACTACAGTACAGAAGAAAGCATCACCAGTGAGTTGACCAAAGCAGTAATAATTACACATGTGTATTTGAGGTAACTGTTAAGATTTCCTTATTCAACAAATGAAATACTGTTGTGAAACTCTACTTTTATTTTAGGGTGATGCAAAAAATTGTGAAGATTTCCTCCAAATCTTGCCTGTTTGGTGCTTTGCCCAGGAAAGAGTAAGATGAGATACTATATTGATATTTATCTACAGAAAAAATCAGGCCCACCACTACAAAAACCGTTTTATGACTAGCAGATTAATAGCTGTAGATAGATGTTGTCAACAGGACACAGTCAAATTTTGAAGCTGAATGCCTAAATGCCAGAGATCATGCTGCTTCTGGGCCCCTGCCAGGCCTCAGCAGGGCTGTGGGGACATTGGCTATTTCTCCAGAAGAAAAGGATATTGGGGGTTTTATGTGTGTGGGGGGTACCCCAAACCTTTATATTTTGCAAACATTAACTACCTAGAGTTATGAATGCAGCAAAATTGTTATTTCCTGAACTAACCTAATTCCTAAGTAATCAGCAATAAGTGAATTATTGTTAGCTCTAGAAATGGACTTTTTCTCCTCCACTGAAAACACTGATAGCACTGACTGAAACACAGTAAGATTCAAAAAGTTTTACCTTAAAATAACTGCAGTTATCAAAATAATAACATTATTTCTAATATCCCAAATGCCATACAAAATTAAAAGTTAGTCTGTCATTTCTTTTTCAAGTAGTCCTTAATATGGATTTATTGTGGAAGGTAGCGAGATTTCTCTCCCCAGCTTTGGACTGTTGGGCCTAGAATGGACAGAAGTTTCTGTATTCAGATTATAGCAAGGTACCGGTCAGGGTACTGCTTGATATCTCAGCCTTAGGTGTGGGAAGGGCTGAAGAGTAACAGAAAACAAGACAATGCTTTTGGCCAGATGCACAGGGGTGCAATGGAAAAGCGTGTGCAAAAATGTGTTGGCATTCCAAAATGTGTGTAAAGTTGTTAACATTCTCCTGTCTCTATCAGAGAGTTCTAGCATGTTTATTTCTAGACAAGAGACAAAATGCTTCTGTTTTAATCCTGAAATTCATGATTCTTCCAGTTTATGTCTGAAGGCAAAAAATGAGAACTGAGCCCCAACCATATTAATTTGTTTGTGAAATTGTGCAGTAGATTAATGCCTCCATTTCCTATACTGCGATATTAAAAAAATCAATATTACTATGAACGAGTAATGCTATATAACAAACAAGCCTATCAGTGATCATTATTCTGTCTGATGTAAAGCAGAGTATAAACAACATAAATTTTGTGCATATTTTTATATGCATATTCTATATTAATCTTTATGCTGATCAGAACTCATCTGCATTATGTTTCAAATTAATGCATACATTAAATGCACTTTAGTCATGCATTTCTAGATGTATTTGCATATAAGTTATTTATTAGTAGGGGAGGTGACAATTTTGAGAGAAAAAAGATATCTGGACAAGTATGGTTATTTGCTGTTGTTACCAGGACATGGAATTAACATAAAGCATTGGCACTTATGTTTTCCTTATTAACAGAAAATATAGTATAAAAGATATCAAAACAATTAAAACAAGATAGGTTTTAAAAGTTTATGGATGAAGAACTAAAAGCACTTGGTGATATGTCCATGATGTGGGGCTGCTTTCACGGTTAAGACTTTATCCAACATGTTGGAGGCTGTGTTAGAATTATTTTTTTTTCCTATTCTAATGAAGATATAAAATTGATGACTGAAACTTTGAATTCTTTCTGTTGGTTATGGCTTTCTAGTTATGGCTTTCTACACTTTCTTTTTTGAACTTGAAGCCCTTCCTCACAATATGGAGGGAAAAAATAGGTAAAACTCAACAGAGCAATTTTTGAAAGGTTTTTCATCTGTTGAGGCAAGGCAAAGGCAAGGCAAAATTTCTAGTACTTGTGACACTACTGCCAAGTAGCGTTGACTGATAAGTATAGGGTCTATGTAAATGATTGAGGCTCTGGGATGTCTTTGGCTACGGGATCTTCTGTATCAGCAAAAATCTCAAAAAAATGAACATTTCCCAAAGACAGGATTTCTTTACCTGCGTTCAGCTGTAGCTTATCATTTGCATCACTTACGGTCACTGAATATATGGAATATCCATGATGCTGTGTAGGGTCACCCAACTTATTTTAACCTTTTTTTGTGTGGTTTTAATAGAGAATAGGAAATGCTTCTCTGTAGCTTCTTGTCCTTAGCTGCTTCTTTTTCAATTGATCTATTTATATATTTTTTGCTTGTGAACTCTTTTAAAAGGTACTGTTAGCATAATGAGGTAAATGTTATGCATTGGTGGTAGAGCATTCATTGAATCCCCCCCTCCCAGTAGTAGCTTTAGGGAAAGGGTTTTTTTTGCCTGGACCAAGACAGCATCTCACTATGAGTTAAATCATACTTTAAAATGCCTAAACACCAACTTCAGAGGCAAAATTACCTCAGATATTGTATGATTTGATTCAGGAACTGGTCATTTGGTTAGAAAAAAACGTTATGACTTGGGAAGGACAGAATGTACTTAAGATGTTGAAATCCTCGTAAATAAGCCATTTATTTCATGATGCTAGTTTTATACAGAAGACAGAATGAGATCTGTGATGATCATGTATTAATAATGAAGGGTAAACAGATGTTCTGCAAAATGGATTTTATGTGAAATGTTGGATTTGTTTAAGGCAAGAAAACAGGGTCAGATCCTCATCTAATGTTATATCTCCATGGAGAACAGTAACATAGATGCTGAAAAATAATTCTGTATCTGTGGAGGTATTTTTAGCATACAGAATAATAGCAATAGCATTAGATGATCGAAATATGACATTATTTAGTACAACCGGACTTATTTTTACATAATGAATTTGTGAAGTATTTAGTTATGTGCCTTTTTATTATTTGCTGTGCAGTTGTCTTTTTAATTAATTTCTTTTGGCATGGGTGGAAAGAAGAGCAGGGAAGTTAATTCTGAAGTCAAGACTATTTGTTACTTCGAAGTAATTGTTCAGCATTTGGTACTGGCTTCTTTTCACTTATTTATTCCCTTTTAGACATTTGCCTGCTTGTATATCTAAAGCTCACACAGCGTGACCCTTATATATTGTGCTGACCAATCCTTTCCTTTCTGGTAGTAAGAGACAACTTGGAAGTCTTTGATTTGGCCTTAGTTAATGAAAGGTTGAATTTGTTAACGGTACATTTAGACTGAAAGTTTGTATTTCTGCCGCTCTTAGTGCTCTCCTTACTTGCATCTGGAAATGTTTTTTAACCTACGTAGCTTGGCATCATTGCCACTGTATTGTCCTCTAGCTGTATGGGCTACCATTTATTAGTTGTTGGAAACAGATGCGATTCCTGTAATAACTGAATGAAGAAAGCCCTACAGCTACTTTCAGCCTATCTCAGTATAATAATTTTGGCTAAAATACAAGATAAATTAGTGCTGATTGAATTTAATTATGACTGTACAAGACCCAATCTGCAAGGGCAGAATGACTATGCAAAGGAGCATAGTACCACGGCTGCTGTGGCTGGCTTTATGGGGATATTTTATGTACGGTGCATAAAGCTGCAAGTATATTTACATTAATGGAGCTGGGCATGACCTAAAATATTTGATTTATTATGTTAGATGGGAAAGAGCAAATTTTGGTCAAAGTGCCCCAATCAGTCACAGCACTGCTTAATTGTTTGCCTGGTGGAATTCTACAGACCCAGAAAGGGATATTTTTGCCATGTCCCCACTCTTCAACTGTATCGGATATGCATGAAATAAATAGCATTTACCTGCTTAGAGTGTTAAGAAGATTGCTTCCTTTGTATAAAGAATGAAAAATATTGCTTTTTCTTGATAGAGTGTGATAAGTTCTGTGATTGGGAAGAAAAAAGGTATCATTTCTACACAAATGATTTCAGTACTGCTTATGAACTTATAACCTTTAAACATAGCCATTTAATCATGTTAGTATTACAGAGGATTTTGAATGTAGCCTTCTTAAACTTGGGGGCTGGGGAGCACATTATAAATATAATGCATATAAATATATGCATTGGAGTGCAGTGTGTATTCCTGTCTGCTCTTTTCACACACCCTTGAATTTAGGAGTGGAATGACATTATAGTATTATGCTCTGGTTAGTTGTAAACATCCCAGGAGCAGAAGCAAAACAGCAGGTTGCTGTGGCTTTATTATGAAGTACAATATAATTTAAAACATTATTTAAATAAAGATACTTTAGATTCAGTGTGTTGTCACTGAAGTCCAGGTACCCGGAGAAGCTACCTTCAGTACAAGCGCAGACTTAGAAGTGGAGGAGAGTTAAAGCTGGGGGGGGGGGGGGCGGGAGAAAGGGGGAGAATCAACAGACGTAACAATGAAAAAAAAATTCTCCAGAGATATCTATGGTAACAGTTTTAAAAGTAGCCTTTATCTAGATGTGCTGGAGACCTACTGTATGGTTTTGGGAAGAATTCTCAGGCTAAACCAGCTAAAGGGTATGGAGTGCCTCTGCTAGTCTTTCTTTTCTTCCTTTCTCTTTCCACCTCAAGTCAGGTAATGTATTTTATTTTCTGCTACCACACACAAATCTCTATCTTGTATCTGCATCCAGCAGTTCATTTCTAGCTTGCTTCTCTGTCACCTGCTCTGTGCCTTGGTTAGTATGCATTAAACTTTCCACCTATACGTAACTGTAGATTAAATCAAACCTTGCAACTCTGTATCCGATTTTAAAGTTGGGGTTTTTTTACTCATATTTTGGTAAATAAAATTTAACCAATATCTCCGTTCCCATCTGTACAAAAAACCCAGTTGTTATGAAACATGCATGGTAAATATGTGTACTTTGCTAGGTGTATTCCTGTTAGACTGAGATCCATATATTCATGGTTGCTTGTTGTGATCAGGACACAATTGTTTAGATCCCCCATGGCTGCAGGATTAGAGAGTAAATTTAAATACAAATTCAAATAAGAGGTGGTTCATCATCCATTAGTTTATGTGTGTCATCTTTTTCTTTTCTTTTGAAGGACAAAAGCAATTCTGTATAAACAGCACATTATAATATTGGTGAAAATATTACTTAGATTCTGGTGGACCGAATAATTTAAAACAGAAATCAGCAATAGGGCAGTAGCAGTTTATGCCAGCTGAAGAGTCTTGTCAGAGGAATCTGACTAGGCAAAGACTTAGCACATGTTAACTTGCGAATAGATGCAAAAATCTTTACAGAAGCTGTGTCTTCATAACTTCTCACTGCTAATAATATTTGTCTTCCTGAAACACCAGAATAGTACTGATCTTATGGGATATATGACATATGGAGGTAAAGAAGAAGGTTTGCGTGGACTGAATTCTGTGATCAATCAGACAAGATGATAGTTCCAGTTTTCTTCCTGTTGTTGTTCTTTTCCCCCAAAATAAATATACACGTTAGCTCAAATGAAAGAGATTGTCATTCACCAGCCATTCCTAAAGTGCACAGAAGGAATATATTCTAAGTGATTCTCTATATTTTCAGGGCAAGGCTGCTCTCTACCAGCTCTGTATTAAAACACAGTTGTGGCCTGTTGTACTGTTTGTGACTCGTGACCCAGTGTATAAATCATGAGCTGCTGCTAGTGACGTGCACTCTTGCTCTCAGACCTGTAGTAATGTTCCTCCTTCCTGATGGCTGCTTGCGCTCTGGCTCCCCATCCATAGAAGACCCATTGTAAGCATTCTCTCCCATTATATACACTTAACACACAGTGTTAAAACCTTTGGCTCCTTAACAGAGAATGCCTATGTCTACACTCTCTTAGCAGAGTCAGTGCTAAGTAAACCACACTGTCTTTATCTTCAAAATGTTATGAATTACCCTGTATCACTAGTAACTGCATTGTGCATCCACACATGTGTTGAGTTCTTTGAGGGTACTGTAATTGGATTAGCAAAATTCAGGCTTGATTAATTTGTCATTGTAATCAGGTTACTAAACAATTCACGATGCTCTTGATAACTCAGGGAATGATAAATGGCTTTTTATGAAGGATTAAAGAACAGCTGACCCTGCTTTGGGCAGGAGGTTTGACCAGAGGACCTGCTGAGGTCCCTTTGAACCTGAATTATTCTATGAAAAACTATTAGCATACATTTCCAAATGCCATGGGCAGATCTTCAGCTGGCGTGACTCAGAAAACTTCCTTCAGAAACAATAAGCCCAGGTCACTTCACATTTACCCTGAATTTTTATGTCACTAATGACTTTTTTTTTTTAACTAGCAAATTCTAATTGTCATACTATGTCCTGATGAATATGCCTTTCACCTGGGGCCTTAAATTAGGCTATAAATATTAGTTATGCCTCAGGATTCTTTGCAGTATTATAAAGTACCACAGACTTCAGTTGTAAAATAATCAGTGGCACAGCTAGGAAAAGAATCCAGGAGTCCTAAATCCTAATTTCCAGCTATAATCAGTTAACTACACTTTCTCAACACCAACCATCATGCTGATTTGCTGTGCATCAGGGTATGTATGCTGCTCACAGCATTCCGTGTAAATAACCATCTTTATTCAAAATTTGTATTAGATGTGTACTGATAAAAAAAAAAAAAAAAAGAAAAGACTTCATGCCACAGGCACAGCAACTTTTC
Organism: Aptenodytes forsteri; assembly: GCF_000699145.1. Classification (NCBI taxonomy): domain Eukaryota; kingdom Metazoa; phylum Chordata; class Aves; order Sphenisciformes; family Spheniscidae; genus Aptenodytes; species Aptenodytes forsteri. The sequence continues at coordinate 1,684,850 of NW_008794665.1, forward strand.
CAAATGTGAAAATTATGTAACGCTGTCATGCACTATGACATTCAATATAGTGCTGCATGACATGCAACGTTAGCATACGTGAAAGCTCTGGGGAAAAATATGCAGGAGAAAGGCAAAGACATACTCCTTACATTCTGCTTGTGCTAGTTTTGTATTTTCTGTCTCAAAATTGTTATTGCAGACCTAGAAAGAACCTTTGATTTTAAAACACGCAGTGTGTCACAAGAACAGCCTGAGGAAGGAGATGCAAAGACAAAGGAAGAAGGATCATTCTCTGTTTGCCCTTTGCATTCATCAGCATCTTTGTCTCGTTCCGTCTGCCAGCAAAAGTTATGGGTAAAATAGCGTCAAGATGAAACAAAGCTTTTGTGAGTCCAGCTGTCATCCAAACCCAGTATCATTTCCTGCAAATTACTGTGAGTTTTAGATAACCCATCTATTGGAATACCTTATTAGGAGCAGCTGAGTGATCCAGACGGCTTTTATGTTGCCTTATAACCACTCACAGTTCAGCCTTAATTTTTGCCCCTTTAAGTCTGAAAAAGTTAAAGTTTACTAACTGTGGGAAATGGAGTAGGGATTTTCTAGTCTGCTAGTAATTTGTTACCTTGGTTCTTAATGAAATGCACTTTCAGCTGTTACTGTCATCTTTGACTAAGTCCACACTATGGCTGACTCCCAAACCAGATGCAAAGTTGCTTTTGTCCTCATCAGTCCTACAGCGAAGTGGGCACTACAGAGTGCTTGCCCTTGGTAATCTCTACATCCTTTTATCATAATGATTATTTCTGGGGTTTTTTTTGTTTGGTTTTGGTACAGATTAACTGAAATAATGTGAAGCCTGTGTTGCAGTCTGCTAAAGTTGTATTTTTGAAGCAAGAGAACAAGGGTAGGTGCTACATGCCATAGGACTTGGTATAAGGGTGCATGAGAGTGTTTGAAGGCACAGAGCTCACTGGGAAAGTGTTGGAAAAATGTTTCAGGTGTGCATGGGGGGTCAAATGAGGTCTAATCTTGTCCATACTGCATATGGGAAATAGTATCTGGAGCAAAATTATGTCAGAGCAAGCTGGTTAACTTGCTTGTAAAGATGGTTTGTAAGTGTGGAAAATTAGAGGAGCAGGACTCAGGAGCAGAGTTCCAGGATAACATAGTCATGATTGATAATGTAAGCTTGATAATAGACTGAAAAACCCAATGAGTTTTCCAAGCTCTGTTGAATGTGTCTTGAAAATTTAAATGGGGTGAATGTGTAGGATGGAAACAGATGGCCTCTTCCACCCAATGTGATGAGGCTCCTAAAAAGCCAGGCTTTTTTCTGAAGACATTAGACAAGAGAAAGGAATAGGAGCTTTTCTTAACTCCATTTGCCAATATGGTATATTATAGAGTAGGAGAAAAAAATCAGGGAAGAGGAAGAAAAACTGACAGTATGTTTTTCTTCTCATATAAAGCCTGAAGAATATTTTTCTGTCACACCTTATTACATAAAAACTTAAAACTGACCCTTTTTTCTGATTTGTCCTTTAAAAATACACACTGCAAGCAATGAGATTTGCTTCTATTATGGGAAACTTAGCCCTTAATAGCTTACTTAAAACACTATATTATTCTTCAAATATCCATTTGCTATTTAAAAGAAAATCCTGTGTCACTAGTTTGCTAACAGCAAGCGTTGCCTTCTGTTTTTCTCACAGCATCTCTAAAAATACCGCTGCTTTAATTAATTCCATTTCCACTAACTTCTTTATAGTACATCGTTAGGTCTTGTCACTTAGAAATCTTGGACAAAACCACAAAATAGTAAAAATAATGGATTTTAATGTTTTCCTCACCTCTTGTTTACTAAAGCTAAAAGCTTTGTGAGAATACGTGGCATACCTGAAAGATCCTGTTTTGTTCATTTTTCAGTTTCTGTTTTGTTCTGTTTTTTAGTTAGTAAAGACGAACTATTTAGTAGTAATAGAAATTGGTCTCGCTTTAATGAAATATACTCTTTATTTCAACAATAGTTACAGACCTTTACCTATAATAATGTTTTTCTTTGTTCTAAATATTGTTTCATACCTCATATTTGCTGTTCTGGAAGTCTTGGAAAGTTAACTTTTACATTTATTTCCACTGTTAAAATGTTGTTACAACTCTCAGATGTTTTCTGTTCTGTGAGGGGATGGGAAGGAAGAGGTAGAAATTCAAAAAACTTCATTTGCATTGTTACATAGAAGTATGCATTTTTTAAAATGTTTATTTTTCCTTCCTAGGGAATTAATTATGTCTGTTCCACTGAGAACACTCATCAACTTAAAGCTTTTAAAGTTTTACAGTCAAGTAATTAACAAGAGACTTGGATACTGTCATCTATGTTAACAGTTTTATGATGAATGTTACTTAGTGTAAAATTACCTTGCACCGTTCTTATCCGCTTCGCTGCTGGAGGAATTTATCCACTTTACAATCAAAGAAAGTAAGTATGAGTTGCTCCTTGTAGAACAGAACAGTATTTGTAATAATGTGCAAATTTTCAATAATTGTTAAAATCTCAGCAGCTGAGCTTCATCTTCTACCTGATGAATGGCATGTGGTAGAAAGGCCTCTCTGCGGGCACCTCCCTGCTATAACTTATTTCCAACTCCTATTCAGAAAGTAAGACATCATCTAAAAAGTGGGTGTTGCTGCATGAAGAAAGAATGGATGGAAACACACTGGTCAAATGGTACACACCAGTTTTTCATTAAGTCCCTGTAAAACAATTTCTGCTTTGTAGAAATAGTGGAGGAGGATGCTTTGGGATCTTATCCCTAAAAACCCTTAGGGTTTTTTTGTGGCAACTTCTCTGTGAGGACATAGTTTCTGCTGGTGCAGAGGGGAGGAAGGTGTAATGTGAATACACCTCTGAGTCAGCTCATTTATATGAGCATTGTCACAACTTATTTATGGTAAGTGATTTTCATTCCCAGATGCTATTTATTTCACTGTCTAAGAGAGAAGTCCTTTGGTGAAGGCTGCAGAGGGAGGCAAGTCCTGGGGGAAAAAAAAATATCAGGTATCTCTTGAGCCTCAGTTCAGTATGTGAAACCCCCTTTTTTCTAGGAAAAGACCTTATGCTACTTACGTTGTGTACATATGAATAAAGATGAAAGTTAGCCCTTCCAAAAGTGCTAACTATTATGTTAGCATGTGTCAAGCAGATGCTTGACTCTGTTGTACACGTTTAGAGGTATTCGGGTCTGAGTCCAAACTGTTTCTTCAAATGAATTTATTGATATCTATCTTACTGACCTCTTTGCTGTAGAATGTGAACTTAGTTATTATATAATTTCATCTCTAGTTGTACCATTATTTGTGAAGGCAAAATAAGACCTGGTGGGACAGCGGCTTTTGAATTTATGCCAAGGGCATGTAAAGCACTCCAGCCATCACTCCATAATCTGCATGACCAAAATACTGTATTGATTGAATTTGAGCACTTCAGTAAATGGCACAACTGGTGTTTAAATTAATAGGAGTATCTTTTCACAAAAGATGTGTTTGGCCTTGGCATGTTGGAATGGTATATAAGCCAAGCTTATTTGCTTTTTCCTGCTCCTACTTCCCCTGCCTTCCCTGCCTTTGCCAGAAACATTGTTCAGATGCCAAATTTGCCATTTGTGCCCATCTGACTGCTTTGCCTAGCTGTATAATTAACATCACTACCTAGATTATGGCTGAATTAAGTTTAAGTTCTTACAGGATGTCATATCACTTACTCAAGGCTATTTTGGCTCAGTTTGATTCTTTGCCTTTTTTACGTGACCTCAAAAAGAACCTCTCCTGTTTTGGTCCAGGCATTCAAATTGAGTCTTGGTCCAGGCATTCAAATTGAGTCTACCCACTTTAACTGCATTTTTTTTTCCCCAAGATTTTTTTTCTCAAGGCAAGAACGACTTCTCTGTTCCTCTTTATATAAGCCACGATCACCCAAACAAGTCAGTTTGGTACTGCTTTCAATGCCTGGGCCAATGTTTCAAGTTTCTGAGTTAGTTGTCTTATCTGGACTTGGTCTTATATCTTGCATGGGCAGGTAGTGCAACGCTAGGAACATGCTTTGGAGTTCAAACCAACACCCTTTCCGCCTAGCTCTTCTGATTCATCACATAGTGATTACAGTTCCCTAAAGACATGGAGAAGAAAACCTAGTCCCCTTCCAATGATATTTTTAAATAGTGTGATATAATGCTTCCTTTTTTCTGAAGGGGATCTGAAAAACCAAGTAGACAGTATTTGCTATCAAATACCTGTTCCTAGAGCTGTTCAGTTAGTGTACTACCTCAGCTTAATGAAAGATTTTGGTTAGGAGAAATGTTGGCCACAAATTCAATTCTGCTCTGCTACAACCTGTCCTCAGAAAACACTTTGCTCAAACCTCTTCCTCTGCCTTCAGTTTTATATATGAAATTTACAAAATAAAGAAATTTGCCAGAAGAGTTCCAGTTGGATTAGGGACAGAGTTAAGCTAAACTAAATGAGATTTTATATACTGTCATTGTTGATCTTAATACAGTGAGGTTAGTTTTACTTGGTGGTACATAACACCTACCATCTTCTGAGAATGAAAAATGTGTTCTGATCTGACTGGGTGTCCTGGTTTCGGCTGGGATAGAGTTAATTTCCTTCCTAGTAGCTGGTACAGTGCTGTGTTTTGGATTTAGGGTGAGAACAATGTTGATAACACACCAATGTTTTAGTTGTTGCTAGGTAATGCTTACACTAGCCAAGGACTTTTCAGCTTCCCATGCTCTACCGACTGAGAAGGCTGGAGGTGCACAAGAAGCTGGGAGGGGGCACAGCCAGGACAGCTGACCCAAACTGGCCAAAGGGATATTCCATACCATGTGACGTCATGCTCAGTACATAAACTGGGGGAAGCTGGCCGGGGGGGCCACTGCTCAGGGACTGGCTGGGCATCGGTCGGTGGGTGGTGAGCAGTTGCATTGTGCATCACTTGCTTTGTATATTCTT
>NW_008794665.1:1690298-1695447 GCF_000699145.1 Aptenodytes forsteri
CCTGGGGAGGGTGAGAGTGAGTGAGTGGCTGTGTGGTGCTCAGTTGCTGGCTGAGGTGTTAAACCATGACACTGGGACTTTCAAATGCCACTTTCAGAACTAAATTGTAGTCTTGCCTATATTTGCCCCAATGTGTTGTTTTTCTCTTGTTACCAGATTTTCTTTGTCTTTTTTTTTTTTCACTGCTTTGTACGGAAGAAAGAAGTCACAATTAAGTGTCTATCAGGTTATTATTAGCATGATTTTTCTGTTTAATCAATACAATTTTGTTCTTGGTAGGCAGTGCTGGGCTTTGGATTGCTTTTTGATAAACCTTACTGGAAATCAGTTTTCTTCCTTACTTGCCCAGCAGAAGCGTGGGAAATAAATACTGTGTAGGAAAAGGTGGCTCTCATAGTTGCTGCAAGAGAGCTCTGGGGAAACTTTTCTCTCAGTAGTATCCCAGCCTAGAAAATATGTGGGCCTAACTAATATTTAACCAGGTGTGTTGCCCTAGAGTGAAAGTGAGACTTTTTTGTTCTCACTTTTACCTCTTTTTGTGTCTAATTCAGCAGTATTTAAGCAACTACCTAATTTCAAGTGCATGAACAGCCCAATTGATTTCACATGCTGAAGTGCCTTAAACTCTGGGGCAATGCACTTGGCCCTTTATTCCTTTTGAGAAAAGGAACATTGGTGTTTGGGGGCAGCACAAGAATTACATTTCTCTTCTAAGGAATTGGAGGCATTTGTTCCAGGAGAATATTCATAAGAATTACATTTGTTGTCTTGAAGTGAGAGTTGTTACCAGCAAGTAGTTTTTGATGTTAGAAATGGTAATATTTTATGGAAGTAATTCAAGACGACTGTTTATATCTTTCTCTTTTTTTAATTTTCCTTTCCACCAAGCAAGCATGATGATACTGTGACATCTTTTAGCTTCTGCACTTCAGTCTCCTTATAATGCAAAGGTTCTGCCATGTAAATGCTGTCTTTTGTTTTCTGATGGGAATAGTGTTCATCAAGTGTCAGAGAAGATGTTTGTGTGTGTGTGTGTGTGTGTTTGTTTTCTTCCTGGGATGAGAAGATCCCTTGGATGATTCCTTGAAAAATGTGAGACTTTCAGGAAAGTAGGAAAAAGGAGGATATTTGAAGTCAATAGGACTATCACAGCATGTAAAACCAGTACATATGTGTGTTTGTGGAGGGGCATGTTCTGTGTCTTGCTGCAGGGAAGCCAGTGTCAGGACAAGGCATTCATTTATACTTATGTGAACCTTATTGTTTTGTTTTCAGTGATAAATTACTGGTTGCATATAGAATATTTTTTTCTTTGTTTGTCATTGTGTGAATTAATGTACATCATATGTAACTAACCTTAAAGCACTGGAAAAAACCCAAGTGATTTGGTACATTTCAGAAATAACCCATGTCAGCTCTAATTAAAGTTTGAGAACAACCTTAGTATTTTTGCATTTGAATAATGGGGGTATATTATGTTTCTACAGAATATCCACATATGTGCTCTGGGGAATCCTGTGGATATAGTGTTGACTTGTGCAGTATTGGAAGCAGCTCTAGAAAAATCAGTGTTCTAGAGGATGGAGCTGAATATTAGAAAGAGGTGAAAACCAGTTTTAGTTAAAACGAACATTTCAAAGTTTGCTTCCTGTCTTTTCATTCCTATCTGTTCCTTGCTGCATCCCACGAGAAAAAAAGTCAGTTTGGGGTGAAATAAGAGTACATTTTTTTTTTTTTCCCCCTCATTTAGTTTACTTGTTGTTCTAGTGGCCTTTCAAGTAAGGAGATGTATTTGTGTGTTAGGTTGATTATTTCCTGAGAGTGACCAAGCTACATAGCATGTGAGCGTTAGCAGGAAATTTAACCTGCTGCTTGTATTTGCTGGTGATTCAGATGTTTCTATTTTTCATGCAACATTAATGATGCTTTTTGCTAAATTGCCTCACCAAACTAAATAATGCTAGAAAAATAAGCAACTTTCTTCTCCTATTTTGATGGTAGCATAGTCAAATACAGTAGTCCTCGAATGAGTTGTTCAGACATTTAAAAAGACAGCTTCATCAGCAATACAAGGGTTATATAAATAATCATGCAGAAATTATTTTCTTGTTATACTTTCTAAGGAGTTTCTGTGTATCTCTTTGGTTTAATGATGTAGAATTGCAGAATCACTCAGGTCAGAAGAGATCTCAGGAGGTCCCTAGTTCAAGGTCCTGCTCAAAGCACGGTCAGAATTAAATTCAGACCGTGTTGCCCAGGGCTCTAAAGTCTCTGAGGACAGACCTTCCACAACCTCTCTGAGTTCTGATGCTTCATTATCCTCATGGTGAAACCCTTTTTTATCCCCCCTTTACCTAGTTGGAACCACCTATTTATGGGTGTTGTCTCCCAACCTTCCCCTGTGCACCACCATGAATAACCTGGCTCTGTTTTCTCAATAGCTTCCTTTTAGGTACTGGGGGTCTGCCGTTAAGGCCCCTGGAGCCTTTTCTCTTCAAGGCTGAACAAATCCTGTTTGCTGCAGCCCCTGACCATCTTGGTGGCCCTCCAGTGGATTATCTCAAGTTTACCATAATCTTTCCTGTTATAGCCCAGTAGGCTATCAGCCTTCATTTATTCCAGAGTCCACTGCTGACTCATCTTTAGCCAAACATCCACAAGGACCCCTGGATCCTTCTCAGCAAAGCTCCTAACCAGGCACTTAGGCCCAGCATTACCAGTGGAAAGGGTCAGGGACTTTGCCCTTGTTGCATTTCATGAGGTTCCTCATGCAATATTTATTTATATAAAATAGTGTATTGTTTGTTTAATTTGTACTTTGTTGTACAGTGTGTCTTACAACCTATTTTCACAAAAAAACATAGAAAGGTAGACCAGGAAAAATCTCAGGAAGTTATCCAGTTTGTTCTATCTGCTTGAGGCAGGATTATGATGCTATTGTATGATGATGCTGAGACATACCACACCTATTTTTTAAAAATTTCATATAGTAGTATGCATTAACTGTGAAAGCATTTATATTTTTTACAACACTGCTTATTAAGTATTATCACTATGAGGGGAGAGAAGCAATGGCTTAGTAGATAAGACATTCACTTGCAAATTAAGAGACTTGTACCTTGTCACTGACCTATTATCTACCTTTAACAAAGATTCTGCTTGTATTTCTCACCCTTTTTTTCCCATCACATTGTCAAGGCATGACATTCCTCCTGCCACCTCTAGTGAACAAGTAGTAGAACTATGGCATCTTCTTGCTTTAAAACTTAGGAGAGTATTGAACCTTGATTCTCAATGTAATGTTTATGTTCTCCAATGGCTTACAAGTTGGGGTATGGGGTAACACAGAAAAATAAATAATGGCTTTAATTGGAGGTGAAAGAACACACCTTTAAGCAGGTCATAGTTATATTGAAATTTAGAAAACCATCAGAAAAATCGGCAATTACTTTTTCTAGTTTGCACTATGGAACATTCTCTTAGGCAACATTTGGAAAAGGTGATTGCTGCTGTGAATAAAAACTTAATTTCTTGTAGAGCCTGTGCTTTTAGGTCGTTCATACTGGGTACCATTTTTAACCAGGTTCTACAAATGACACAGTTATTCTCAAATTTCCCCTTCACCTCAGCAGTCATTAGCATAACCAATTGTCTTTCATTTTTGACTTTTTTTTCCATTTCAAAGAATGTCAGAGGTGCTATATCATCCCTATAGCGATTAATATCCCTGGAAGTGCCAGATTTTTTACAGAAATATGTGGCCAAGTTTCCTTGCACACTTGGAAATCTTAGTACTACTGTGCGTAACTACTCTTGTTTGCCTTCTGTCTCTTCTGTCTTTATTGGAGACTGTCCAGACATGGTACAATGTACTTGTGACAGATTCTGTCCTACTGTAAGACTTACTGTAACTGATCTGCCTTGCAAAACATGGTCAGTGAGTCTTAGTTGAGTCACCTTTCAGTTTATAGAGGTGACAAAGGTTACAAGAATACCCTTCAGGAATAGGTTAGTTCATGCAGAACTTAGTCCGAGTGTTAGCCTTGCTTTAACTCCAGGTACGACCTATTCAGCCAGGAGTTCCTCTGATGGAGAGGAGGAGGATATTTTGAAAGGAAGATGTTCAATTGCATATGTTTGCTGTCATTGAAAAGGAGAGGGGAGAAAAAGGAGGGGGGGTAAGTGAGGAAAACTGGACTGAGTGGATGTTTGGTAGGCAGAAGGATCTAAGTCTTCCACATAAGTGGCCATATCATCCTGGAGGCACTGATGTTGACAGAACTACTCACTGCTAACATGTAGGACTCTCTGAAGATGGAACAGTCAGTTACTCAGAAAATGAGTGCTACACTTTTTGAAAGAGAAAATCCTAACTGTAATGACTGTAGTGCTTAGTTTTTGTACTGTATCCTGATTGCTGATTATTTGTTCTTACTTGATCTAAAGTTGTTTCTTTTTTTTTTATCATTTTATAAGGCACTTTTAAACCCACTCAGGATGAGGGGACGTGCTTTCAAATGGACTCATAAAAGATTATGGTTTCAATCAATTTTGAGGTCAGGAGTTAATTCAGAAGCCTTAGACAGAGCTCACAATAGCCGTCACCTGTAAGCCAGTATGTCTAAATTGACTTTCTTTGGTTTACAGGGCAGTCTTTTTCTGAGAGCTTTAAAATGTCGAGTAAGTGAGGAGGATGTGTTATTCACTCTACCAACGCTGTAATGACTCAGCAGTATTGCCCTGTTTACACAGTGGGCAATTTCAGTTCATTATCCATAACAAGCTTGTGTTTATGCTCTTTTTCCTAGTTAGATACTTTGTACATATTGGCATTTACAAATTAAAAGGTCTATTTTTGACAGATTGGAAAACGTGTGTAATTTCTTAGCACTTTTGTCCCCCACTCCTTCTCCTCTGACTTTGCAGATTTTTTTTTTTTTAAAGCAAGTAGTCGTCTTTGTATTGAAAAGGGAGACAAATAGCAATATACATTACAGCAATTGATCACTAAAACAAAATATAATTGATTTCAGTATGTGGGAACTCGGGAAGGGAGAAAAGCTATCTCTCTATTCCGTTCCAGCAGATGGGAATTCCATTTCTGGGAGTGTAAAGCTAAAAATATCAATGCTGGGTATGCTCCCCCCCC
>NW_008794665.1:1698486-1705231 GCF_000699145.1 Aptenodytes forsteri
CCAATATTCCAGGGATTGTCCTGGTTGTGGGACATTTAAATGATTGTTTGTATCCCTGTATACATGTTGTATTTAATTAACCTTGTGCTTTGAACCAGTTTCTGGCTTGTAGAAGAATCAGCTGCTTTCTGAGACAAAACTGTCAAACAGTGTCACTGTTGACAGTAAAAAAGGCCAAGAGCAGCCAAATGACTAAAAGCCAGGCTTGCCTTTTCAAGTCCAACAAAGTACTTTATGTCAAAGGTAAAACCAGCTGATGCACTCTCTCCTGTTAGCACTCACTGTTTCTCTTTAGATGGAAATAGGAGTGATTGATTAACACGATGTATTTCCCTACTGAGGCAAGAAAGGGATGGCATCTTAGTTCTGTGAACATTGAGACCTTAATATGATGGTGTTTAGTACTTTAGATGCATGTGAAAGTATGGAGGAATTTTACAAGGTATCCTAAGAAAATGAAGAGCACGCAAAAATCTGCAAGCAAGGTTTGTAGGCTATTAACCCTGTAGGCTTTGATTTTTTAAAATTACTCTTCTAAGGCCTAGTCTAGAAATGTGAAAATACAAGGTTGTAAAGAATAGCATCTGAAGTCCCTAAATTTTTTTTTAATTGATTTCAAAGTATCACACACAGAGTCAAAGAATGGTTGGGGTTAGAAGGTGCCTCTGGAGGTCGTCTAGTCCAACCCCCTGCTCAGAGCAGGGTCAGCTAGAGCTGGTTGCTCAGGACTGTGTCCAGTTGGGGTTTGAATATCGCCAAGGATGGAGACTCCGCTGCCTCTCTGGGCAACCTGCGCCCAGAGATTTCAACCACCCTCACAGTGAATAAGTGTTTCCTTATGTTTAAATGAGGTTTCCTGTATTTCAATTTGTGCACATTGCCTTCGGTCCTTTTTCTGGATACCACTAAGAAGAGTCTGGCTCCATCCTTTTACTGCCCAACATCAGGTATTTATACACATCCAGAAGATCCCCATGAGCCTTCTCTTGAGGTCCTTTGCTGGACTCTCTCCAGTATGCCCATGTCTGTGTTGTACTGGGGAGTGCAGAACTGGACTGAGCACGCCAGGTGTGGCTTCACTGGTGCTGAGCAGAGGGGAAGGCTGTTACCTCCTTGATCTGCTGGCAATGTCGTACCTAATGCAGCCCAGGATTCTTTGCTGCAAGGGCACATTGCTGGCTTGTGTTCATCTTCTTGTCCACCAGGACTGCGAAGTCTTTCTCCTTGGATTCTTACATGTTTCATGTGCTATTCTTGTACACTGCTCTTGCACAGCCGTGTATTCCTGAATCAGGCAGAAAGCAGCATTGCAGTTAAGAGGCCCAAATCCAAACAGGAACTGGGGGTACTCAGCCCTGCAGGATGTACTTGACAATTAGCATGATTGGGTCCTTAGAAAAGGACTGGCATACCCAACAAAAATGCCTCAATAGCCTACTGCTAGCAGTTGCTGCCTGATTTTCTTTTTACGCTCTGCTCTGGTTTCTTTGTTGAGAAAATGTCTCTATTTGTGCTTAAGGTATGCTAGAGGTTCTCCTTATGACAATAGAGAGGCTAAGGGCAGTGATATATTTTTTTTTTTTTTTCCCCCCAAGCAGACTTTAACAGAGAAGTGATAATGGGAAAGAAGCATCAATTTTTTTTAACAGTGATGGCTTAATAAAAGCTTGGGTTGTTTCAGGAACTGTCTAGCTGTTCAAGGTGTCCTTTTTACTTAGTTCTTCCAAAGCGTGAAAGTACTTCTTGATTCATTTTCAACTGGAAGATGATCAGCTTTGGGTTAATTGAATCTTTTAAAAATCTTCAAAACATATTCCTGTCAAATATGTATATGTAGTTCACAGAGCATTGTGCTTGTATTTGACATGTACTTCCACTTTGTCGTGGTTCTAAATTGGCTGCTGTTATTACAAATAATGAGTTTGGGAAAAGCTAATACAGAGGTTTGCCCAATTTACTACTATTTTACGCTGATGTGAAAAGCTCTCATTTTATTTGCATAGGTCTTGATTTATAGATCTACTTACAGTTTACTACATAAAACGGGAAATTTCATTCTTTGACATGAATTGTGAATTGAGAGGGCTTGTGAAGGAAGACTCTGTGGGAAACCAAAATACTCTAGAACAAGAAAATCGATTAACATTGAAATGAAGAAATAATTATAGAACTCCCTGTCATAAAAGTCACAATATTTTTCACTGCTTTTTATTTTATCATGGAAGTACCTGTTTTTGCTTGAGTATATATAAGGTATACTCTTTCCCCTACAGAAAAATGTATTGTTTGTTCACTTGGAAGGAAAGTATAAGAAGGAAAAATGTGGAACGTGGTTATGACACTGGAGAAAATTGTCTTCTATTTTTCCCCTGATTTTATTTAATCGCTTTAATTTTTAGAAAATTGTATTTTAATATTTGGTTTTTAAAAAATTATTTTATTTTTTATCACATAATCCTTGTTTCAATACTACATGTAACTTCCATAAATGTTTCTAAATTCTATCTACAAAATGTCTATAGATTTTCTACTAACAATTGGCCCTAAATACTAACCTGAAGATTTTACAGGAAGTGCAATAGGACGGTAAAGCTTTCAAGCACCAGTAAGAGTTTGGGGCAGTTGCTATTTTTCAGAACACAGTTTTTCTCATGATGAGATCTCTGAAAGAATAATTAACCTAAATGATTTCTTCTGCACTTTTCCCCTTTTCTCAAACTGTCTTATGCAGATATTTATCAAGTTAATACTGAGACTTAGATATGCTTGAAGTAATGTGAAGTTACAGTATTTTTTACTCAAGCATAGTAAGTTCTTTTTAAGTCAAGTTGGATTTTGCTCTGGGTTACTCAAGCACTTCACATCACAAGGTATCAGGGAGTATATAATGAGCTGTGCAATTGTCCCCACTCTTCCCCCGTGCAGAGACAGTGTTAGGTTCTGTGAGGAAGACTGACTAAGAAGACACTATTTTCTCAAAGTCTAATACTTTCTGTGTTCAAGCTATATTTCATTTAGAAGTTTGCTTCTGTTTTAATTCTGGAATCCTGGGGATAACGTGTTCAGTGTCTGAGTCCAGTAAAAAAAGGGAAAGAAGTCTCCTTTTCTGCCTTACTGTAAAAAACCTTCCTTCCTGTCTTACTGGGTTAGTGTTATTTCTGTGCAAGAGAAAAACTGTGGCGTTTAACCAGCATTTTCTATGGAGTTCAGTCATCTGACTTCCATACTTTTAGGACAGCATATATATATTGAAACACAGTGATTGTAACTTCTGGAAGTTGAAAATTATTGGGAATTGGGCAATCAAATTGAATATTCTGAAACTGAAATTTGGATAAAGCTTCACCCATTATGCTGCCTTACGTTATTTAGTGTTCTCTCATTGTAGCTGGCAAGAGGAAAGAAAGCAAAATGGTAACTGTGTTCTCATTCACATGGCATTAATTGAAATTCAAGCATATGGTGTCAAAAAGGTAACATCTTGCTGAAAGTTCAGGTTTACTTGCTAATGTAAATGAAAATACTGCTATGAAAAGTGGCTGTGAAACTAGAACTTTATAAATGATCTCATTATACATAGTGTATCTAAAGAAATGGCACAGATAAAAGGTTGCTTCTGACCATTATATTCTACAAGACTGTATTCTGAAGCTGGATGGTATATTTAAATTGTTTTGATAAATTACATTTCCATTGGTATGAAAGTACATCTCACTATCTTGATCATAAACCAAGAAAACAGTATTATTAAATGCAAGTGCTTAAAAATTGTTTTGGAACTATTTACTTACTGAATATTTTATGGTTCATATTTGACTGGCTATTAGATTGTATTACAACAATTGTAAATATAAAGCAGTTGGAGGATATGTTCTGTTTGCATAAATGTACAGCTTTCATTAAAGGAAGAAAATGGTTGTGTTTTTAACACAGAGCTGCTGCTTTCTAGGGTTAGCCATATTTTTTGTAAAAATATCTGTGATTCTTTGTGTATTTCCACTTAAATTTTATTAGCTGTATGGCTATGATTGGATATCTTACACATTGAGATTGTGCAACTTGATGAGTTTTACCATTTCCCATCTCTCTCCACGTTTATGTTCCTATTCTCAACCTCCATTATGCTAGTCTGACAAGCCACTCTTCCTCCTAAACAGCCAGTATATAGCTTTAACTTGGGCCATAAATATATACACAGTTGTGCATATTTTAGTCTAAGCCTTCATAAAGCATGATCACCACTGCTGGAGGAGGTAAAAGTTGAAATATATAGATGGGGGTGGGGGAGTGAAAAAGACATAGGTGAGATCGGAAAGAGGAACCGATGGGTGGAAAGTGGAGTATCCAATGATTTAGCTGCTTATCTCTCTTCTTCCTTTAATTGATATCTTGGAGGCATGCTGACTATATAGTAAATCAATACTTTTGCGTAGGAAGCAGGTTTTCTACTTACATGTAATTTTATTACTTTGTATAGCCCGTGGATTTATGTTAAGTCTGCAGATAAGGAAGACACTGTAGGTAAATGAGACACAGGTACAAAATGAGGGTGGTCACAAATGTGCCAGTGATCATAATTGTGAAAATAAAGGGAAGTGACCATGACTCGAAGAGTTAAATGACAAACGTATTAAACAACATCATTTTCAATATCACCTGTTCATATTTTGCTTGTGTACATTATTATGCATTTTAGTTTTCTGTATTAGCTACAGGATATTCCTCAAAGAACTCCTTGTATAGGTCATGACAGACCGAAAGAGATGAATGAGACAGATGGAGAATGAAAGGTTGAGGTGGCAATAAAGCAATGAACGTAGATCTCAGCTCAGCATCATGTTGATGCAGATGCTTATTTAGAAAGCAAATAAGGCTTTAAAATAATTGCAGATGATTAGTTTTTGTAATATATGCTACTTGTCAAATGGTCTTTGAGCTATTTCAATAGTATATTTTATTTTCTGTAATTCAAGAAAGCATTAGGTGATGATTTTAATCTTGACTGCCAAAATACAAAAGCAGCCTATAATAGTTTTGAGAATCTTTTTCCATATTTTTAAAAATTTATCTTATATAATAATGTGAACAATAGAATATATGAAGCAAGTTATGACTATATTATTATAGTACACCTGAATGTGAAGGTCTGGGTACTCGGTTGTAGCAGATTGTTTGAATGTATCATTAGATAGTAATAAAATCTGCAGCTTCTAAAGTGCAACTGATATGTTCTTCCTGACTAACAGGCTAACAAACAGAGTGTAATGATTCATATAGGATAAGATAAACCTACATTTTAATATGAAAAAAATTCTAATTTAGAAGAGCTTGCACAAGTTGTCAAAACTCCCACAATGTAGAGTTAACAGTTCCTACTCATCTGCAATGAAGTCTATTCGAAAGACTTCATTAAAGAAGGAAACTACAGATGGCAAATTATGGTAACTGTGAAATAAGTTTCCTCAGGGGCACTTGGAAAACTCGTAGTTTTCATTTTTTATCAGGGAGTGATGGTCAGTGTCAACAAAATGCAATTTGGTATTTTTTGCCTTTTTCTCTACAATTTCTTAGGCTTGGTTGTGGGATTTTTTTGGGTGTGGGGTGGGTTGTTTTGTGGGTTTTGCTTTTTTTTTTAACTGGTATGTCCTATAAAATTGTATCCCTTCCCCAAAAAAATTATTATCATTTTACAGCTATTGGTATTTCAAAGAAAAATGATTTTCCAAATGGTTTACTGAAGCTCATCAGGACAGAAAAAAGAGATCTAGAGCAAAAGAAAAGAAAAAAGGTCATGTACCAAAGCACTATATTTTTATTAGATGAGAAGGCAGAGTTTTGTGATTTATTCTTTCTGGAATTTTAGTAGTTTATTTCCTAATAATTCCTTATATTAGTCTGGAATTTTACCTGTACCGAAATTGTGGTATGCCAAATTAGAAATATTACTTCCTAGTGTAGTAGGTAGTCAACAGGATTGTCTGTAGGAATAGGGTGTTCAATTTGATCTCTAAGAACTCTACTGAGACCTTATTACATGAATCACTCTGTCTCTGTATATGATGCCACAAGGCTTTTAAGCTGGATTATTACCAGTGTAACATGAAAGGGGTCGCTGGCTTGCAGACCTGCTACTCTGGAACAGGTTTTTCTGCTGCTGTGGAAAGACTATCAGGGTGTGCACAGGCAGCTGTAGAAACTCATGGGATTTGTGTAGAGCTTCTGGTTGGGGATGCCAGTGGGTCTTAGGTACAGCCCTCCATATTCATAGTTTAGAATACTTGACTGATTTTGTTGTTCATACTGCTTCTCTAATTTACCCAGTTCTCTCCACTCTGAGCCCTTTTGAGAGCATTATGCTACATACTGAAAGTATTTGAGAAGGGAGGAAAAGAGATCTGACTGGTCCTTCTGTGCTTGATGAAGGATGGTATCTTTTCTCTTGTTGCAGGGCCTGAAGGTGACAGGACAATCTTGTGTTCATGCTAAATATTTCTCTTGGGGGGAAAAAAGAATTTTGAAATGAAATAATATTTTAAGATATTTTCATAGAATCATAGAATAGTTTGGGTTGGAAGGGACCTCTAAAGGTCATCTAGTCCAACCCCCCTGCTGTGGGCAGGGACATCTTCAACTAGATCAGGTTGCTCAGAGCCCCGTCCAACCTGACCTGGAATGTTTCCAGGGATGGGGCATCCCCAGCTTCTCTGGGCAACCTGTGCCAGTGTTTTACCACCCTCAGCATAAA
>NW_008794665.1:1707773-1801702 GCF_000699145.1 Aptenodytes forsteri
CTGGCTGGAGTTCCTTTGTGCTGCTCTTCAGGCGCTCTCCTGCTGATCTGGGTTCCTCCTCCAGGCTCCGGGCATTTATTGCTGGCCCTGGCATCAAACTGGTAGGAGTGATTGCGGTTCCCCTCCCCCGGCATCTTTCGTTTAAAGCCCTCTTCACCAGCTTGGCAAGCCTATGACCAAAGATGCTCTTCCCCTTCTCTGACAGATGGACCCCCTATTTTAATTAAGGCTGATTTTTTTCTTTTTAATTATCATTTGCTGCTGAAGGATTTCCTAACGTCGATTAAAAAAGGGAAACTTGCAGATTGTGTTTGAAACTTGGATGTAGCAGGGAGCAGAGCAGAAGTAGGAAAGCAAAGGTTGAGAAGACCAATGCAGAGAGAGGAATTCTTGTATCTTGGGGGCGTGATGTGACATGTGGTGACTAACATAGATAGCCCAAAGTCAACAGGGCTGCATTAGAAACATGGCGCTTAAATGAAGTCTTTTAACTCATAAAAGGCTGAACTTAGAACGTTGTATCAGCAATGAAGAGATGCTTTAGATCTCTTCATCTCGCATGTTAAAGATGTGAGGTATTTACCCTGTTATTAATGCAGGCAGGCAACTTGTTTAGTATGTGGAGAATAATAATAGCTTTAAAAAAAAAAAAACCAGAAAAATTATATTCAGATTATACTCGTATAGACCATTTTGTAATGGAGAAGAAATGAAATAACTGGAAGGAGCAAAATAAAACAGTACAAGTCCTCATAAGTGAAACTGACAATTTAGAAAATTGTCTTCAGTATTCATTTGTCCTTAATTTAATACTTATTTGCAAGTATGTTGCCACCATATTTTTGTCACAGCTTACAACTGAAACAAGCAAAATTTTGAAGAGAGACTAGAAGCTATTACACACTTCAGAATCTTTTGTTGAGCACTGTAATATTAGTTGTAATGGAAAGGATAACTGAGAGATTGCTGTAGGTTGTTTGGATCTACGATCTGTTATTGTCTTTGAAAGTCTTAAATTGTGGAAAATATAATTCATTAATTAGTAGCCATCTTATTTCACTTTTTCCCTGGGAATAGATTAGCTGTCCATAGCTTTTTCTTAAATCACTGTGTGGTCATGACATCACTTTAAAATGCCCCAAGTTTTCGGGCACTGAGAAATTTGAAGTCAGGTGGCAAATTACTGAGAAGGATTCTTGTAGGTTTTCTAGATGGGCTGTCAGAAGAAAGGGCCAAACATTATGTGGCACTGGGTCCTCATGCAATTCCCAGAGCAACCATGGAGACTAAATTTAAAATCTGACAACCTTGTCCACCCGAGTTCTGTGAGGCATTTTCCATGGGTGAAACTAGGTTTCAGATTTCAGTTTAGTTCACTAACACTAGTTAATGTTTGCACACTTAAGCACTGTAGTATAACCTTACAGAAGAGCAAGTCTCCAGTCTGAATGAGACTGAAGTCTGAGTTGAGGCAACGCTTCCCTGACTAAGAGTTGCTTTAGATTGACATGTCTGGTACACTTCAGTATTTCAGAGATAAGCACTACAAACATCGCCAAGAGTGAAAATTACTTTTATTTGCATGTACAAGGTATATTTATGCCTCATTTTGGTATTTTCTAACCTCCTTACTTTTCAAACAAAGCACATTAACACTGCTTATTCATATAGAAAGCTTTCCATGTTTTGTTTATGTATAAATACAAATTTCATATTTTTAAAAAAGTGACTATAGAGATACGTGTGCAAAATGTGCAAGTATGCAGGTATGTTAAAAGAAAATACCATACAAGGGAGCGCGTAATGGTGGTGCATGGTACAAGGTTTCACTAGCAAAACTCATATCTGTTCATTCTTACTGTCACTTTGCAGATTTCTATGTAACAGCAAGTAAGCAATCATAGTAGTTCTGTCATGAAAATTATATAGGAGTCATTTGGGAGTTTAGTGATTCAGAGGAGTGACCTTCCTTCTTTCCATTGTTGTGTTTTTAGTATAAATGTTATTGGCACAATAACAGCAGTGATGGATATTCTTTCCTAAAAGAGAGAATCTCTTAGCAGTGAGTATCCCTGAAGTCATTCTTACAGCCTCTTCAGCCATCTGTCTTTGGAGCTTAACAAACAGCTTGAGATGCTGTTATTGACCCCGTGGTGGGACTTTATCAGTGTTCACAGTTTGTTTTGGGTTTTTTTGGTGTGTGGTTTGTTTTGGGTTTTGTGGTTTGTTTTTTTTCCAATAATAATATTTTTTAAAAAAGGGCGCTCTCATCAGGAACGAACAATGTTCTGTGACGTGGTTATTGTTAGGTGACTGATTTTCCCATTCTGGTAGTAGAAAATCAAAGAAAGCTAATGGATTATTTGATTGCTTAGCCTAGGTTAGCTCAACATAGTTACTTCATAGAGCAGACCTCTGTATTACTGATGTTTATATAAAACTAGCATTTTACTGGTATGTTAAATGTGTCTAGAAACAGTAGTTTGTAATAGTTTTCAGCTTATGCTTCAAGAAGTGGGGTGGAATAGAGCAAATGAAAATTATTTGACATTTCCCACAGGCAATTTCATAAAGGTGGGCTGACTTTCAAACTGCAACTGAATGAGAATCTCAGTATTTCCTCTTTTCACACTATGAATATTTTTGCTAAGAAATCCATCAAATAAAAGTAAGATCTTTTTATCTTTTCAGTTATATCTAGCTATCTTAGTCAAAATCTTTTTTTCTTCCCTTCAAGCTAAATGGCACTGAATAGAGACCTGACCACTTGTGAATGTTTGGAGTATATCAGAAAATTTTGCTTCTCTTTTAGCCAACAGCTCTAATCCATCTTTTTGCTTTGGTGGATCACCTTTGGGGTGGAGCATTGGAAATTTTTTTTGGGATGACTCATCCCAAAATTCCATTTAAAAATGTCCAAGTAATCTCACATTCTTTTGCTCTTAGGATATTTGAACTTTTGCAGCTATGAAAAATAATAAAACTAACTTATAAAGGAAGCTGATTGAATGAACCAGAAGGAAACAATACAGGTCTCTTTCCACCTATTCTGTGTGTAGGCTGAGACTGGAGTTAAACATACAGTCCAATTTACCAGTCTTTTCTGCTGCTTCTGTTCTGCCACCTCATTATTTTGTGGTTGGGAGTTACAAATTAGTACATCCTGTACGGAGGCAAAGATGTTCTCTCCCAGTAACACAAAAAGATACTATATTGTTGAGACATAAATTTATGATCACAGCTTAAATACATGTCCTTTCATTTTAAAAGTCCAGCTTGCAAGGCCATTAGAATGATATTTGCTTCCCTCTGTCAGAAAATAAAAAGTTGCATAGAGATGTGTAGACTTTTTAATAAAATGCTTTAAATCCTTACTTAAAAAACTTAAATGAATCGTAGTTTAAATAAAGACCTTAAGCTTCTGTTGTTCCTATCTGAAGAATCATCATTCAATAAATTTTCCAAGTAATTTAAGGAAGTTTGTGATACCTACAATGTAGGTTTTTCAGGCATGTGTTTATTGCCCTCTTTCTTTATATTCTTTTTCCCCTCTACTTTTGATCTGAACCTGTGCACTCTTCATCTGCTAGGTTGCTTTTTCTCTCCAGTGAAGGCCATTGTTATGCTTGGAAGCCTACAGGGTGATGCTGCTGTTCTAATCTTTGGCACTGGGTGGGTGTAGCAACAGCAGGGTAAAAGTTTCCATGTTGTTTTCATAGCAGGCAGCCGACGCCTAGAACTGATTCAGACTTTCAAACAGAATAGTTTCTTTTCAGAGATACTTCATCTAAAAAATTGCATGATTTGTGTGAATGCAATTTTGACAATTTTCAATAGCAAAAAAAAAATCCACATGAGTTGAGAAGCTGTATTGAGAGAAAAAGAGATAGTTTCCTTTGAAAAAACATTAAAAAAAATCCATGAGTTGAGAAGCTGTATTGAGAGAAAAAGAGATAGTTTCCTTTGAAAAAACATTTCATATTTTAATGCCAGTAAAGGTAGAGTATCCAGACTAAAATGAAATAAAAATCTTCTAGTAAAAATGTTAGAATGAAATTAATTGTAAATATACAGAAGGGACAGCAGTTTTACTGACTGAAATATAACATTTTAATCTGAATTGAATGATTCAACAACACCAAGTTTACATTCATATTTCAGTAGTCAAAAAAATAAAAATATTTTCAAAACAGAATTTCATGGGAAATTTTTACTTTTGTTGGTGTCAAAACAAACTAAAAACTGGAATGTTAGGATATTCGATGAAAGGCAGCTTTCTAATGAAGCTGCTGTTGGATTCTTGCTTTAGTCTTTCCACTGATGGGTAGGAATAGGAGTTCCCCCTAAAATAAATAGAAGGGACCAGTCTGCCACTGTGATTATTGGCCTATCCCAATTTTAAAGGTTTTGCAAATTATTTTATGGTGCCACCTCTGATTTTCTGGATGCATGTATGGCTGCAAAACTAACACACACTGCCTTTCCAAACGTGCAGTCTGAATAATTGCTTTTTTAATTCGATTTAAAAAAAAAAAAAAATACCATCAGGATGATCTCTCAGTTCATGTTTCTCTCAAATGTAAATTGGTGTGTGAATGAGAAGCTTGGCTTCCATTAACCTCCATCTTTTCCAAAAAAGAAATCATATAGAAAATCCCCAACTCTGGGGCTTAAAGAAATGAAACACCATCAACAAGAAATAGAATTTATCTGCTATTGGCAAACTGAAAATACAGCAGCAGCATCCAACTTTCTAGTAGGCAGACATCTGCCTGCAAGAGGGAAGACCTGTTCATTCACACATCTACTATCACAACTCTTGAAGAATGCAGGTCCTCTTAGCAAATCTAGATACACAGTCTGTTTCTTTTTTGAAACAGCCTTAAATTAGTGGTTATATACCATTCAAGATACCTTTTTGATGAGTTTTTAATGGCATGACCTGTTTACCCATTCCCCTTTTGCATCCAGTGAAAACGGGATGATTCATTCCTTTTGAAAAAGACAAAGAAAATGAAAAATGCATTTACTTTCATTATCTGCAGAGTGTCAGCACTATAAATCTATGTCAAGTTTATGTAAGGAAAATGTATCAAGGAAATTCCTACTACAGTATATGGAACTTCTTATTCTTCCGCATTAGCAGAGTACTTTTTGGTCCAATGCCAAATCAGATTTTAAGTAACATCTCAAGGGTAAAGCTTCATTAAAATAGAAGGATTAAACCATCAAAAGTTCTCCCAAATTATGTAAGTCTCTATGGCGCTTTGGTTAACTGGAGCAAATTCAAGTCAGAGGCTAGCTTTCTGTCCTTCATTCTTTATATATATTAACATCACAGAGTCATATTATGGAAACACTAGGACTGTGTCTCATTCATAAATAACAGAAAGGATGAACACAACATGGAAAAGTATTCTTCTTGGCTATAACCATTTATTCAAGGCTTTGAAGTTGTGTTTGGACTGCAGGTTGGAGCAGGGTAGCGGAAGAGAGTCTAGTTTATTATGGATGTATTTTTAAAAACAAAGAAAAATCCAGGCCTTCAAGTTTTGGTGCTGGGGTTGGTTTTGGTTTTTTTTAAATAAAACCCCCCAACTTTAGTAAGGTTTGCTTGTTACTTACTTACTGCTCGGTATTCTGTGGCTACGTTGAGACATCCAGCATTCTGGTGTGATGAGTTTATTGTAAAATGTTGTTAAACTAAATGGTATATAAAGCTGGTATATCACTGCAGTGTTTATTTACAAAATCATGAGGGGGGGATCTCTTCTTTTAATGATGGACTTCTCAGTCTCACTGGAGGAAGTAAAGGCTCATATTTTGTTTCTTGTGACAATTATTTGAATGCTATGCATATGTGATGATGAATTACTGGGTTGTTTTTGAAATACAGTTCTGAAGGTGAGAATACTGAGATGTAGAAGTCTCTCTGCTTCTTCGTTTTTGATAATAAAATCCTTGATTTAGTTTTTACAGAAGTGTTTGATTTGCACTTTTTCACATCACAATTTTATAACTAGTTAAAGCTTATGACAATTATTTGAATGCTGTGCATATGTGATGATGAATTACTGGGTTGTTTTTGAAATACAGTTCTGAAGGTGAGAATACTGAGATGTAGAAGTCTCTCTGCTTCTTCGTTTTTGATAATAAAATCCTTGATTTAGTTTTTACAGAAGTGTTTGATTTGCACTTTTTCACATCACAATTTTATAACTAGTTAAATGAAATAAAATACTTTATCACGCAAGGGTTTTTTTTTTGGTGAAAACTTATCTAAAATTAATATCTTGTGAATGTGGAGAAAGCTGATGACTCTAAGCTGTGGTCTGTCCAACCACTTTTGAAGGTACCGCTAAAAAAAAATCATTGAAAAAGCAGCTGGTGAAATAATGCGTGAAAATTTAGAGTGCTAGAGTCTTGGCTTTGAACACTGATGTTTGCTTCGTCACAGAATAAGGTAACATTAAGGGCGATGTTGTGAACCAGTGCCAGCATAAAGTGCTGTGCAGATCCTTGTGGTCTACCTGCTGATTTCTGCATCATTTTTGCCAAGAGAAGTGAAATACCACATTCTCCTGCATTGAAATGGAGCTTCTTACTCTGCTTTGCTACTAATGTAGTCAGTGGAAGCTGCAGAACAGACTTTTCCAATCATAGGTTTCTGGTACCCAAGATAACTAGGAATGCGTGTAACAGTACACATATTATTAAAATATTTTAGCAATTTTGTAAATGCATTTTTCCAGCTGTGATTCCAGGGACACTGGCTTGTGTGTGTGTGTGATTGGCTTTTCATCTGAGGATATCGGGGATATTTATCATTATACTTGCAGCATCAGTAAGAGATAGTTTAGGCGTTGTATATTATCTACATTTTTAAAATGGCTAAAGTACCTAGAAGTGATATGATTCTCATTATCATTGCTGAATATACATTCCAGGAAAAACATATATATATATAGTAAGGTTCAGTGACAAGTGCTAGTCCTTTGGAAGACAACAGCAGCAGCATGATGGAAATCTGGTGGTTTGTCAAAATGCCAGTCCAGGACGGAAAAAGTTATTTGGAACTTGCATTCTATGGAGATATCTATGACATATATATAGGGATGTAAATGGATTATGCATGACTAGGAATCAGAATTTGGCAATATTGAGAAAGAAAAAGAAAGATTTCTGAAGAATTTACTTGCTTTGGATTGTCTCTTATATTATCTAATATCCATCCAGGTTTGCAGCCTTTTGGGGTTTATAAGACCTCGATGGAATTGAAAGAAAGTATGTGGGGGGAGGAGAGACAGCATGTTTCCACATGAAATTAATTATTGTTGCTGTTGAATTAACTCATCTGCCCAGTGAAAAATGCAGGGTTCTATGAGAAAGTGTTGTGGCAAGGGATCTTTTCATGCTGAAAAGATGAACAATGTGATAAAAAGCCAGGTAGAGGATAAAAAGATAAGACACCAAGATCTGAAATAAAAAGGTGATAATTTTAATGGAGTTTGGACAGAACTTGAAATCTGAAAAACGTGCTAATAGTTTGCAGTTGTGCAGAGATTATGGTGACTTAAAAAGCAAGATGAGCTAGAATAAAATCAAAAGAAAAATCCTTGCAGAATACAAAGTGAACTACTATGTTCTAAGGATTATGAAATTACCGTTGTTGTCTTTGTAAATGAAAAAATTCAACCTGATACCAAATGTCACTTCAGAAAGAAACAGCTACATGTATTAGATTAAAGGTATATTATGGAAGTCATGGCTCTACTATGTTAAAGGAAAAGCAAGTGCATGGAGACATTTTTGCTTCCCAAAGTGACAAGGGGTCGGTCAATCACAATGTCTTTTTTCCCTCGAGGAAATAGTAGTGGGGCTACTTACAGAAAAATAAGTTAAATATTGAAGAGAAAAACAGAAGTGAGATGTGTGTAAAACATCAGGATTTTGATAGTTATTTTTTAAGATCGATAGTAAAAAAAGGTTGCTTTTGACTAGAGTTGAAACCAGGAGCCAGAGAAACATTTTGAGGCAATACTGTCTCTTATATTTTCTTCTGGAACTTTGAATTTTGGGTAAATCCCATAAATAAGAACCTGAAAGTAAGAGACCTATGAAATCGTTGTATGCACAGGTGAGCAAATGTTTCCCCCACACACCCTCAAATGTACATGTATTTTCTTCTGTTCTTCTTTTCTCTGAAAGATACTTAGACTAAAACTAACCTAAACTCACCTAGGTAGAATTCACACATAGATAATACAAGTGTGCATTCACACATGCACCTGCGTGTACTCTGTGCCTGGTGAGACATCGATTGTAAACACATGGGCGTGTGTGGGTTTTTTTTCTTCTTTTTTTTTTAAGCTCAGTCTATTTGAGGAAGATTTAACACGTTCATTTGAAATATGGAAACTTCAGTGGAAACTGCAGCTGCTTCTAAAAGCCCTCCTTATAGCTCTGTGGGAGCAGAGAAAGTGATGGGCCAAATGGACTTCCAAGTTCATGCACTGTTGCATGCTGTACCACCAGAGTTGTATTTGGTTGCCTCTGTCCAAATCTCCTCTTTCCATTTTAGGGTCGGTTTTTGTAGTCTTGGCTCTGACAACTATGCTTATGATGTCATTGGCTTTTTCACTAAAACTATATCCCACTGTAAGGGGGGAAAAAAAGGGATGCTTGATCATGCATGGGTACAGGGTCATTGTGTCTTAGATTTGCATCAGTCTTGATAGCAATCCTCAGAACTGCAATTATGAATGTAGACTTAGCTGACAAGCTGATGGGGCAATTCCTACCAGCTGAGTTTCCTGAGGTAACATTAAGCTGGTTTTTGGATAAAAGCTATCCAGCAAAAATCATTTAATGTATCTGGTATATTTTTTAGATTACATAGTAAATCCTAAAACGCATTGTCATGCCATCTGTCAGAAGCTCTTCACAATATTGGGCTGAAAGTATAAGCTTTTTCAGTAGATAACTGAAATTCAATTCTTCTAGAGCTGGAGATATAACTGAACATAACTTGGAAAATAACTGGAAAATTCTGCTTTCATGGCTATACAAATTGAAGCTTTCATTATTTCACTGTGTTACAGTTCTGAGAGAAGGCAACTGAACTTCTGGGGTGTCTGAAACAGTCTTAGAGTATAAAGATGGCCTTTTATTACAAAGGACACCTTTAAGATGCTATTTTTTTACACGGATAAAAATGCCCCATCCTAGAATGTAAGATTTTTCCTATCTCCTCTGATTGGTTATTTCTAGTACCAAAGCAAGAATGAAGGGTCTCAGCATCAGTGCAGCCTAACAAAGGGGAGACTGTGTCCCCTCACATGACTGTTTTCGATGTCCATTAAAAAAATGAAAGCCTGGTCACATTATCTGTGGATTGTTTCAGTCAGGAGACGTTGATGAAAGCAGCTCTCTCTGATGCAATCCTAGTTAAGTACAAAGGATGTATTAGGTCCAATCTCTCCATGCATTAGTGAAATCAAATAAGAGGGAACTTCTTCGTTGACATCAGTCAGGATTTTTTAGGAAGCATTTGTCTTAAAATACCCCAACAGTCTCTTCCTAGTTTTTTCTGTTACTTCATTTTGTTTTCCTTCTCTTCTGAGATTCCTTTCTCTCTCTCTCTCTCTCTCATATACCTCAGGCTTTAGGTCTCTGAGCAATTTCACATTTGCCTTAGTTTGTGGCACCAATAGTTGTCTAGCTCTACATGGTCTTAGAGTTGTTACAGTCTTTATAGTTGTTAGACCTCTGCATAGTCTCGGGCATCTCCTACCATAGTGGGTCTTACTGCTATTTTAAATGAGGTTGACAATTAGTCTTCTGTTATGGTGCACAATATTAGGCTTTTGGTTCTTTGAGCTTTTTTCAGTCCTTTATTTGTGCTGGATATCCTTCCTGGTACACTGCTTGGGTTACGCCACAGTGCAAGCACAAGCAGAGCTTAATACTTCAAGTAAGCAATTAGAAATAGTTAAGATAATATGGAACAGTATCTTCTCTGTATGTTCTTTTTTCCTCTCTTCTTTAAATTTCTTTTAGTCCTGCGGGTTTTATCCTGTTTATCCCGTGGATTCAGGGTATTACAACTTGTTCTGTCTACAGTTCTGCTCTGGGCTCTACGTTTAACCATAAAGAACATATATATAATCTGTCCAGGTCCCCGTGTATAAATAGGATCAGTCCTAATCATTTAATACCAAATGGCTGTTTTGGACAGCAACAAACCTCAGAATAAAAATATAGGGCTTGATTCTAGTGTCTGACACCTAGGTAATGATCTCGCAGAAATCTATTGAACTACTAGTGACAAATGTAGTGTCTTATTGAAATACACTCTAAACAAAAGAGTATTTTTGAGTTTTACAGAAACATCACTGTTGATTTCTAGTTTCTAGTTGTGCCTAAAAGGTGCTAGGTTCAAATCTACTCACACAAAAGACAACAGTCTATAACAGGAAGAATTCAAATCTTAAAGGAGGGGAACAACAAAAAAAAAGTCAGAGTGCAATTGTGCTGTAAAGATAGATGACATACTGATAGCGAGGCCTGGTAGGAATATAAAGGTTTTATTCTCACATGCTCCACAATGCTACCCATTGCATTATTAGTTTACCTCGAGTTTGTGGTTGGGTTGGGTTTTTTTTGGAGGTAGAGTGGTTATTGTGATGAAGTTAATTGTTGTTCATGGGAATCCTTCCTGTGAAGGACAGGGAGTCATTATAACTAGCCACATGAATAGTCTTCGTCCTTTACCAGTTACCTGTATTGCTTATGGTTCACTGACTTAAATTCTAATCTAGTTGAAAAGGATGCATTATGTTAACACACAAAACTTGATTTGTGGATCAATGGATTACTCCTTCTATACAGTGGGCACTTAAGTATGAATAGAAATGAGTCACTCATACAAATACGTAATTGTCCCAATTAGGTGGCTGTGTATGGTTATGCTTGCCTGCTTGCCTCCCCTTAAATGATGGATTTCCTGAACAAAAAGTCATTTTGTTAATTTGATTGCTATACTTACCAACTGTTGTCAGTTTTTTATTGAGCTGTTTTCAGTGAAGGATAAGGTATGTGCTTAGTGGTTTGTCAAGTACGTAAAAGAATGATGGCCACATGCAGTGAGGTATGTAAAGGATGCATGTTAGCAGGAAAAGCAGCAAAACGGAGAGTGAGGAGTTTCACGTCTGTTCTTTCTACATAACAGATTAATTCTGGAAGTGAACATCTACTCAGGATTCCCTGCAGCTGCAGTGCTCTCTGAGGAATAAATAAAAGCAGCATGTGAATAATTTTGTCTTGCTCCTCCCCACCTGGCTGTTCCTATTCTGTGTGTTAGTTTTGCTGCAGAACAATGATTGCCTATGACTTTAATTTTTTATTTCTTAGAAGAGCCTACCAGAGACTGAAATGGATTGGAATTTTAAACTTCTCAGCTTTCTCTAAGTTTTATTATGGTTTGGTTATCCTGTTTTTTGACCCTAGTCTGTGGCAGGAACTGTTACTGCTTATGTTAGTACAGTTCACCCTTGATACTAACTCGGTCTAAATGACACTAGAAAACAAATGTAAAGTCAGAATTCTGATTCTGCCCCCCTGCTACTAGCCACTTCTCTTGCAAAGGGTAAGTTCAAGTTCTGGCCTCTCTCTCTCTTTTTTTTTCTTCTTCCTTTTTTTTAAATACCTATCTTCTAGAGCATCATCAGTTTATCCATTTAAGAATGGGAGGGGATCCTGATTTACTGAAGCATCCTTATAAAATACACAACAGGGATATGTACAGGATAGACTCTGAGAACATATGATGATACATGTTTTCAGATACAACTGAAAATAGAAGAGTAGTTATGATGTTGAAGCCTATTTTATTCATCTTCATTAATTTACAACTGGTTTGTGCCATGGAAATAAAAAGAAGAAAGAATGGGGGTAAGAGCAAGCTGCAGCCAGCTGGGGGAGTACCTCAGAACAGATGTATCTGTTCTTAGAGAGGCTGCATCCCTTGCATTCCTTTTCCATTTGTTTCTTGTTCACCTTTTCAGGGTGTGGGCCCTGTGCAGTCAATTCTCTATTAGAGGACCCCCCCCAAATATAAAGAACTGGTTCTAACAGTATTTCATGTGATGCTCTGTTGTTGTCAGGTACTACAGGTACGATAGTAAACTTTGTAAAAATGACCAATAATAATAATAAAAAATATTTTCCATTGGGGAAAAAAAAATCAAGGATAAGTGAGAGTATTTTTATTCTCTGACAGGAAATCAGCTCTTTTTCCATCCCAAACTGCTTAGAATTATTTCATTGAGAGTTATAGACTATCATTTCTGAGGCCTGCTGAGATCCTGCTGCATGAAGTTTCCAAAATATTTTTTTGTGATATTACTTTGTATGTGCTATAGACCGCCTAAAATCACTTTGCTTTGATAAAGAAAATGAATTCTAATAGTGACTTAATCTGTCTTTCTGCTCCTGAATTTGATCTTACTGTACTATTTTGTAGAACACTCTCAAAAGGAGTTAAATTATTCTGAAAGCTTTTTACCATTGAGGATTAATCCAGACACCTTTATTGCTAAGGCAAAAATACTAAACACAATTTTTTAATCTGTGCCTTACGTAACTACTGGGTCCTCTTGGGTATCTTTCATCAAAGCACAAAGATCTCAAAGCAGCTTTAAAGTCAGTGTAATCCCTCCAACACTCTCAACTTTAACACTGTTATCAACTGGCAGGGCCCATGGCCAAACTGGGAAAAGAACTTGCCAGCTTCCCATCCCCTGGCAATTATTATAAATAGTACAGACAGGAAGGCAAGTTTACTAGACTTATTTTTATGCTCCTGGGCTCTTTAGCAATTGTAGCCATGTAGCATGAATGACACATGGAAGTGCTGGTAAGAAGCGTAATTTTTGTTCTTGCCTTAAGAAAAGGGTAAGGAACTGAAAGGATAGGTCCCTACCATTTTATATTAATGTTTCTCTCCTTTGATGGAAATGTTGCTGGCGGGATAATTCCTATATCATTCGTTGATATTAGTATGCTTAGCTACTTATGGATGCTGGGCAGGGCTAATCAAAGTGCGTTGCAGTGAAAGCTGCGATCTAGAGAAAGGAACTACGAAAGCCCTTTGTAGGGAAAAACCTAGAAGTAGCTTGGTCTTGGAGACATGGCTAAGGAAGCAGTAGTGGTTCAGAAAGGATTCGGGGGCTGATTTTATACTATGGCATATGTGTGCAAAGGGACTGCAGATCATTCCACGTGAGGACAGAGGACCTCTGTATATGACTCTGTATTTTCAGCTCTCCTTGGAGTTATTTGGAATCTCAGAAAGGTATTGGTAGACCTTTTGGTGTAAAATTGACTGTGTAATGATTACGTTTTGTAATGGTAATTCCAAGTAGGAAGCTCTGATTGGATTTCCTTTGCATATCACCAACCTGGGAGAGGAACGTTCATTATAGATGTGGCTGAGCAGGAGAGTTCTGGCAGCCAGCTGAAAGAGCAACTTGTGTGTTTAAGCCTAAGGGAACTTAAATCTCAGTCTTTCTGTTGATGATCTAGAAGAGCAACAGCAGCAAAACAGCTTGCCATCTTGGCAATGAGAGAACTTGACACATGAGTTGAAAAGCTCTTTCTGTAGGAAGAACAGTTTAAAGGTTCTTAGACATCAATATTGTACTTGACTCAATGTTTTTGGTTTTTTTTAGCAGTAATTGGTTGTGTCATTTGCATGTAAAGGATTCCTAGTGTGCGAGTCAGTAGTTCTTTCGGTGCTTAGAACGAGAGGGAGGAGAAAGCTGGTTTTCCTTAAATCTTAGCATAGATTATTTACCATGAGTGTATCCAAAGGTATGGTTTTAGTCACATTTATTGAAGCCATTTCATAGAAGATTCTTTTAAGCTACTGCCTGTTGTGTCCCAGGCCTTCTACTGGAAGTGGATGAAAGTGTTATAACTGCTTTCAATCCTCAGGCCAGGCTCTACAGTCATGGTGCGATTTCAAATGGAAGTTGTCTGTTTCAGTGTGCAGGTGTGCTGCCATTGGCTCTCATGCCTTGGTTTGTCCATTCAGGTTTCTGAAGTGGAAGAACAATTGAAATATGTATTTCTATAATAGGTGTCTTCCAAACCTGGCATGTGTTTCCACAGAGTTGCCTCTCTGACATCAAAGCAGCAGGAAGAGGCAAGAAGGGAAGTAAATTTCTTTACTGAAAAAATTTCTTTACTGAAAGAGTGGTTGAACATTGGAACAGGCTGCCCAGGGAAGTGGTTGAGTCACCATCCCTGGAGGTATTTTAAAGACGTGTAGATGAGGCGCTTAGGGACGTGGTTTAGCGGGCGTGGTGGTGTTGGGTCTACGGTTGGACTCGATGATCTTAGAGGTCTTTTCCAACCTTAATGATTCTATGATTCTAAAACAAAGTGAGTTGAAGAGTGGCTGCCCAGGCACTTTTTAGTAAGAAAGTGCAGCTTTATGCCACAGTTGGGGAAGCATCAATACTGGAGAACTGCT
This sequence comes from Aptenodytes forsteri, assembly GCF_000699145.1. Taxonomy (NCBI): domain Eukaryota; kingdom Metazoa; phylum Chordata; class Aves; order Sphenisciformes; family Spheniscidae; genus Aptenodytes; species Aptenodytes forsteri. The sequence continues at coordinate 1,722,310 of NW_008794665.1, forward strand.
AAATCTTACCAAGCATTTTAATGGTCTCAAGACCTCCCAAAGCTGTGAAAGCAATCTGGGAAGGTAACAAAGGATCCTTTTTACTAGATATCCAGTACAATTTCCTTCTTATCAGTCTTCCACTGTGGGAAGTGTCAGCCTTTCTTAGTGTTGCATTTAGCCTTGTTGAGAACACAGTCACAAAACTGTAAAAATTAAGATTATAAATATTTTTATTAACCTGTTTTGACTATAGAACCTCAAGATTGAGTTAAGTTTAGGTATCCAGTAAATAATGGATCCAGAAAGTTTCTCCTTAACTTAATCTCAGCACAGAAAAAAACCAGTAAGCCATGTCACGCTTGGCAGTTTATTTTCAGTAATGGAGGTCCTGCCAGTTTGAAACAATCCTAGGCAGATGAGTTAAAGGCACTTGCCTGCCTATAGAAATTAGAAAGGAGTGACCAAGTAGTTGATGCACATTAAATGAATATATGCTAATTCTACACAGGGGATGTAGAGATTGTTCTGCCTCATTGCACACGGCTAGCTTTTCTTTAGTGGCTGGCTTTTAGTTTACTTGCTAACCTAATTCTCTAATTCTCTAAAAAAAAAAAAAAAAGGAAGGAAAAAACCTCACAAATTTCCAAGTAGATGTTTTGGTGCAGTGCTTGTACCTGTCACCAAAGCTTTTACACAACTAGACTCATTTGTTTTTTGTTATTGCTGTGGGTTTTTCTTTTCCCATTAGATGAAACATAAGTGTTACACCTTGCCTTAGATCTCATTAGTTTGCAGTGGCAGTGTTGAAGAACATTGCCAAGAACAGTTTATTTCCTCAACCTATTACTTCCTTCTTATTTTTAAAAAAGGAAAGTTAGATGGTAAATTGGTGGTGAATAGTTCCCTGAATGAGCACTGAAGACCTGTCAACATATCAAATATAATTGAGTCTGCGAATACAGATACAACCTAGATACACTTCGTAGCCTGTTTGTAGTAGTGCAGTGACAAGTAAAAAGCAGGGACGATATCCTGGAATATATATATTGCACTTGCGGTGGTGTAGGTCTGCAGTTCATTAATGCGTGCTGCAGACTCTTAATTTCAGTGATCTCAGAGCTGATTCTAGACATCTGCCTGAATCTCAATCTGTTTTTTTTTTTTTCCCTTGGTTTCTCTGCTTTTAGGGTGATTTTCTTTACTGTGTAAAAACCTTCTATGTTCTATGACAGGAACACATTAGGTTACATGTCAATGGAAATGGTGTGACTTTTTTCCTAAGATTGAATTAAAAAACCTAAGAACAAAGCAAAAAGACGACTTAATAAAATTACATATTTAATTGTAGTTTTTGCTTCGCTTTCTAAGCACGTTTTCTACTTCATGGCAAAAGGAATATGTGTGTGTGAGCATGTGTACATCTGTGTGTGTGTATGTATACATGTCTATATAAATCAAATATATGTAAATATAAACCAAAATCTTGTTATTGATTGAAATACGCTTTTAGCCAAGTCATGCTGGCTCAGGGATAGATAAAAATGTAATCTGAATAGATGACGTGTGCTACTCACAAGAGCTCAGAAGGACTAAGTATATGTGCTGTACAGGATACCTGTTTAGGACATAATTAGTCCCTTTATCAGATAATATATTAAATTCTTATCTTTCACTTCAGCAAAGTGGGATAAAATTGTGCTTCATCTTTATTAATGTGTTCTGGCATCCAGGCCCCAAATTCCAGGGAAAAACAGTGAGGCCAGTAATGTCTATCTCAAATACAGCTATAGATAATTGGTTAATTCAGTTGATTGAAAAAAGGGTTAAAAGGTATTATTCCCCCATTATTATTATTATTATTAAGAAAGTAGCCATCAGGATAGCTAATGTCAAAGATTTAGGAGCTTTTGAGCTATGTACATCAGAGGCACTTCTGAACAGTCTCATAAAACATAATGTCGTTGCTATTCCTCTCACAATATTTGGATTCTCCTTTCAGTGTGCAGGTCATTAGGAAACTGTGAAGCAATCAAGTAATATAAGCCCAATGAAATTACTCATTCCATTCCTGGGCTTATAGGGGACAGTGGATGTATGAAAGTCTAGCTGCTAAGTAGAGCCTGTGCTGCATAGCGAGTAGTCTTCATGTGAAGACTACAAGGTACTGAAAACTAAGGATGTGTCAACTGACCATGGAAAAACAAGTGCAACCTCATTTAGCTTTGCATTTTTTCATGCAAATGTAATCACAAAACAATCTGTAGCTTTAGGACTAGATATCACTGCGTAGAAAGAGACCAAAAAAGCAAAGAAATTTAGAAATACAGTCGTCCATAGCTAATAAAGCTGCCCTCTGCCTTCTACCTTTTTTATTAGAGCTGTGTCTACTCTTTCCTCCTCTACCTTGCAGATCTTTCTAGTCTGCACCTGAATACTTAATTCAGTATTAATCTGTGTGCATTGAGAATGCTATGCTCCATGCCAAAAAGGAGAAAGGGATGCTGAAAGAAGTTAGAATACTAACTTAGGTCTTCAGGTAAAAAGAGTGATTTTTGTGCTGTGAATAGGAAGCAATGTTTCAAAAAAAGACAGGGTTATGATGGAGATGGATTGCTTTAGTTTAGGGGAGCAGAAGTGTTGTGCAGTTAGGGTTCCTGAGACCAGGAACTAATTTAAGCATGAGAAGGAAATACATCTTCCTAATGTCTGTATAGGTGAAAATGTGACAGCAGAGCTAAAAATGAAGTAGCCACCTCAAAGACTTGACTAAAAATGTGAATTCTGGAGGTTCATTGATATGAAGTTGGTTCCTAGGTGTTCAGCAGTGCTTGGATGGATGTCCCGTTTGTTTTAGATGGGTAGTGAGAGGCATTAAGATTCTGAGTGGAAGTTGCTAATCAAACCAATGTGTCTGCAGAGCAAGCAAGGAAACTGTGTAACTGTGTCTTAGTATTTCTTGCAGAGGGGCTGCTATGGTCAGATTTTTTCCTGAAATGTAGGTTATGTAAAATTGAAATTACATGATATTAAGCCAAGTACTGTAATGACTTTTTGAAGAGGCAAACAATCCCTACTACAGACTCCTATACAGAATCACTGTTCAGCTTTTTAAAATATTTCCCTAGAGTGTTTGAGATCCAGATGATACAGGAGTGTCCAGCTGCTTGAGAACCTGAAAATAAAATTAATGGATAAATTGATCAATCTATTTTTATCATTCATGAACTTTAAAAAAGCAAAGTAGAATGTGAAAAATCTGATTGATCTGATTTTCTGTTTTGTAAGCATTTTATAAATACTTATTAATCTATTTCTTGAATCATTTCTAGTCAAATGGGAGAGTATTGGGAGGCAGTTTTGTAGATTCACCTGGAAATGTGTGGGCTTTAGGCTGGGGTCAAATACAGGCTTGTAACTTGCTATAATATTGTACGCCTGGATTAGTTGCTCTCCGTACCTCCTCAGTACAAATTTCTTCATTTGCAGCATATATTTTTAAAAAATCTCACTTCCTCACTACTGGATACAACCAGCCTCTTATATGGGGAAGGCTAATCTGGGATTGGGGAATGGGCAAAGTCAGGGCTCAGAGCCATTTAGAAAAAGCTCAATGGGTGGGTAAAATGTGATGTGTAGATATCACTGAAACATCAGAAGAGAGATTAAGGCACCCAGTTACTGAAAGGGGCGGCAGGGTGACTCAGGCTTTTCTGTAGCTTTGAAGACAGAAGAGGAAATTATAGAAAAGCCTAGTCTGTAAAAGAGGTTATAGTGATTGCTTTGATTAAATAAAAGAGGAGCTGGAGAATACTCTGTGCACAACTTTCATATAGTTAAATAGGATTTATATTATTCATCAATGATGGTGTTACAGTTAAATCACAAGGGTATTTTCTGTAGTTCTTTTCTCATCATTAGTAATTAGAATGATATTTGCCTGTCAATATAAGTCATCTCCTCACTAATTAGCACACTACTCCAGTGTGATTTGTTCATTGAAGCTAAAGAAGTAGAACTGTGTCCGTGACTCATCCAAAAATGCAACTCGGCTCAGAAAGCAGGAGGTCTACACCATACTTTATAATCTGTTAGCAGAAGAAACAGGTTATTTCAGAAAGAAAAAGGCTTTAGTGACTAAGACTCCAATAGTTCAGCCTAGTCTAATGGAAATCAGAGGTGAGGCTCTACTGATTTCAATGTCATTGCGTAACCTTTGAAAATCAGTTGAGTGGCTAGAAATCTCAACTTCAGGCATTAGGATTTTTTTTTTCTTTTTTACCAATAATTCAATATAGTAATGACTTCCCAGTAGGAGTATCTATTTTAAGTGTGCATTACGTTAATATGCATATTCATATGCATGGGATATCATAGGCAGCAGAAAGGGGACTGGTCTGTGTGCTTTTCTGGTTTGAAACTTCCTTGAGATAGGAAATTTCATTGTCGTATATTTTCAATTCAGTTTTATGACAAGTTTGTACTGCTTCCTCTAATGAAAACCATTTGTAACCCAATTCTTTCCATGCTTTGAATTTCCTTCAGCGTAAACAGTCTTCTTCAGAGTGACATGTAGTAAACTGTTTTTAAGAAATGAGTTTTTGTTCTGTCCTTACTGCTTTTTCTTCATATTTTAACTTCTCCCTGGAAGGCTTCTTCTCTGAGGGTTGTGAGATGCACATTATTTGTTACATTGGTGCATATGCTACTACATTATATGTTGCTGGGTTCTTTGCTGAAAGGACTGAGAGCACAGACTTGGTAATGAACCCTGAAGATGGCAGGGGGAACAACAGTGGAGATTAAAAAAAGTCAAAAATTGTACTTAAACTATAAATTTTTCAGCTTCTTAATTGTTGAGATCTTAGTCTCTTACCCTTTGGGAGCAAGTGCTTTCACTTGTTATCCAGTTGTCACAGAATCTTCTGGCTATTGATGTAGTGTCTGAGTGTGCAGCAAAGCCTGTGAGACCCAGGTGCCAGACTAAAAGAAAAAGCAAGGGAGGGAGCCAAGTCTTTTTGATTGTCTGGTTGTAGGTTCTCATTTTTGTATCTCACACCGTGATCTGTGCCCGTGGAAGACAAATGTGACTTAAAAAGCTGGCAGGAATAAGTATTTCGAAACTAAAAGGCTTCTTAATAGCAACAATTAGCCTTTTTCTGTGAAAAATCTGGGGGAAGGGAGGGCGAGAGGAACCAGCAATACCCATGTGCCCATACCCATTTTGTGGGTGTGTTAACTTCAATTTCTATCCCAGCTTTTTTTTTTTTAGTATCTCTAAATGAAATGAAATAACTGAAATCTCAAGTTCTGCATAATTAGAGAAGTTCTGTGTTGGCTGTTGGGTCAGAAGGCTGCTGACCAGAAAGGAAATGAGTAATTGATGTTATCTGTGGCATTAAGGAGGGCTCTGAAAAAAAGAGGTCTAGTGGGATGTTGGCTTGAACATAGCAAGAGTGATGAATTTCACCTATCCTGTAGAAATCTCTAACCCTTGTTTCTGTTCTTCCAATTAAAGCAAGAGGGGAGGAATTTTTGCAATGCAAATAGAAGTGGTAGTGCGGCATTTTGGGCAAAAAGGAGTATTTTCTTTGAACTGTGGCCAGATTGCTCAGTGTACTAATGGAACTGGGTAAAAAGTTAGTAGAAAATTAGTTGCGCTGCAAAAACGCAGATTTTTTTAAACAAAACAGGAAATTAATTCCTATTAAATGAATCAGTAAATTGTTCACCCCAAATGCTTTGTTCCATTTTCGTATTGTTTATTTATGACATAGATCTACGTGATTTCCAAATTCTATTATTTTACTTAACAAATCTTTTTACAATTTCTGAAAGCAAAGCAAACCAGATTAACATAAAACAATTGGTTTGGAGCTGTCAAAAGGTCATCTGTAGCCCAATGCTAAATGATTTCTATTACCCAACTTTTCAAAATTGCTAATGAACGCCAAAATTATTAAGCATGCACTTCTAACGGACCAATTGTGTTTGAAACCTGGAATTTCAACATAAGGAAAGTAGGAGATGTTGAAGTTGGTTAGTGACAAGGTTGTTTATGGTGTCTGTAAGAATTAAGTATCATTTACTTGTCTTTGGGATTATCGTGTTGAACTCTGCCTTCTCATCAAAATATTTGGAGGGAGAAGGAAGAAATATGTTCCAAGGATGGAGTAGGAAATTGCATAGTTAAAAATAAAAACTCCCAAGGTGTTTCTTTGCCTTCTTAATTTTCCTCTTGAAGGTAGAAAGGGTAGTGAAGATTATAATACAAAAGTTAATATTCGTAGAAAGATATCTAAAGCTAAAACAGACCAATTTTATACAGTGTGTGAAAGAATATATCAGTTGCTAGTAGCAACTGCTGTCAAATACTTTCCCTTGTAACTCCCACTTTTCACACATCTGTAGTTTTCCTTAACATTTCCTCTCTAAAATAAAATTTTCTGAGGATTTTCCTTTCAATCATTACTCAATCAAAAGAAAATGTGAGAAACATTGTCTAGATTATTTTTTTCTACCAAGCTTTTTTTTAATAGAGACATGAGAAAATTATTTATCATTTGAACTGGGTGTATTACTAATTGAAGGTATTTGATTTTTCCAATATAAATCCTAGATGTGGTAATTGCAAGCTTTGAATGGTCGTATGAAAATTAAGATTAGTTCTTCTCTTGCTTTGATATCTTTTCATGGTATCGAGACCATTATCATATGACTATTGTGAAAGCTTTTTCATCTTTAATCAGATCAAATGTTAGTCTTAGATGTTTTAAGGGATCTCTAAAGCTTTTGTAAGTGTGCTGTCAGTATTTGGATTGTGTGAATAAATTAACCTCTGATGGTTTTTCCCTGGGGATGATTTCAGGGTAAGGGAGGCAGGCTATAACACATTCTGTTCCTGGAGTACAATGTGGTTATTGTCAGTCTTAGGGTTCTGGGCCATTCCGTCAATGCCCAGCAAATGAATGTTTCACGATCACTCTGTATCTTTGCCCCAAAGCAGATTTTATTTTGTAAAATCGTAATTAATAGGATTGGAAAGGACCTGAAGAGGTCAGGCACTTATCCCTCCTGAATCCTAACACAAAAGTTGTTACATTTTTATGTTGGGTAGGTAAAGCAAGTTGACAATAAATAAATAAATAAAGAGTGAGGGGAATTCCATATGAATTTTCTTAAAACCCAGTGAAAATCCCTTACTGTTCTGTTTTCAGAAGTCAGGGAAGCCGGAATTGTTTTCCTTCACACATAATGGCTATTTTTCCTTCTCCAGGATTAATACTGTTGTTGGAGAATCTGGGTACTTCAAGTGCATAACCACGCAAGTACAATTTAGGACAGGTGAGACAGAAGCTTTATGTCACAGCGAGAGAACATTGGGACGGCGTCTCCCCCTCTGTGCCCCTGTGCTCTGCCAAGTGGTTGCAGAGACCCAACCTATAGACTGTTTCAGAAAAAAAGAAAGAGGTGAGGAAAAACAATCATTTCAATCTTCACAAAGCCAGGTATTCATCCCTGGGAGGGATGGACTCAAATAGCTTGCTAACTGCTACAGTTCAAAGAAAGGATCAAATGGTAAATAACGTGAGAATGTGGGGAGATGGCTCTTGGTGGAGCCTATAGGAGTGGCACACCGAGTATTACCCTAGCTCAGAAGTGGGGAGTTGGAAACAATCACAGACTCTTAGCTATTTGTTAAAAGGGATGTTATTTTAGTAAAGATAACTTCTTAGCTAGACCCCTCAAATATTAAATACTAATAATTTTACCACCACATTGTCTTTCCTTCAATCTTTCCCCACGGACCAGGTTTTCTAGGTCTCATTGTCCTCACTGATGTTCTGTTTTTGTGTTGTGTTTTTTTCTTTTTTTTTCCAGAGGACCATCTTATGGTCCATCACTGGACTTATATTTTTCTTTAAGTGATGTGTGCAAAGTGGAATGCACTCCTGCAGCTTCCTTGAGAGCACTCTGCAGAGAGTGAAAGAATTAACTGATGTCTTTTATAGGCTAAACACCGTTTTGTACATCTCAGTGTGATGTTTATCTTTCCCTGTAAAAACATAACAGTGTTTACTTATGTTGAGTTTGTGATCCATTATAATATGCAAATTGGGTTCTGCAAAAATCTTGCCTAACTTCTCATTTTTCATCTTCTATTATAGAAAACATGCTGCACCCAATGGGGCAATAGTCTTTTAAGAATTCATATGTTTATAATTATGCTAAACAATTAAGAGCTCATATGACACTTCTGCTTTCAAGATTAGGGGCTTGCTTTCTGTGCGTTTCTCTCTTCTTTTATCATAGGAAATGATGTGCTTCTGTAGTGGCTCCCATCCCAGACCTCAACACATTTTACAAGTATTAACTAGGTAACCTCAACACTGATTTTTTTCATAGAGATTCTAGGTCCTTAGGGGGAATGGTTTATTTATTATGAGTGCAAACACGTCAAACAATTTCCCGTATGTTGTCTAGCATTAGTCAATGATCTATAAAGTTTAACATCATTTTTATTCCCAGTGAAGCTAACAAGATTAGTCATAGAAAACGATCTTTCTTAGCTGAAAGGATCATACCTCTGTACGGGCTTGTCTAGCAGTTGAAATCCAACTAGAGAGGCTTGTGTGATTATGGTCTTGGTACTGTTAATCACATCTACCATTAGTAATATCTGGTTTTCAGAATCCACCTTCTGAACATCTTAGATTAGCAAACAAAATATGGGATTAACAAATAAAAAACCTCAACCCTCTCAAAAACTGTCTTGGAGGGTGGATTTTTTTTTTCGTTTGAGAACTGTGGAGGGGTTTTTGTTTCCGTTGCTTTTTTTGGGGTGGTTTCCCCCCCCCCCCCCACTCACAGCTAATGTGCCAAATAACTTAGATGGACTGGGCTTCATCTACAAAAAACAAAATGTTGTTATTCTGTCAGAGGTATAAAATTTCTTGTAATCTTTTTCAATCCTTATTTACTATAATCTCTCCTTCTACCCCAAAAATGTTGTGGAATTTATAGCGGGTCTGTTGTTTCCTTATCTGGTATTTGTGTCATCAGACTTTCTTCACCAATGATAGAAGTTTCAACTGCTCAAACAGTGCAAAAGGCAGTAAATACTGAACCTGCATTAAGTTTTACTTTTTTTTGTTGGCATTATGCATTACTTCTAGCCAAAGAAGATGCAAAAGACGTGACATGTTGCAGAGGTCTAGCTGTGGGCTCTTCTGTAGTCAGTTGAGAACAGGCTATTTGATACTGAGAGTGAAATCTTCTAGATGTCATCTTATGAGTCATCACTGCATTTCTTCAAATGCATTTTCTTATCAACGTAACAGGGCTTCATGCAATGAAAGGAACATTGAATTGAAACAATAGATTACATTTTAATAATATTTGACCCAGAATGCACCAGAAAGATGTTTCTTGCTCCGTGAAGGATGGCACTCTGATCCCAGTCTTTTCTCTAATTTAGAAAGCTGTGGCACTGACATGGCAGGACCGTAATTTAAACGCTTAGAATGCAAGTTCTGGTGATACAAGTCCAGCAAAATATAAGTGGTAGCAAAAGCATGCCTGTTCAGATTGCATCTACTTCTAATCAAGTTTTTCCATGAGGTGTCTTTTAACTTTCTAAAGTTTTCTTTTTGTAATGTTTAATTCAGGCCTTCATCTTTGTTAATGTTGAATGTTTATTTTTACTATTGTTATTTTATGGCATAAATCCTGCATGTAGACTGCGTTTTCGTTACACTAGACGCTGTTCAAATTGCTAGGGAGGGTGCTGCCCTGCACTATTCACAGTCTAGGCAACTTTAGAAAAAAACATTTAAGACTTGGCTGGAAAGAATATATTGTTCTCTGGTGCCTCAGTCCATGAGTACAGCAAAATATTTCTCATAGTTGCTCATTATTGTCCAGTTGCAAGGGGACTAATTTATTGTTTGCTCAAACATTATCAGTTGAGCAGTGAAATTCTTAGGAATATTTGAAAAAGTAAATATTACACATTTGAACTTTGACAACGCACTTTTACTTGCAGCTGATAATGCACAGATTAATTCTGAAAGATACCACTCTGTCTACAGTGTTTGTTTCTAGATAATTGCCTTTTTCATATACTGCATGCTGTGAAAAAATTACTCAAACAAGAAGTCATTGTTAAATCCCGAATACCGCGTATCAGAATTTTTCTTTTCTTGGGAATTCTTTGGAAAGTTGCCGAAAGAGTTTCCAAATTTCAGGAGGTGCTTTATTTTATTGGCCTTCAATGTAAGGCAGTGTTGAAGCAAGGTATAGCAAGGTGGGTTACCTTTGTGCACTTGCAATTGGGGCCTTACAGCATTTTTTCAGCTAATACCAAAAAAGTACAAGAGCAGTAATACCATTTTTGTATGTTAGCTGAAGAGTTCCCATTTCCTCTTTAGGGATGATGCAAATTGTAATGATAAAGATATACTTCCTGGTTGAACACTGTTTATTTTCCAGTATTCTGAAATACTTTTTTTTAATGCTATACTACTTAAAAATATGACCATTTTCTTTAATATATTCTGAAGTTTGTGATTTTAAAAAGCACTGAAGGGAAAGTTAGATCAGAGACTTCATTACAGATTCTTTGGTCGTCTTTAACTGTTATCCACATGTGCATCATTCCAACTTAAAAAAACCCACAAAAACAAACAACTGAGAGATGTCATGTACTTGTATATATAGTAGTTATCAAATGCTTGATTTTGCATTTTTATTTCAGTGAACATGTCACCTAATCTGCTACATCCACTTGTTCTTACCTCCTCTCCCCCAGTGAACTCTTCATGATATAAGAATCTTTCTTTTTTTCAGTTCTAGGATAGGCTTTTTGAGACACTGTGATCATAGCTGCATGCAGTATTAATTAAGTGGCTACACCAAGGATTTGCAGAATATGAAAATAATTTATGTTTTATTCCTTCTTCCTGTCTGAAGAATTTATTGAGCTGATGTATTCATAGAACTTGCCACAATATTGTGCACTGGGAGGTTTCACACAGTTTTTCGTAGGAAGTTAATACAGGTTTCCCCCAAACATTTTTCTATGATTTCCTTTAATATGTGGAACTTACTATGTCAATTCCTAGTTGAAAGGCAGAAGCAGAAAAAATGCATTCACTGTTTAAACACATTTGCAGAAGTGTACTAAATACTGTGAAGGCAGAGTTTCACTCTAAAGCTGGCTCCACATCAAACAGTTTTAGGGATTGATTTAAAAAATGAAGATATATTGAAATAATAAGTGGAAACTTATAATAATAGATTTGTACATCTGAGGATAGTTGACGTGTACAGCTGAGATCAAAGTACCTGATTTGCTAAAAGAATCAGTGTTTACTAAAACACCTTGAAGTAAATTTCATTTTCTCTGTATTTCCAGCAAATAAAGGTGACCTGCTAAGGTGGAGAAAATAACCAAGGGAGCAACTATTTCAGACTTGATTCTAACAAATAGCGAGGATAGAGCTCAGAGTCTGAAAGCAGAAGGCAATTAGGATGAAAGTGTTCTGAAAACACCTTAGAAACATAATACTTCAAAGGACCACCTGGACCACTGAGTACCATCTCTCTGACTATAAGGTAAAGAAGGAATGACAGCAGAAAATCAGCGGCAATGAGCATTGAAAGGTAGACTTCAGCCAACTTATAAAATAATTAGATAGAAGAAGTAATTTAAGGGATAAAGGTCTTGGGAAAGGTTCCTTAAAGAGGCAATATCAAAAGCACAACACAATGATTTTGATGTAAAACACAGATAGGAATTATATTAAGAGAAAAATATAGTTTAATCAGAGCTTTCTAAAATCAGAAAGAACTATATTGTAAGTGGTAATAGCACCATCTTGCTAATGGCACGTATGAAAGGGTGACACAAACATGTAGGGACAAAATTAAAAAGATGTAGAAAGTTCCAGTGACTAAAAGACATTAAAAGGCCATAAAAAGTGTTCGGTTCGCCATATTAGGTGTTAAAAGAAAACAAAGGAAAACTATAAATCCATTGCTTAAGTGGGAGGAAGAGAAAACAATGGATAGCTCAAATGAAGCTAAAATGCTCCATTTTCTTCTGTGTTTCAGGCCTTTTAAAAAAAGTTACTTATAACAATTTAACATAATTAAAATCAACAGTAGGATGAGAACATAGGCCAGAACAGGAAAAGCACAAGTCAAAGAATATTTATCCTAGCTTGGTGTATTTAAGTCAGCTAGGTCTGATGAGGTTTACGTACAATCCCTCAGGAACTAACCGAATGAATGGCTCAGAAACCGGCAGTGTTTATCTTTGAGAGCTCATAGAGCATGGGTTGGCCCCAGAGGGCTGGAGAAGGGCAAACATAGTAATTAATCTTTCAAAAGAGGAAAAGCAAGCGTGACTGATCTAACAGTCTTTCTTTCCTAACTTCAAGAGTTGAAAAGAGGCTAGAGCAAATTAACAAACAACCGGTTCTTAAGAACCTAGAGAACAAGAATAAGCCAATATGATTTTACAAAGAAAAAATAATGTCAAACCAATGTGACTTCCTTCCGTGTAGGAAAGTTTTGCCTAGCACATGTGATATGGTGAGTTCTTTGGTAGTCTCGCACATGACTTTCAAAACAAGAAAATTGTAAATAATGCAAATGCAAGATGATTCTAAGATAATTACGCCTCATTGGTAACCCTGTTTATAGTAATCATCACTAGTTCTCTGTCATTTCATTAAGAAACAGGGATCACAGTCCCAAAGGTTGTAAAATTATATTGTTATAAATTTTCAGAGATTATCTGAGATCAGTAAGATGAAATTGAATAAAAGCAAATATAAAAGGTTTATTTATATTCCTACTTAGGAATAAAAAAAAACTGGATTCAGGACTGGAAAATGGAATAGCTGGGTTGAAAACAGTATGATAGAAAATCATCTGGGACCTGGTGTTGAAATGGAGATAATGGAGCAGAAACTGCATGACAAGTTAACAGGGTAATGAAAAAAAAAAAACCCAAAACCCCCCAAACAAAAAAAGGATTTAATTAAGGACTGCAGTGTCAAATGTAAGGCTGCAAACATTTATTTCACTCTCTTCATCAGCAGTGGAAACTCTTATGTAGAGTTTTCTGTTTCATTCTGGCCTCTGGACTTCAAGAAAATGTTGGACAAAGTCTATAAGAAGTTGACAATAGTAGGAATGCTAGAAAATGTGTTTTTCTGTGGATTGTTGGAATATCTGCATTGGAAGAGTTTGGAATAAAAAATGTTGTGATGAGATGTGATTGTCTTATGTATAACAACCCTTTACAAAAATGGAAGTATTCAAATTTGTATTGGAGGAACAATAGGAGGAGCTGCCTTAACCAAAGTGAGATTTAGTTAAGGCATACGAAGGAAAACTTCTAGCTTGGAGAAATTGGACATAAAGATGAGACTTTCTTGGTGCAAGAATGGCTAAGTACTGGACTAGGCTGTGAATTATTTGTGCTAGGAGGGGATGTTAGAATGGGTAAAACAAGCACAGGATTGTCTGACTTTTTTGGTGAGGGAGATAGGTGGAGTTACTTGAGGTACTTTCTAGCAGTATGTTTCTTTGTCTCGTTTCTAACTTATAAAAACAAGGTAGAAGATATAATTTAGTAATATCTCACTCTAAGGGTAATGCATTTTTCTGAATTTTTATTCCTACTCCCTGATGATATGAGTTGACCCTTGAGTGCAGATTGTTGTAGCTGGAATTGGCACGGGGCAGGAGCATGCTGTTGCTGAGAGCCTTAACCATGAGCAGTTTTCCAGGTGGATTTTTTTCTCTCTTTTTTTTTTTAAATAGCTGATGGTCAGCACTCCCCATTTTAACAGCACCTGCTGAGTACATGTAGGCAGAGCTGATGGAGATCTTAGCTTTGACCTTTTCTCTTCTGTAAAGGCACCTCCACAGCTTTCAACTGTGTATTGTACCTCAGAAGGATCACTATGAAGATGCAGCAGAAGAAAACCATATGCAGTCTGCTTTAGCTTCAGTTAAAGCACGGCTTTTTGTATTAAAATAACTTCCTGTTGTAATGACAATTCTGTTGGCCCCTGCAGCAATCACAGAGGCAGAATCTGAATGCCTTCCCAAGGAAGAAAAACCTGCTTTTTTCCTGTAATTCGTGGAAGAGCACATTTTTCTAAGTGCAGCTTATATTTTAGTTTTCTCTGCATTCTTGTTTTGACATTATACTTCAATTTCTTTCTCTTCACAGAGTGGCAGTGGGAAGTAGCAAGGATCATTGTACATTAAGTTAGAAAGCAACATTTTGCTGGTGGTTTTTGAGGACCTGCATAGCTTCCTCCCCGCCCCCAACAGCCAAGGCGCTGGCGAGCAAGAGCAGGGAAGGAGCTAGACACACAATATTTATGGGATGTGATAAAAATGATAAAGGAGAGGTCTCTTCTGGAGATGGAAAGAATTTACTACAAACCACCAAATCAGGAAGCCAAAGTCTGACCAAGACCTGAATCTAGGCAGCCAGGCAAATAGGTCATCACCACTGCTACTCACAGACCAGTTTAGATGCAACCTGTCTGTTTCGGTTTTATGACAGTGGATAATGGCATTTATCTCATCTCTCAGGGGAGGTGTAAAGCTTAATATGCTAAAGGGGGGCATAGAAGCTTCAGTAAAAAGGAGTCTTTGCTAGATAACGGGAACCTGCCAGCACATCTTCATAAGCTGTCAAGTGTATCTGGTCTAAAGAGTAAAATTAGGAAACACAAAACATGGGAATTACTTAGGTGTTTTTTCACACTACTTCAGAAATTTCTTTACTATAAGCAAATATGTATGTGTGCGCACACACATACACATGCACAGGTGTGTGTATGTATACATATGTGTGTATATACACACATACACACATTTTTTGTGTGTATATGTATCTATATCTACACACACGCAGAGGGTGAGAGAGAAAAAGAGAAAATACGTATTAATGGTGCTTCAACGGCAGTTTCCTGCAGGTAAAAATAAAGCATCCAGAAAGAGCTTAAGACTTCAGTAAAGGACTAGATTGGAAAGGTGGAAAATGTTACACGAAATTAAAATAATTCCAAGAAATGACAGAATGATTGCAAATCGGAAAGGGGAAAATGTTACACGAAATTAAAATAATTCCAAGAAATGACAGAATGATTGCAAAGAAATACCAGAAACATTGTTAATTTTAATAAGCAAAGTGTAATAGAAATATTTATGGACCACATGGGTAACATATGGGTACTGTAGTTTCCTGAACTCCCCACTCAGTGCTGGAAAGTAGGAGATCAGGAAGCAACCAAGTTAGAATACTACAAATTACAGCACAGTCTCTAGTGCCCCAAAATACCAAGACAGCAGAATCATGATATTATTTTGAATAAAATTTGAAAGAGATGTATTAATGACTATGCTCCCTAAGTAAGGATCATTGAGGCAGAAGCACTGAAGAAGTTGGAATAATCCTTTATGATTATGCTCATCTACATGATTGGCACAGCAGGCAAACAAACATAACAAATAACTGATTTGTATAAGGGCCCAGGGGAATATTCATACTTCGACACTGTTGAAAATGCACTGAATCTGACCCAGAACATTGTAAATGTGGAAAAGCAGGAAGAAAGAGCTTATGACTTTTACCTTTTTCTAGTTGAGTTGAGACAAATGTCCTAATAGCAGAAGATATATTGCTGTAAGTCATTTGGATAGCTTTACGTGAACCCTTATAAAAAGAAAAAAAAATCCTTATAGATTTTTTTTTAAAATGTCAGTTCAGTGGTTTGTAAGGAACTGACTCTATAAATCAAGTAAAGCTACTACGGAGGCTTTTTGGAAAAGTTATGAAGAGCAAGGAAGTTGTGTTGCCTTCTGGTAGCATTTAATATGATACACATTTACACTACAGAAATAACATATCCTTTGGTAAATTAATTTGTTTTAGTTTGGCACTTGTCCCAGTAATCCGTTTCTGAAAGGGTTACTTGAAAGGTGGCAAACTTTGTTTTAACAACAACCTTCATACACATGGTCATTCAAGCACCCCTTTTCTCCTGTTTTCTGTCAAGGACTTAGTTTTGTCCTGCAATTAAATACTTCACCTTCTCGTACTTCAATTCTTCTAATATGTTTTGGCTGTGTTTAAGGCTGTGGTAACCTTTTGCTGTAGTTAGCCATAGACCAATGCTGGATAGTTGTGGTATCATTCATATAGTGGATGTCTGTCTTTCTCTGGTAAGTTGTTTATATTTAAATTGTTGCAGTAAAGATAACTGATTTTTATTTTGTGTTTATGTTTATCAGTGGTGCAAGAGAAATATTTTCCACTTGGCAGAGCATTTCTCAAGCAGTGCTATAGGTTTGACAGTTACAAAGAAGATTTGTACTGAGATTGGCAGTCACTGTGCAAGGAAGACTGACCTCAGGAGGCTGAAAACCCTATAGCTATTTTTAAAGTTTTCAGAAGCTCCTTTCTGCACTAAGGAAAGTCTGCCTGAATGTTTGTTTAAATGGATTTTCCAGTAGGAATAAACCTTTAAAGCTTTCCAATGACTGTGAGGGCTTTCTCCTTTGCAAGACAGAATTCAAGATAGCTTTTGCTGGCAAACCCATTTTGAAGATTAGGATTTTTCATTTGAAAAGTCAAAATAAGGCTTTTAGAATTTAAATGACCGTAGGAATTTCCTCTTCCTATGCTTTTGCTCTCAGCCAAGATAGCACCCAGAAGAACTACTGTGTAAATGAGTAGGGGATCTAGATTGTTAGTCAGTATTTCACGTGTGACTAGCTAGGTTTTTTTATTTTATTTTGGTTTTTACTTTAAGACCTATTGCTAGGTAACTGAACTCAACCAACATGATTAAAAAAAAAATCAGCTGTCTTCCTGCTCTTCTCCCATAGCTGGTAACTGTAGCAGCAATAACTCAGTTGCTAGAGGATGAGCAGGAATATGAGAAATATTGGGATGCTCTCTTCCTTGAAATTAATTAGACCATCATCTCTTGTTTTAGATCACTGCAACTTTTTAAAACAAAAGGAATCTCCAGAAAGTAGAGGAATAAATACAGGGGTGCATAATTTATTTACAGAGCCTGACAGTCTTACTGAGCTACCTTGAAGGATTCAAAAATAGAAACTGATAACTTGAAAGACCAAGAAGGTATCGAGAGCAATAAAATATTAAAAGAATTAACACTGAAGTAAAGTAACTCACAGCCTGAATTAGAACTATTACTTCCTTCTTCATAGCCTTTGGTTACCTTGGCCCTTGAATTCAAAGTGACACTGATGATGCCAGCTTGATGCTACTTGAGTTCTGCTTCGCTCTGTGGAAGAGGTGTCTCCACCTACTGTATAAATTTAGCATGCTTCACTAAGATACAAGCTGCCAGGTTTTACTTAATTTACTTTTGTTCTCCTTCAGAGAGTTCATATTCTTTGCATTTTAAGTTTCCTTGATAATAGGATGCTTCCAGCTTAAAGTTGCGTGGCACCTTTCCATATCATTTTCTGCCAGCGCAATTTTGTATTCTTAGCTGCTCGGTCAAGGTTGCAGCATCCTGACATTTCTGTCACAAAAAACCTGGACCAGAAAACTTTGTTCTTACATAATGCAAGTGCTTTAAGGAATCGATCTTACCTGCAGCTAATGATCATCTGCCATTGCGGATCATTTGAATTTAAATCTGCAATAGATTGCAGTATATTTATTTTTTTTTTAGTTGACAAAGTGAACTACGTACATATGTGTAGCATACTCTCAGTATTAGGTACAAACTGTGCTGGCTCTTGAAGAAAGCAAGTGATCAAGTACTCAAATCATGTATTTCTTTTTTTGTGTGCCACACACTCCCTTGTGAACACGTGCCCAGAGGGTACTGTTGACTCATGGTTTTAGAATGACATTGGAGCTCCTTAAATCTGTCCCCACTGAGCCACTTATGTGTTTTATGACCTTTGGCAAATCATATAATTTTTCTCTTTTTCTTCTTTTTTTAATTTATCTCTTGTGATGCTAAGAGAGGTTTAGCAGGGATGTCCAGGAAAGTGTTACGTAGTTCAACCTCAGGATTGTGCCATCTGATTTTTCTCAAGCCAGTATTGCAGCTAATTATTTTCTTTTTGTTTTCTGGTGATTCTTTAAGTCACAACTGCATAGCATGCACATAAAATTAACTGATTTGTAATTTTAATGCATGATGGACGGACAGTGTGCTCAACTCTATGCTGTCACGCTTAGGGCTAAGTCTGCATTTTCAAGATACAAAACTACGAAGTCTGAGACAAGACCAACATAAAGAAGGGAAAAAAATCAAATAATGACTGCTGATCCATAGTCTGTCATCCAAACCTAATGGATATTTTCAGTCTCATGAATATATTCTTTGTGACTCTTAAATAGTACTAAATCAGTCATGAAGATTATAAATTGTGAAAATGAAATGCACTAATGTAGTGTTTTAAATTTTCATACCAGTTTGAGTACTTGCATGACCTTTACAAGATAAAATAAGCTTTCTAGGTTTAATATGCACAATTCAACACGCAGGTCAACTTCCAGGTCTAATGAGAGGGGGAGAAAGAAATCTATCAATCTGTTGGGTGCAGTTAACTGATAACTTGGCATTTGTGTGCCACCTTATGCATTCAGATATTGATAGGTGAACTCTGTAGATGCATAGTCATGTCTACCACTGAGGTTCTAGCAGAGCACCTTGGGTTTTTTTCTGCAGATAAAATGGTTATGGCTCAGAGGACACTTTATAGGTAGAGACTGTTTTGATATTGCCCTGAACTGTCCTGTACTCACTTAGTATGAAGGAAAAAAAAAAATGTGTTTTTAAATCAAGGGAACTTACCTGTGGTTCACTTGGTGAAGTTCTGCTGATGGAAGAGAGGTTTCAGTTTTTACATGAATCAGGTGGTCTAGGTAACTAACCAGTATCTGTGAATCATGCAAGTACTTAATATCTATGGTTAAATTTATGATCTCACCGACTGTGGAATTTTCTAGAAACAGCAAAGCGACAGGTTAACAGTCATTGTAACTTTCACTTTATTAACCTAATAGGACAGCGTCTGCAAAATCAGTCATAGTACTTACCCTTACATATTGTGAGATGTTACTGGTTTTCATTAGGTCTTTACTGTTTACATACTCTCAATTTTGTTTGTTTTCGTGACCTTCACTATCTTTTTGCATAGCAATAAGCCTCCTGGTAATTAAAATTCTGTCAAGATTTTGTGATGGGTTTTCTAATGGACTGTCACACACGCAGTTCGTTAATTGTTTCTGTTCTTAGTTAAGATCATAACTAAACAATATAAACCTAAAGTAATCATGTCCAGTTTTTATAGCTGTGCACGCAGAGGTGATAGCCATGAGCATCTCAGTTTATCTGGCATGCATGCATTTATACAACTATGTTAGTTTGTATTCTCTTCACATTTTACGTGCATTTACGTGTTAGAATATGTATGCGATTAAAAATCCAAACAACAGTGGACCTTCTTAGTGTTGTGACAAAAAAATGTGGAGTATATCTTTGTTTTGTATCACCCAAAGTTACAAATTTAGATATGAACCAGCGCAGATGTCAGAGTATCATAGAAAGTTAAAATCTGGTGATGATGAATGCGGCCTGTTTTGCGGTATTACTGAACTCTTGAGAGAGTAAAGTGCTACTTAAGTATCTCTAATTGCCAAGACTTCTGGTTTGATGAAAAGTGCTGTGTGCTTTGAGGCATGGATAGCCTAATATTTGCCATTCTGGATGATGTTTTGTAGACAGGGCTCTAGCAATGCTGCATAACAACATCTCTCTCGCTGCTTAGGCACCGTACACTCAGCTGTGTGTTTATCTCCTGCTTTTTCAGCTTCAGGTTTTCAACACTGGAAGATTTGGGGATTTTAAAACTGCATTTTATTAAAATGATGTATGGATGTAAATATCTTCATGACTTTCTGCACAGAATAATAGTCCTTTCCCAGTGCAGACCACTCTAAAAAGAGGAAGCAAGGCAAAATTTTGGCCCAAAATCTGGTTTAGTTGAACCATACAAGATGTTGTCAACAAACTCTGAGTCATTAAATTTATTTACAGTTTTCAGGACAGCACAAGGAATAAATCTAAGGACTATAAATAATCTACAAATAGTTTACAGTTCACCATAGTGTTTTCCCCATTCTTCTTGATACTGCAATCCCTCAAGAGCAAGCATACTTTGATATGTGAGTGATTTCCATTTAGTATTAATTGCTCAGAAGATGGTTGTCTTGCTGATACTGTGCTTTGCCTTTTCTTCATTAACATCCTGAAAAGCATCTGGTTACTAGATACTTGCCACATAAACCCCCATGTTTAATAATGTTGGGGTTTTCTGGTGGTTTGTTGTTTTTTGGGGGGTGGGTTTTTTGGGGTGGTGGGGTTTTTTTAGCTAGTGAAGTAGCTAGCCTACAGAGGTTATAGGTTTCAATTAAGATTTTCTGCTATGTTAGTTCTGGCCCTGGAGTCAGCCAGTTGCAAACGGAAGGGAGCCTTGTGTAGAGAAAGGAAAAAAACTTTTGCAGAGTGTTCTTTGAACAAGCATTATGAAACTGTTAGGGGAACCATCTAATAGAGAAATCTGTCAGAATTACGAAACAGCTTTATAGAAGAAGAATCTTGGCTTAAACTTGAGAGCTATTTTCAATCCCCAGGCAAATCAGCTTCTCTTCTATTTTATTTTATATTTTAATGGTACCCCTTGGGTTGCATCTCTTAGTAGCACATTCTCTGCAGAAGTTGGTTTTTAATGCAAATGCAATGATAAAAAATAGGATGAGGCTCTTTAAAGTAGCAACAGTATATAAAATATATTAGGTGTTCTGATCCTTTTTTTCATTCTCTATGTAAGTTTTCTTTAGCTATTGTTTCTGATTGCTCTCCAGGTGTTCTGAAGAGCCCAGAGGCCTGAGAAATACTACGTTTTGGACTAAAGTTGAAAAATGGTCCTAATTGTTGCAGAATTATGTGCTAATTTCCTAACATTGTCAGAAACTATAATTAAAAGTATAAAAGTGAAATAAATTAGTAAATATGGATTTTTATAAGGTCATCGTGAGAGAGAAGCCAGAAATTAGAAAAGACCCTTTCATGCAGTCACGTACAAAATCTGAGGAGCTGTGAGTAAGGAGCTAGTTCTATTTGGGCAAACCACACTGAAGCAAAAGCTCAGTATTTGTATGATTCGTTTCTAGTGTAGCTCACAGTAAATGTTTTACTATGCTTTTAAAATACAGAATAAAATGTACCTATTTCAAGCCTACAGAGGAAATAACTGTAGCTAAGCTAATGATCAATGTTTATTGCTATACTGTTTATTAATATTGAATTTGTTCAAATTAAATTTTGCTGACAGTCTTCTCAGACGATTCCCCTAGAGTTTCGTATGAAAGTATCTATAACATTTTAATACACTTTGAAGGGAAGAAGTGCATATAAATATTAGTGTAAATTTGAGGAACTGTTGAGAAACTGTTGTCTAAAGGAGTCAGAAGTTGGGTCACAGACCTTCTTGCTTCCCAGATACAGTTGCGTCCATTTCTTCCCTCAGAATTTTTTTTTCTCTTCTACCTATCAAAATCTCATGTCCTCTCCTTTCGCTCCTTGTTGACCAGGCATTAGGGATGATTGTGTTCTTGTTTGTAGCATGGAAGACTTGTTAGTGCTTGAAAAGTTTGTGTTGTCTACTCTGTTTCTCTGTCTCCAGCCTCGTTCTCTGGAGTTGCTTCAGTCCCTTCACATATCCGGGAACTGAACTAATTAATGGTGTATCAATTTTCCATAGGGTGACCACTAGGAGCTCAAGCATCTCAGGTTATATGTCATTACATAATCTGGTGCAAATCAGCTGACAACTGCTCAGTTTAATGTCATTTTTATTCATAGCTGCTTTGGGCTCAGTATTGAGACAACAGAAATGCCTGAGCTAAAAGTCCAGAGGAAAGTCTTCTTGCTTCAGGGCCTTCAAGTATATCCAGACCTGAAACCTCAAAGCAAGTGCTGTGCTTTTGGATCCTGTGGTTATGTATATTGCATTGTGGGCAAAACCTCTCAGTCAAGCCTGCCTCATTGGTTAAAGATTGTTGGAATAGTTGACTGATGTGTTGCTTGGCTCTTTGTTTCCCTTCTCACATAATTGGCCTCCATCTCTGTACTCAGATACAGATTTTACTTATTATATCAACACACATATATATATATATATATGTTGTGGTAATTACTGTTTATGGGAAGAAGTTCTTTAAATTTCAAAAATAACATGAAGGCTCATCTAGAACATGGGGCATTAGTCCATTAATTTAAAAAAAAAAAAAAATCCAGAAAAATTAGTAAAATGTTCCCTCTCTGCTTCTACCCTGTGCCATTACCCTTTCAGAACAGAAAACCAGACCAAGTCAAGGATGAGCTTTTCAACATGGTAATATAGGCAACGTGACATCTGGAATAGTTTTCCAAAGCTCCCTTTTGAAATATGCACTGGTCACAGTTTCTCCTAGCTGCAAGTAGTTACTGTTCTGAGATCTTTTTCTCTAATAAGTACAAGAAAGAAGAAATTATGGTAAGCAAATACAGTGAGAAGCATGGGATGAAGGGAAGGAACATGATGAGCTTGATATATAACTTTCAGAGTTTCTCCAGAAAGAACTATTTTCTTTCTCAAGCATTAGTGGATTTGAGTTTCTTAAAGATATCTTGGTTTCCCTCAAGCAACCACATTGTAGCACACTCTTTTAGTTTCGTTGTTGCCTATAGCCATACTGTTTTAATGAGCAGTTTGAAATCTTGGGGACAAGTTAAACAGTTAGCTCTTAGAAGCCTATCAAGTCTAGAACTCAGCTGTCAAAGAGTTTTAAAGAGAGCTCTAGAAGGTGAAATACAACTGGGGGAGTGAACAGTGAAAAGCAGTTCCCTGCTGCTTTCTTACAGCTATTTGGTTTTGGTTTTCATTATTTTTTTTTAATATAAGTAACTAAGAATTAAATTGAACAAGAGATAGTCATGAGGTTTTGCTAAGTGTAATTCAAGTAAGTTGCTGCAGCATCCTCTTCACAGTCTGAAATAGAGCTGGGTTGAAGAGTTCAGGTTCACATTTACATATAGTGTGTTTGACTGTTGACTCTGAGTTTTAATTTCTGACAGCCCTAAGTGCCTTAATGGAATACAGACCTAAGAGCAGAGACTACTTACTTTTAACAGCTCATCCTATGAGGCACACAACCCTTGAGTGATGCATGTAGAAAAACACTCAAAGGCTGAGCCGGTTTTGTTTCCTGCCATTCTTTTGAAGGGAAAGGAAAAGTGTGTTACCATGTACTACTGTGTCCTTAGGGCTGCACCGTTCTGTGATGCATTAAGCCTGATTTGAATCCAAAGACCGGTGGTAAAAATGGTAAAAAAAAAAAAAAAAAAAAAAAAATTAGATGGTCAGACTGAGAGAAAGAGCTGAAAATAACTTGAAACAAAAGGAGGGGAATGTAGAGTTTCTATGCTGTATTCTTTTTTTCTTTTGATTCTGCTGCTTTATGATGTAGGTCTAGAAGGTTTAGATTCTTTTTAAATTTTTTTTTCTTACCAGTTTTATCAGTTCTTTTGCTGGAGATCTTCCCAGTGCTCATAGCTCCTTTGGCCCTTAATCACAAGGATTTCCTTCCAACTGCTTTGCCAGATGTCCGAGTTAAATATGTGTTCACCAAAACAGAATATTTAAGAAACCTGAACAAAAGTCACTTTCTTGCTTATTAAGTCAAGTATCACATCTTCATGGTTCTGAAGACATAATTCTTACAAGATTTCCAATGCATATTCATCTGAGGAAAAAAAATCCTGTAGATTTTTTTTTTTGAGGCCTTTCTGTGTCTTTCCAGAGACACTCATTATTGACTCACTTTAAAATACGGAAAGATATAAATCATTGACTAGTTCCTACTTCTGCATATCACTCAGATATCCATGTCAAAGAACGGTGAGATCTTTGCCAAGGGATTTTCTCAGCTTGCAAGTTCCATCAGGGTTAAACCTGCATTAAGCAGACTTGGCCCCCAGACAAGTATCAGGGATTTTAATTCGTTAAAAACTTTTTTATTTCAGTATTTCTTTTCAGTCCATGTTGGAAGAAAATAATAAATGAAAGGGAAAAGCATTTTGAAGTAACCAGTAGGGAATATCATGTTCATTTGAGATGTGAAGGATCCAGCTCCAAGTCAGGACTGAGTCTTTAGCTCTGTCTCAACCAGAATTTTCATCCTGGGCTTCAGAAGCTTTCTTCACTGATTGTTGTCCAAACAAAGGAGTTAAATCTGAAGGACTAGCACTGTTTGGGGAAAACGTGTTCTTGAAAAACTTTGAGACATAGCAGGAGGGTACAATAGATACAACTAAACTAATCAGAGCAGATGATAGTATTTGTACGTCGTTGCTTCTCATGTCAAGTATTAAATCCAGGGAACTGTTGCTTTCAGGTGCGCTTAGCAGATTAAATCTGGTTGGTGTTTCAAAGCATTTGTTGGATTTCCAGGTTAGAGTGCAGCCTGGGTCATTAAAAATCATTGAGCATTTGTATCTTGGCTTGCAGGAAGGCAGGGCTTTGCTGTCAGACTCTGGATGTTATGCCAGCTCCCTCCTGGCCTCTTGTCATGAAAGAGAGCATCTGGCATGTTGAGGTGGGCACGTTGCTTGCATAAAATTTTGGCAGAAGCCAGGCTCCCTTCAGTAGTGTCTGTGGGACTGCTAGAGGAGGTGTTAATGCTGTTCAGGTTTGGATCCAGACAAACTAAAGTTTGTCTCCTGGGTGTAGAAGCTGCAGGTGCCAGTCGCCCTGTATGCCCACCTTCTGCAGTGCTCTGCCAGCTGCAGGAGCTTCACGTCAGTCCTGGGATGGTTATGGGCTTTTGAGTCTGATGCTCAAAAGTCACCTGAACACCAGCTTTGTGAAGGTTTCAAATGTTTTTCGTGGTCTTCTGGAAAATTTTGTGTTTCCCTGTCCATTCTTAAAAGTGAATAGCAGATAATCTCCCAGCTGTACTGGGATCGGGAAGAAATGAGCTTCAAGACACAGCTCTATGAAGACACTATTTTATTTATTCTGTTGGTATTTTTTGAAAGCTCTCAGGAACATTCTCACTGTTTTTCTCAACCTAAAATTTAGCCCATCAGTGTGGCTGTACTGAAAATGAATGGGAAAAAAAACCCCTAAGCAAGCCAAAACATAAGAGAACAAAAACCCTGTACAGTAGAAAGGCAAATGAGCATTAGTATAGAAAACATGAGAATCCTGTTTGTTTCACACTGACACTTTGAACCACTCCTTGAAGAAAGGTTTAGCAACTGTCACTGTCATTTGAGTCAGTTTGCTGACCTTTTGCTGGAGGAGCTAGATCTCAGTTATAACTCTCTGACTTTTATTTCCTTCTGTGGTAGTAGAAGCAGTATCATCAAGGTCTCTGGTATTTAAGGTTTCCAGCCCCCACCAACAGCACCTTTTTTCCTGCTTGAAATCTTGGATGTGAATTTTTTATTTGTTGTTGTTATAATATACTGGTGCCCAACCATGCTAATGATTCTTCAGAAATAAGCAAGTCACCTTACCAGCAAAGTCCAGTGCACTATATTATAAGATTTTTATGTTTTTCCCCAACAGTCTTCCTTATCCCCATGAAACACCGTTGACATCAGAAAGCCAGCTAAACAGAAAAATGTACATTCGGCTTTACAGTTCCAATTATGACAGGGGCAAGCATCATCTTGTTTGGATCGGGAAGCAAGTACAAGGGCCACTGCTTACCACTGAACAGTAGAGAAAAGCATTTTTCTATTCCTAGTCCCCATGGACAGCTTTGGTCTTTTAGCACTTCCATGCTACACAGAGTTCCAGCTATCTTTTTTTTTACCCTCTTGTTTTTTGCACAAGGTCATCCCACAGAAAACAGCCACAGGGAAAGATTTTACAATATTAATGCAGAATTAATGCAGATCTACAGAAGAATTTCTATGTGAAGGAGAGCCTACTTCTAATTTTTTATTTTTATTTTGGGTCATTTATTTCTGTTTAGAAGGTAATGTTCTGGCATCAAGACCAAATTTTGCCTACCGTTCAGGCACCAGTTGTTTGTCTTGCTGCCTAAGACTGTAAGCTGTAGTTTTGAGCTTTGCAGGTGAGAATTCATCATAGTAATATTTACTACCAGTTAGACATGTTAATTACAAAAACATGTTAAGTTTAGATAGGATACAGGCATCTCTGCTTTATGATGTGTATCCTCACACCAAATGAGTTTTCTTCGATTTATGTTAATACAGTTAATAAGATAGGAATTAAATACATGCAGACTATTGTTCTATGTTGTTAAGTATTTGTGTTTGGTGTTACAGAATCTCCTGTCATTTAAAGTCTATATTGCTCTTTCTTTTTTTTCTTTTCTTGTTTATCTACATTTCAGGCTTCTCAGACAAAAATCATTAGCTAATTCTCAAACTGAGTTGCTCCAATTTCCCTCTCTAATTGATACATGCAAACCACCCTTTCAACAAATTTCTTTGTGACTCATCCAACCCACCTGACTGTTAACCTGAACAGATGTCCAAAATTTTACCTATTATAGCAGACAGCTATCATCCTTAATCACTTACTGGTGTCAATGATGAGCCATTTTCATTGAGGAAGAGAGAAAAGGGAGGAAGAGATTTGTCTGCTGTTTGTTAGGCTGACCTTTAAGATGATCTTTATTATTGGAATTTTCCACCTTTTGAGTTGTTTGTTCAGAGCATATTATCTGGTACCAGTGATAATGCAATAACTTAACAACAAGCTGGTAGAGCCACTTGAAGATTTGGCTTTCCTAAAATGAGATCTCTGTTTCCACCTGAAGACAGTTTTGAGACACAAGCATTCTGAACTTTAGGAAGGTATGTGCTAATATATATACTTACAATACAATGGTCTTCTCTTGATGCCACATCTATTTTGTTAGTTGGCGAAATTGTAGAGAAGAAGAATCAGACAGAGAGATGGGTGGCTTAGGATCAAGCTGACCATGGCTGTACATCAACTGAAGCTGTACATGCCCCAGACATAAGTACTTTTATATTCAATGCAGTTGTAAGGGCTTCTGGTTCTAACACCCTGTGGCAGGCAATTATTAGAGGAGAGAACTGACAGAAGGACTGCTTGTGCATGCAGTGAAATAGCTCTTTTTATTCTAAAAAAAGGCACGTCTACTCTCCAGGCCCATCTCTGGAGGTCAGTGTTGGTGGCTATCAGCTGTACTATTAAATGCAGTACCCACGCAGGGTTGCATTCTTGATCCATTCTTGGACCAACTGAATGACAAAAGCATTCAAGAGACATAGCACTGAGACAAAACATAGCAGCCATGGCAGTGCTCCGGTAAGCTGAGTTATCCAAGTTCTTTCTGGTTTGACTGACAGCTTTTTTTTTTAATATGACAAGAGACCAAAATTCTGACATTGGCTTGCTAGTGAAGCGAATGTAGGAGTATTTCTAGGGAGAAGGCTATTCATGATCTGGATAACCCAACCATAGCCATTCTTAAACTGGTTTTATATGTTATGGTGAGGATTTACACATTCATCTAGGCTGTAGGGCGAGAGAAAATATATCCTCATGACATTTTGAATTGAATTCTATAAACCTTTTATTAAAAGGTTTTTCTATAAACCCCTTTTTTTAAATTAATATACACCTTTTGAAAAGCTAATTATATCTGAGTGAATCCTGCAGGCAGTTTTCCCCTCCTAGGGTTTGCATGCATTCTGCAATGCAGAAAGGGACGTTAGCTGAGTTTTATGATGGTTATTTGGTGTTTGGCAGGTAGCAGGTGTTTGCTTTACTCTTGTCTGAATTATATTTTAATGGGAAAGACACATGCTGCAACAGCACAGTTAACTGGAAAATAAAGGCCTTTTTACTTCATTAATAAAGGGTATGAGAGAAAACTGAAGCACTATGAATTTTTTCATGCTGTAATCTGTTGGCAAACCTCTTCTTCATTAGTGGATGAACTGCCCTGAAATGCTGTGGGTTCGTTAACACCTGAATGAGAAGTGGAGGTCTTCTGCCTGCACTTTTCATTTTTTTTGAGGGTGTCGTGGTTTAACCTCAGCCGGCAACTGAGCACCACACAGCCACTTGCTCACTCCCCCCTGTCCTGGTAGGATGGGGGAGAGAATCAGAAGAGTAAAAGTGAGAAAACTCGTGGGTTGAGATAAAGACAGTTTAATAATTGAAATAAAATAAAGTAAAATAGTAATAATAATAATAAAAGAATATACAAAATAAGTGATGCGTGACACAATTGCTCACCACCAGCTGGCTGATGCCCAGCCAGTCCCCGAGCAGCGGTCACCTCCCCCCCCGCCAGCTTTCCCCCAGTTTATGTACTGAGCATGACATCACATGGTATGGAATGTCCCTTTGGCCAGTTTGGGTCAGCTGTCCTGGCTGTGCCCCCTCCCAGCTTCTTGTGCACCTCCAGCCTTCTCAGTCGGTAGAGCACGGGAAGCTGAAAAGTCCTTGAGTAGTGTAAGCACTGCTTAGCAACAGCTAAAACATCGGTGTGTTATCAACATTGTTCTCGTACTAAATCCAAAGCACAGCACTGTACCAGCTACTAAGAAGGAAATTAACTCTATCCCAGCCAAAGCCAGGACAAAGGGTTATTTTATTCTTTCAAATAGAAGCTGAAATCCTGTATGGTTAGATATCGTAAATGGGGTGCTCAGTTTACTGTAACTGAATGAAGATAACTTGATATTTTAAAAACATTCTGCAGGAGAAGGTAGCCATAGGTTTTGTGTGGTTGAAGAACAGCAAAATTGGACGGTGTATTATTTTCAGTTTATTATACAGAACCAGTATAAGCAACTGAATTCAAAGGACAGATCTTTAGCTACTCTTCCCTGTTTGTGATAATAATAAAAAAAAATGCTACTAGGGCTTCATAGATCATGTTAAATCCCCCAAAATTTGACCACGATCAGGCCTGAATATTTGACATTAATTTGTGTGTTTCATTTTTATTTGGATTAAAATAAACCATCAACAATATATCCCAGGTGATTGCACAAGTTATAATTTAAGATCCTCAAGTATACAGACATCTAGATAGCTCAACAGTAGACTAATTATGTCTGACTATATTTTAATTTTTTATACTGTTAAAACAACAATGCAGGATTATATTATCTGGTAAAATTATCTTCTCTGAAGCTTGTGAAAAAACACATTCTACTATGTGGCAAAGCTTGTCCTGTCTCGGACAAAAATTATGCAGCTTGGTGGTCTAATGAAAGTAGCAATATGGAAGCATTCACCATTTTTCTTTATTGGGGCTGACTAATCTTGAATGTCTGATTACTTGTGCTCTGTTTTTTTTTCTTTTAACTTCGATTCCCCTTTTAACTTTATGGTGACATTAATTTACAGCGTAATTCTTTGTGTGTGTTTATAAGCGCTGGTGGAAAGTAGTACTTTAATGGGATGTTGACAATTTAAAATCTTGTCATTTTCAAAAAGATCAATTTCATAGTGATTTCAGAAACTGCATCTGATTCTGGGTCAGCCTGCCAATTTTGTTATGTTCTTATAAATGCAATTTCATGTGTTTTATCTCCCTTCCTGTGTTGTTTAAAATAGTAATATACCAATGAAAATGAAAGCTGACTTCCTGACTATAAAAAGAGGTGTGACAATTACTGTATAAGGAACTATGTGTAGTTCATAAAGTTAATGTTAGGAATAAAAGACTACCTGATTTTTTTTTTCCCCCCATCAGTATTTTTAGATACAGTTAATATAGTGTGTTTGTAACACCAATAAAGTGGCACTCACCTCTTCAAATGAACATCAGCCTTTTTTAACTGAAGAAAATTCATTCAGTACGGTGTGTTTGTAAATGAGTAACTGTGACTAAAGGTTAATACATCTTCAAACTGTAATATGTTCCTTGGACTGGTCATCTGAAATGAGACAACTGTTGGCCTCTGTCTGGAAACATGAACCTTTATTTCTTGAGCTAGAAGGCAAGCCTAGTAATTTAGACTCTGCAGTTTCAGAACCGTAAAATGTCTTTGGGATTTACTGAATAGAAAATGGTGTGCTGTGTCAGTTGAAGTTGTACTTGTTCACCTTAATGCAGAAGCCTTGCAAGTCCCAGTCTGATTCTGTTCTGTACAAAAGGAAAATAGTTTTGCAGTGAGGGCAGAAAGATATTTCTAACCCAGAGCAATTCACAGTCTGAGTCATTTGAGGCTTGATAAACTACAGTCAGAATCAGGTTGGCTTTCATTTAGAATAAATTAAAAAAAAAACAAAAAAACCAGTTAGTGTTTTCTACAGAAACCAGCCAATTGCAAGATGTTTCAATTTTGATAAGAAACTGATGGTTATGAAAACCGCACAGAAGCCAGGCAGGGTTCCAACAGAAACGTTCCTATTGGAGAGGAGGTACCATCAGAAACTTGCCTAGTTTCTTGCCAGTTCTTTTTCTGCATGCTTGGCAAATGGCCTGAATGATTGCAGTTTATTCTTTGTCACCATCCAGATCTACTCCTGGCCAATCTCCTTCACCTATACGTTCCTCTAATCTATGAGCCCTTTTCTGGAAGTAGTGGGTATCTGCTTTTCATTGCTTTGACCCCTCATTCTTCTGAGTGGAGAAACCTTGCTTTCAGTTCCTTGAAACCCCTCTATGCCCTACTGATGCAGAGCACAAATCTTGCAATGATTAGGCTCAGTGTTTCTCAGACAAGAAAAAAGTTTCCCAAAGCTGCCAGAGCTCTCTAGTCTTTATGTTCAGTAATATTTTTACCCAAGATCTTCCCATCTGAAGACCTACCAGTTTGTTTCTGATGTTCTGTGTTTCCTCTGTAAGACAAAGTAAATTTTTAAGTAAGAGGTGCATGAGGTGGTCTTAGTACTGCCACACCTATTCTGGACAATGATGCAAGAAGGATAAAAATAAAAACCCCAGAGAATCTAGCACTGTGGAGGTATTCCCCAGAATCTGTCTTTGAAGGAAAAGACAGATTCTGACTTAGGGGAATCAAAGCAGCAGTGAGCTAGCTCTGCTGTGGAACAGAAATACATCTCTTGCAGCTACTTAGTCTTGGCTGGAAACAGAGTTAAGGTGAATCAAAGCAAGAGGAGAGTGACAAATGAGCCTAAATCAAATGAAAGAGGTTAAATTTCTGTAATTTAGTCCTTACCGGAAGATAGCTGTATAGAAGAAAACTTCTAAAAAGTATATTCTGCAAGAAATCTTCCACACTAGAATTACTTATGTTGGTCTTAAGTTTCTTGAGTGTGCCAGCACAGAGGAGCCTTTGACAAAGAAAATGTTTAGCATGCAATATTGATCTGATGGTTAGAGGTGCTGAGTACCCAGAATCTCATACAGAAAAGGTGAATGGAGCACATCTCAAATGCCTTCTAAAAACACTGCTTGCATACAAGCGTATGCCTCACTTCAGAAATCAGAGCAATACTGATTTTACTAAGACCATTACGTGAAGTTAAGTACATGTTATCCTTTCGTATTAGGAAGTAAAATGCTGAGTCTGTGTTCACACCTGTCAGACATGGGGCAGAGCAAGGGAAGTGTTTCAGGTTCCAAGTATGAGGGATTTCAGAGAACAGCAACAAAAACGTTTGCAGATCAAGGCATTTTACAAGGAAAAATGCAGAGAGTGTCCAGATAGCATGGTGCAGTGCTCCAGAGATTATTTGGTATGTAAATGAGGTAATTTGAATACTAGAAACCTTACACCTGTTTTAATATTTCATTTGGGTTAATCTGGCTGGGGAAATATATACTCTGAGTTAGTACCCTGTACTGAGGCTATAGGCTGACTGACTTGCAGTTAATTTCCATCTGTGTTAGTACATTAGCAGTAGACCGCAAGACTCTAGGTTTTTGATTCCCAAAGTTAATATTACTAGGCTTTCAATAAAGTTAGTAGCTATTGAGTTAGAGAGGAATCTAAAAGCTTGTCCTCAAAGGCAAGTTCACTTTTGTAAGGTTAATGGTATCTGGCTTTTTTTTATGTATATATCTATAATATATATATATCTATGTGACTTTTTCAACAAAATCATCTGTTCCCAAATGAGTGGAGGTGAAATTCATGCAATGCAGCGTGTCCAAGCTGATGACATAAATTCTCTTAGAGCAGCATGCCCTCAGGAGGACAGACAGACGTGAATTTTTAATCTCTTCTATCTGATGGAGGGGTGAGGCAGGAGGTGGTAAAGATCTATCCTGTTGTTACTTTGATTTCATAGACAGCAGAGAATGAAACTTTTCATAAACTTGGGCTGAAAAATTCCCGCTTGGAATCAATGTTTGTAAAGCAGTGCCAGAATGCTGCCTCTTGGTAACCAGAAATAACAGTGAGTACTAACCTTCAGTGGATTAAGAAGTCACCGAGTACGCTTCTAATGACAGCAACAGAATATTGTCTGAAGTCTGAAAGCTTTTCAGAAGGTTATGAAATTGTGCCTGATGGGCAGGCTTCAGCGGTAGGTGAGCGCTTTGGGCCGTTCTGTCATCAGCTGTTTGCTGCGTGCTGTTCTTTCCCATGTTAACTTCATTAATGTCTGACACATCGAGGAGAATTACATTGACCGATCTCCGGCAACAGCCTGATTCAATGCCCAGTGAAGCTAATGGATGACTTTACACAGGCATAAGTTGATTTTTAGATTCCAGATGCTCTTCATTGCATATTGTAATTAGCACCATTGTTCTCAGAAAAGAGAAATGACATCTCTGATATTGGAAATGGCGTATCTGCAAAATTATAGAAATTTTTGCTGTTGCGTTGGGACTGATTGATTTCAGATATACTACTTAATAATACTACTAATAATACTTAATACTACTTAATGTAGTATTTCTATTTAAATTAAATGAAGCCAGACTAAGTCTAATGATGTAAAAAGTTATGTTGAAGTCCTTCTAGAATAAGTAAAAACGTATACTCCACATTACTAAGTCTTTATATAAAAATCTTTACAACATATTTCATTACTAATACCTAATATTGGAATCATTGAGCTAACATGTAACATCAGATTAGCAATGCTGCAGGATGTTGTAACGGTAATTATTACACGTAAAAATCTTCTCCTGATAAAATGGCAAATATGTAATCACTAGAAGTTCATATATGGGGCAAGTCTGGCCTAGTGCACTTCTAAAAAAGAAAACTGATAACTATGCTAAAGCTTTTCTGATTTTAGCTACTGGATGATAACAGCAAGCAAATGCTCCAGAGAGGAATCCAGGCTAAGGTCTCCCGACTTCCTGAATTCTCACTTTGATAGATACATTTGCATTCCCTTAGAATATGGACGTTTACTGATTTTCTTTGAGTCGTTACACAAATCTGAGGTCAAGACAAATTCCACCTTAGCGCTCCAATGGTGATGGATGATACTTAGCCCAAACCACTGTAGTATCAAAAGATCGCACAGTTCTTCATGTACTTATCTTCATACAATCTCTGTGAGATTGGAAAGTGACTATTATCAGAAGCTTTTGGAAAAATGTTATTTTTTCTTTCAAAAAATAGGGCCAAAATACAAATGATGACATATTCTGCTCTTATTTCCATTTGCAAGCAGCCAATGATAATTTAATTATGTTGATTTAAATCTGATGTAGGCTTCTGAATTGAGTTGATTTATAAAAATAGAGTTTTCTTTTAACGCTTGCACTCCTTTCTTGTAACCTCCATTTACTTCTCCACCTACTTACTTGTGTTTAGGTTGCAAGAAAGTGGATGTAGAAGGAGCGCAGCAATTAGGGTTTGTCATGGAAAAGAAGTAGATATGCAACTTTAAAGTAATACTACAGCTGGAACCAGGGAAACTGAAGTCACAATTTCTTTTAAATAGCTTTGTTTTGAAGAAGTCACTCTAAATGTGTAACTGAGAATAAAAGTTTGGGATAGAAAATATATAGAAGTGATTAGACTTATTTTTTTACCTTTTCCTATTTCATTTGTAAGCATTGTATTTATATTCTAAAGGCAGACTAGGATTTATAGGTGTTATTGAAAAACATGTTCCTGAGAGAGACTGCAAGGGAATGGAAAAGCTTAGCGGATGAAGTTAGGAATAGATGGGAGATAGTGTGGTAAATGGAGCAGAGAAAAAAATTGGAGCTAAGGCTGAAAGGGAAAGAGAGGAGGTGAGAAAAGAGAGTGCAAAAAAGGATCCAGGCATTAGTGAACAGACCACTAAAAACCAAGATTAAAGAAGAAATTAATGACACTTTTTAAGAGGACCCTCACTTGATTGTGTCGTAAGCTGAGGTCACATAACAAGTTTCTTTCAGGGATGTTTCCCACAGGATAAAAATGGTATTATTTGGTAATCAATCCTATTACCCAGTTAGCAAGTTAAAGTTGAAGCATGTAGGTGTAAAAAATTGCCAAGGGGAATTTGTTCTTTTGTTTCCAAACTCTGCAGATGGTGCATCCCAGAAATTTCAGGATTTGCTCAATAATCCCTTAAAAATACAGGGATTTTTTGTTGTTTGTTTGTTCGTTGTTTTGTTGTTGTTTTTTTTTTTTTAAATCATTTGCAGTGGGTCATGATCAATGCAGAATGCACTGCCCAGTCTTTTAATACCACTCAAAACATTTGTCAAAGAACTCAACCTTGGCAAGCCATTTCATTTTTCCCTGTTTCTTCATAAATTTGTAGAGTTTGAAGAAAGAATCTTTCGTACTTGAGTGGTGTCATCAGAAGCAGCATAAGGTTGGGAAGCAGTAATAAAGTTGAAAAATCTCGTGATGTGTAATATGCTGATCAGCGGTAGCCTGTTAAGTCCTGCAACCTTAAGTGAACATCTCCTTCCCCCCCTCCTCCTAGGAGGAGCTATGCTGTTTATTCAACTTCTGGATGTCGCTTTAGGATATCTTGCAGCTTAGAAAATACTCTCCTTTTTTTGCAGGTGCCCAAACTTTCCTGAAACAGATTGATAGACCTCTGGGTTTTTTGATCCCACTCTCCGTAACATCCTTTATTTCTCGTTTGATTCCCTGTCATTGCAATAACCTAGGGGTCCGTAGAAGCCTGTCTTCCTTCCTGAAGCTTGAGGGTTAAAAAGAGTAATGCGATGCAGTCTGTGTGATTGATAAAGAATAGATATCGCAGTCTTTCCTATTTTGTCTAGCAGGGTGACTTTCTGCCATCCATCGCTTTGACAGCCTCTCCCTGTAGGTTGTAATTCCAGTCTTCCTTCAAATGTGTGTAGGCCAGAACCCTGGCAACTTATCTTTTTATCATCTTTTGATTTCATTCATAGTGGCTGCGGTATAAGCATCTCTTTAGGCAGTTCCTTTACTTGGCCACAGGGAAGGCAAGACATGGCATTCCCTATGCTGACAAACGTGTTGCTTTCCCTAAGGGGGAACCTGAAAGGAACCAGTTTGCAGTGTGCGTACATTTTGTTGTTGTTCTTTAAGCTCAAGGCTAGTTGCCAGTTTAATCTGTTTTGAAAATGAAACAAAACCAAAGCTGGTTTCTGGCATGTCATTGACTTTTAAGGTCTTGCAAGTCACTGTCCTTGCTCCAGAAGTTCTGAGCTTGAATCTTCGTTAGGCCTTATGCTTTTTTGAGGGATGGGTTCACCCACATGTTTGTTTACCAGTAGAAAAAAACATCTGAATAAGGTCCAGACCTTACTGAAGTCCTGGACAGTGTTTTTTCAGGAACTGTGTCCGTTTGTGACACTGCAGGTAAAATATTTTCCTAGAGGATAACACCTTTTTTTCCTTGTTTTCACCTCATCATTTATAAATCTCTTTACAAGATAAAACCATTTTTATTAGCATTTACTAAGTTTCATTTCATTTTTTAACATTTTATTTTGGCTTAAAGAATTATTTCTTTACCTGGATGTGAAAAAAATGTAGAAAAGCTGCAGGTTTTCATTAAAAGCGGTAGAATAGAAATTGTCTCAAATACCTGCAGTGCATTCAGCCTTTGCCCGTGTTTGAATCCTAACTTGCATGTCCCATGTTGAGGTTTCTAACTCAACATGAGCTCTTTCTGCCCACAAACACAGAGCTGGCTTAGGCTGAGTTATCGATCAAATGACTGGTCAGGCTGCCTATCTTTAAAAAGAGCATGATTAAATTTTGGAAGGCTGCTCCCTTCAGAACCTAGTCGTTGTAAAGCAGTAATAACAGATGCACACCTACGTGTATATATGTATATGTGTGTGTATGGCAGCACACATACATGCATTGGAGAGGTGTGTCCACCCAGCCAGCACCTTCTTTTGAAGCTCTCTCGTCCTTGTAGTGAGGAGAGAATGCAGTGAATTTCCCCAAGAGATTGGTTTAGTTTCAAAAGGAGAAAAACGCTTCCTGCTTCCTAAGGGGTTCTTTTTGGAGTCCTTTTGAAAAAAAATTAAATTAAACGTGCATGTGATTCTTTAAAAGAGTGGCTCCGGCAGATGCAGCATGGTTTGCAGCATATTCTTCTTGAATCCAACGGGATGAGTGTAAGTTGCCAACAACAGCAACAAAAGATGGTGGTGGGGGGAGGCAGAGGGAGAAACAGAAAATGTGTTGACAGTGGATCTGACTGACACAGTCCAAAACAATAGGATGCATGTTTAGCATGACTGGCTCTATTCATTCTCCTGTCAGCACTTGGCGTGCCTGCCTCTCAAAGGCAGCAAAGCTGCAGGAAGTGTCTCTTCCTCACACAATATATAGAGAAATTTCCTTGACACTATATTCTTCAGCTGCAAATGGATGGTCCTGGTGGGTTTTTGGTTAGCGAGCAGCTTTGAAAGATCTGGTAACTTAATAGTAGTGATGCTAAAGAATAATATGCATGCGTGAGAAAGGCCTATTATGTAGATCAGCCTAGTGAATGTTGACTGGGTAAGCTTTTCTCTTGTGCTACACAGCACAGTATTTGAGCCTGCTGAAATGTGTAGGAAAAACACTGTCTGCACCCTATAAATGCTGTTTTTCTGGTTCAGATTTACCTCAACTACATTGAGTCCTAGGGATGGCACATGATCAGCTGTTCTTCAAGAATGTGTTTACCTTGCAGCTGACATGCAGCCCGTGCCACATTTTCCTTTAAGTACAACCTCAGGCCACTATTTAATCACCTGCCAAGCCCTTTAATTTAGCAAGAGAGATGCTTGAAAATAACTTGTAAAAAGTGAACCTCCAATTACTCTATATTTGCAGTACTTCAGCATAGTACTTCACTTGCACAATAGCATTCTGTTGCAAAACAACTGCGGCCACTTTAGGTTGCTTGGATAATGCCTCCAACCCCACTGCAAATCCATGGGAAGTAATGCAAAGCTAGAAATTCTTTTTTAGTAACTTGCTTCCTATTTCTGCCTCTTTTTAATCTCATCTGCAGCTTCTGGAGCTGCTCTTTTCACAGACTCTTGTTTGTAGGATTTGCAATTAAAAAAGCAAATATATTCAATATCTATTCACAAATATATATATTTATATAAAATATATTCAAATGTATTCAATTCATTTATAGCGTAACTTAAACTGATGGATGTGTGAGGATTCCTGATGAAGGGTTTCAGTCTGTATCTTCTGGTGATTTGTTGCTCCCTGAAGTAAGAGCTAAGCTCTTAGCATTGGTTTCCCATGGTTGATAAAAACCTTTGTTCAATTTCCATGCCCTACCAGCATTGAGTCTCCAGTGCTTGGTGAGAATCTGGTTTTGAATGGTTTTGTTTTAAAGATGATGATATGTGC
This sequence comes from Aptenodytes forsteri, assembly GCF_000699145.1. NCBI lineage: Eukaryota > Metazoa > Chordata > Aves > Sphenisciformes > Spheniscidae > Aptenodytes > Aptenodytes forsteri. Next base: position 1,760,133 of record NW_008794665.1, read on the forward strand.
TCAAGCCATGCGGAGATACCGAGCAGTCCTGCGTGTGTTGATAATCTATTGAAAAATGTGGGCCAAATATCCAGCTCTTCCTGAAACCCACAGAGTTTTTCAGGTTTCTCAGGAAATGTGTCACAAATAATCTTTCTGAAAATTAGTTCTAGTTTCTCAAAGAAGCACTTGATTATATCCCTACCAAGACTGTTTCAGTATATGAACAGCATAAGTAGGTGAAAGGTGGATAATCACTCTGCAGTGATTATCACGATTGATTTCCTGCTTGCTGCTTTAAAAAACTCTTTTATAGGCTCTCTTTTTATTGAAATGGTAATAAATATTTTTTAAAAAACACAGATACTATTTCCAGTATCTGAGGGTAACCCGGTACTTGCGTGCTTTGCAGTAGAGCCACCAGACACTCATTGAAACTTGGTTCTGCACTCCTTTACTTTCAGAAGATGATACCAAGATTTTGATATGGTTGATAAGAACTGAATGTAGTATTCAATAGTGAAAAGGCTGCAAAAAGCAGCCCAGGAGATACTGGAAGATATTTTCAAAAGCAGATTTATTTGTTACTTACATGAGAGTAGAATTGCAGATTGCAATTGATTCTTCAAATGTTTTTGGAAACACAGGCTACAAAATAAAGATGCTGCCAATGAAAGGAGCATGGACAGCTGTTTACTGCTGGATTCTTAGAAAAAATAATCTCGTTATGGGAGTTTATTAGAAAATATTTTCCCTTTTGCATTTAAGAAATGATTATGGCTGCTCAATCACTCTTAATCATTATTTGATGATCTTATTGTACATAAATTTTCCCATCTCAATATGAATTCAGGTATTATTTTTGTTCCTGCAATTCTCTCTAACTCTTCTGCATATTTCTGAGAATAAAGTAACCTAATATAAAAAGAACAAGTGCAAAAGAGGCAGGTAATATGCAAATCTATATTTGTAGTATGGTAAGCAGTCATATGGAAGAGAAAGTTGGAAGATTTTATTTACGGAAATTTAAGATGAAATTATAAGGTTTTATAATGACTCAGTAGCGTAAGTGCTTACTTAAAGGAAGCAGAACTGACCCCACAAGCTTTTTTTTTTTTTCTTTTCCAGATTCTCTGCTTTTTCACTTTTGGGTCCTTATTCTTTGGGGTTATAACCATCTCTGAAAAACGAAGTGAGACATGGACTCATATATAAGGGACTATATATGCTAACACTGAAGAATTGTAATGGAATAGTTAGTCTTCGTTAGCTGCTTTGTCCTTATACATTCTAGAATAGAGCTTATAAATCCCAAATGACCTCCACCTGACCATTTTTTATTATACATTTACAAGGCTCTGGCTTCACTTCGAAAATACGATGTGCCATTTCTTTTTGAGGAAACATGTTCTTCTGCTTCTTCACTCTCTTTCAGAGAGTCTGTATGCATGAGTATGCACAGATGATAATTCTATATGGTGTTCCCCTTCTGTGAACTTGTACATGCGTTTTCATTTTTTAATCAAAGTTTCCATGAATTTCATATTGCAGGCTGGCTTATTTCAGACTGTAAATATAACAATGTGACCTTTTAGAGTGATGTTTTTATTTATATACCCTGCATAGATAGGAAAGGGAACTTCCCTGCCACCTTACATAAAGAAATACTGAGGGATTTTCTAAAGTAGTTGGAGAAGCAAAATATGGTAAGTCATTCATCTTCAAGCCCGAGTCATAGTTTTCTTCCCAATTTTCTGCACATATGTACTCAGACACAGAGAGGTAAGATAAGCAGAAATAGAGACTAAAAGCTTCTGAGGATAAGTAATTCTTCCAAAGCCAGTTTATATGAGGTGGAATAGCCAGCTTTATGTATTCAACAGGGTAGAAAGTTATGCAGGCATCAAACTTGTATCAGCTACTGGGGCTCAGATCAGAAACACTCATGGTCTGCATGTGTGTATTGTGGTTATGTTTGTTCTGAGATGACCAAAGAGGAAACCTGAAACTTCAGCCAAAATACATCTTGGTTTCTGTAAGCGTAGCTGGTGACAAAGGCATGCTTTCAAACCTGGCTTTTTCCTGAGTTGTGAGAAGCAGAGAAGTGTAGTATGAAAGTCCTTTGGGATTTACAGCCTTGAATCTTCTACAGGAGTCGGATGCATGAACTCCTTTACCTGTGAAACACAGTGGAATGTGGGGGGTCCTGCAATTTCCTCGTATCGAAGAACTTGTAAAAAGCACTCAAGATCTCTGCTCAGATTTTTCTGTCTCACGAGTTTAAACTATGTCCCATGAAAATGTCCCGGCCACCATCACAGTGTCCTGGTACTCTGCAGCAGATCTATTTTCAGCACTGGTGAAGATGTTTTACTATCCAGAAAATAATTGAAAGGTTATTGATGCAAAGCCCATGGAAGTGAAGGAGGGATGGGAAGAGAAACGAAAGATTCTGTAGGGTAATGACTCATCTGGCAGGGCTCTGCATTCTTGTCCCTTCTTCAGTGCCTGGTGTAAATTTTACCTTATGCTTCAGGGAGTCTTGTTTTGGCATTCTAGTTCTAAGACCGAAGAGGAAAATGATGTTATCTGTATGTGGAAAAAAAGAGAAAGGGAGGGGGGCGGGAAGTGGAAATGGTTATGTATAAATGGTGTGTAAGATGTTTAGTGAAGCTTATTTTTCTTCAACCTGTAAAAGGAACCATCAGGAGATATTTCACTGGGATGACTAGAGGCTGGAAGAGTAACACTGAAAGAAAATCCTCTACAATCCAAGAATCGGAGAAATACTTTTTGCTTGCCATGTCAATCCAGTGAATAATTTTTTTTTTCTGTAAAGTATTAGCTATTTTTGAGTTTTGATTCCCCCCCCCCCCCCACAAGAGGAAGGAAGGTGAATTTTGCTCATGACACTGTGGATTGCAACCTATAATTTGATTTTAGAGCTGCGTATCTGAGTATAGACTCGCATTGCGTTATATCTGGAACACAGGACATGGAAGAGGAGATCTAGATGTGAGCACTTGCTGTAGTCCCATTTCTTCAGTAAATATTCCTCTTCATTAAGGGCCAGTTTAGTATACATACTCTGTTATGCAGCATGTACATAGCTCTCAAATCCTGGGCAGTATAGTTTTCCTCTTCCTCAGGAATTTTATCTTACAGTAAATTTTACTTTGTTAACAGTAAAAGATTGTACAGTGATGATCTAGCATGGGAAATCATGACTTCAGTAAAGAAATATACACTTTTAAAAATGAGGGATTTGGAGTCATGCCTGCAGCTGCGATCTAATTCCTAGAAATGCCTTTTCTGTTACTATTAAATATAGAATATTTAGATATCCTCTTTTTGCTTGGAAACAGGCCAACAAGAGACATACGGGGGTGGGGGTGGGTGCTCTTCTAAGAGGCCAGTTGTGTTTGGAACAGTATGCTGGGGAATCCCTGTAGCAGTGGTTAATTTTGCAGGGTTTTTACTAACCTCTGGTAAGGAAATCAAGTACCAGGAGTTATGGGTGCAAGAAGCATTTATATTACGTAGAATTCTGGTGTAGTCTTGTGGAGTCATTTGGCAAATTAATTCAACATTCTCCCAGATAAAATGTGCCACAATATACTCAAGGTTTTCTGTATTAATTGGTAATAATACAGTAATAATTAATTGATAATGATACAGTAATAATTGATACAGTAATAATGAGATTCAAAACCTGTAGACAAATTTTAAAGCTTTATGTCTAATCATGTGACTGGCCTGCAGGCAAAGACAGTGTGAGCTAAGTTTACTCATCTTTTCCCAAACGATAAAAGGACTTGATTAAGGTAGAAGTAACTGGAAAATGGAGCTAAGTATATCTGCTGAAGTATTTAAGTGCAAAGGAGGGCAGAATTTGGATTCTAGGGTTGAACATAACGTGTCCTTCTGCTTTGTAAAACAATTTCCCAATTTCCTTTAATGGTCATTTTCTATGTACAGTGATTACTGGGGCTGTTTTCTCAAAGTTGCAGAAATAGTTCATAAGAAATGTCTTTTCTTAAACTAGTGAGCTGGGAGAGTTGCTAATACTAAAAGTGACTACCAGAAGAATGCTATGAAGGTTATGCTTCTCGCATGGGTTTCCCTGTGCATTCATCACTTGGGTACTTACCAAATATGACAGAAAATAAAGTGCACATTTTTTTACAGGTACTGTTCTGCTGACTCAAAGAAAACAAAACCTTGATCTGTTCCCAGGATGTTGGTAACAGGAATTATTTTAGGTTATATTAGTGTTTTGCTAAAAAGAAAATCTGTTTTTTTTATGATAGTGGGGGTTTTGCTTGTATTTTTTTTATCACTTTCGTAAATTAATAAGAATATTTTCTCAAAATGATCAGCTGGCTACAACCGGCTGCTGCCAAAGTACTTCTCACTTTGGTTGGCTCCTCACAAACTTGAATTGATCAGTAGAGAGAATGCAATAATAACAATTTTTATCCCTCCACACATATCACTTCTGGAATTTTTTTTAATTCATTTTCCAGTTTCTGCATTGCATGTTTAAAGATGAATATGGTTAATGACTCAATATTTTTTCATGGTTTTCCTGTATAATTTTAACTTTTATTTTCTTTAGCTACTTTCCAGCTTGCAATTTTTTTTTCCAATTTCAATAAGGTGTTAAAATTTTTTAAGAAAGTCTTTGTGTAAGTTACTGGATATCAAGTCTATTCAAGTTAGAGTGATTTTCAAGAGATTAGACACAAGATTTTTGTCACCTTCAGTTTACAGCCACTTCACTTAAAAACAAACAAAAAACCCCACACCCCCCAAAAAAACCCCCCAAACCAAGAAAACAAACCAAAACCCACAACCTCCCCTCCTAAACCTCTCCAAACAAAAAAACCCCAAGCCCCTTTTCCTATGAAATTTTCAGATAAGGTGGGATCTATATTAATAGCATACTTACTGTGATTTTAATATCAGTGTTCCAAGATTATACGTGTTAAGTGATAGAAATAAAGACAGGTACTTTGAATAATCAGGTTTTTATTAAATTCTTCCAATTTTGACAGGCAACTAATTACTGAGTGTCGGAGCAAGTCACTGTACATCTGCTTCATATTCCTTAATCTCTAAAATGGGAATATAATTATTCACTTCCATATGGCTTTTTTTAAGTGGTTCTTGACAGGAGATAACTTAAACCAAATGTGTGGTTCTAGGTTTCATTAAAAAAATCAAAGGTCAGGCTAGTTTCTCAAAAATATTTGTGAACTTGGGGTGATTTGAGTTTATAGCAACTGTGGACTGGAGCTGGAGGTTGAAATTATGCTTAATTTATTTCTTCTATGGTTATTTCTTTAAATGTTAGAGCAATAGGTTCTCAGCCTCAGGTTTGTAAGTAGCCTATTGTATAGCACTATCTTAGGAAGTTGGAAAGAGGAAGGGAATATTTGGATTGAAAGAGGTGTCTGACACATCCACAGTTTATGGAAATAGCTCCGCTGCTGCCTCACTCTTACCTTTTAAGTTTGCCTTCTAAGAGCACAAGAATAATAGAAGCCAATGGAAGAAACAGCCGTTCTTAATTCCTCACACAGTTTCTGTCTTAAAATGAGAAATTATGACTTGATTTAAAAAAAAAAAATTACAGACATATGTTGCACCCTGGAAACTACTCTTTAGCAGAACTCAACTCATTTAATTGACTTGCAGTGAGGCTTTGGGAAATGTAAATTCACAGGCATTTCATGTGACAGTGTTATAATTTTCAAAGAGCTTTATGTTGCTGAAGAACTGTAGGGCTATTAAAAACAAAGCATGAAGTCAAATTGCAGCAGAGAATTGAAGGAATTTAAAGCAGACCTTTTTGGTCATATTTGGTGTGTTTCATGTAGAATGACATTAAGCTTTCCTTATTCTCCACTTCTTCTTTTGCCCTTTCTGAAATAGAAGGATCATTACCAGAATTTATTGGGTGAAATTTTTGAAATAAAAAGTCTAACTCAGCTTATCTGTGAGTTATATTCTGAGAGTCTATTTTTTTTAATACACGTGTAAATTATGAGTTGTGAAAGTAGAAGTTATTCTCTCTAACATGAGTAAGAACTACAAAGATGATATGGCACTAGCTTCTATAAAAAATGGTGAGGAATTTAAGTATTCAACATCCAAGATCATGAAGTCACTTTGAGCACATAGCCCTGAATATTTGGAGAGCAAATTTTAAAGCAGCATGGGTTGTCCTTTTACCAAAATGATAAAATACAAAGTTTACAATTAAGGGGAGTAACACTAGTTCAGCAAAATGTCTACTGAGAAGTAAATAAGAAACATGTTAGTTGAAACAGGGTCATCTGTACCCTTCTGGAAAGTGGCTATTTCTTAGGGCATTTTTGTATTTATTTTTTGTGTTGAAATTGGAAACCAATTGCTTCCGGGTTTGTTACCCTCTGTGTGACATAAGAGTGAAAGATGTTGCATATGTTAATTTTCAACTGGAATGTAAATTGCACTCTACAGGACAGTCCTGCCTTGGTGAGAAAATGGGCTAGATGACAATGAGACTAATTTGTTTGGTTTCTCCCATTACCATTCAAAGAGCGTGTTTGCCTGTAGATTTGCTGAATGCCTCTCCTCCAGCAGAATAAAAACCTGCTCTAAAGAATAGAAAAGAAAAGCTGTTTAAGAAGAGGATTAATTTCAGAGTCAGCCTTTGCATTTTTAGACAGGCACATAAAACAGTTTTTCACTGCTGCTTTCCTCCCTGTTGTTATTTAATTTTTGACTGTGGCATTCATAACACTACGCGTGGGATCAGATAGATTTGTAAAAGCAATATATTTAACAGGTATCTGTCTGTACTTCTCTATGATACCCAGAGAAGGTGTGGATGCCCCATCCCTGGAAACATTCCAGGTCAGGTTGGACGGGGCTCTGAGCAACCTGATCTAGTTGAAGATGTCCCTGCCCACGGCAGGGGGGTTGGACTAGATGATCTTTAAAGGTCCCTTCCAACCCAAACCATTCTGTGAGTCTGTGATATGCTGACTCAGCACCTCTCTGTCTTATTTTTTGCAATGAATAGAAGGCTGGATTTATATACTGTGGTGCTCAAGAAATAACCTCTCATTCCTGTAATACCCTCCCAATGGCAATCTTTAGTGTCAACACCTGTGTTTCTGTGTTGTAAGCCAGGCTGCTCCACTGCATGAAATGGTTAAACTATTTGGAGCAAAAGGCTTGTGTAAATTTAAAAGTGAAATAGGAAGAAGAAAGCAGAAAAATGCCCTCCAGAAAAATATCACACTGTAATCTTAGCACTTCTATGTCTGTGTGTGTATGTAGGCATATGTTTGTGTATTGACAACATCTCTAACATATTGGTAATCTCATTCTCCACAAAGTTCAGCTGCTAGTGGAGTAAGGTGCTGCAGCTGCTCCATGTCATAAATAAATGGTTTGGCAGCAGTCTTCCCTCCATCTCTACCTAGCAGTCTGCAGCATTTGATCAATTAAAGCATTAGTTTGTCTTTCAAAAATCACAGAGCAGAATTGCATGTAGAGGCAGAGCAATGAGGATGAAAGCGGAAGACAGTAAGCAATGACAAATGCTTAACAACAATTTAGGGTGTTTTAGGATGCAGTCCTTGTTGACATTGCTTTGTGAGGTGTTCTTGCATTCACAAGTAGGGGCTAATAAAAATGACAAAATAATACATCGAATCAGTGTTTGCTCTGGTTCTAAAACAACATATAAGCAAGCTCTGAATGGACATTATAAGGTTTCTTTTAAATATTTTTTTCAAGAATGCAGATACTATTCAGCAAATTTATGATCATCACACCCATACTAATGGGATATTAATAATGTGGCAATAATATCTACCAAACCAGATGCTTTTCACAGCTAGACCCCAACTTGATAGTTATGGATATGATAGAAAACATGAAAAGCTTCTCATTATTATCAGCTCATTTGTTGCATAATGAATGTGGAGGTATTATCACTGTAGTTAATCACCACATCAAGTTTATAGTGGAACAGTGCATAGAAGATATCTTAATTCTTATCCTGTGAAAGGTACATTGTGTATAGAATGTGTTGTTTATATGATGATACTATTGTGCCCTGCTGCATCTACAGAAGTAGATAGCAGTCTCCAGTGCCACAACAAGCATTTGTGCAGTATTTTTCAATTTGCAGGAACAAATTCTTTGTGGCTCTGCAATTTGTGCAATCAGTTAGTTGGCTATAAAAAATGCAAGATGTATGTCAATTGTTATTCCTTTGATAAAGTAGTTTTTACACTCATTTTCTACGGAAGGATCACTTAAGTTAATGAGAATATAGAGCAGTTGAGAAGGGATTTTATTATTTACCAGGAGATTTTCTAGAATTGCCTTTTTAAGATGCCTTTGATTATATGTTGCATAGAAAAAACCCACACCTGAATAAATGCATTTTTTAGTAGGACCCCAATGTTTTGCGTTCCTCTCCCTCTGCCCTCCTCTTCCTTGTACTCTCTAGCCGACAAATAACCCTTCCCAAAAAGGGACTGGCAAATGACAGCTGTTTTTTTTAATGAGATTAACGAGACTCAGCAGATGATTTTGACAAATTGTACCATTTGTTGTATTAAATGTAAGTGTAAAATGGTGGTTTAGAACTTGAGAACAATTAGAAATGTCTGTCAGGATGAGCTTAAAATAAATCAACGGTGATTGGAAAGTGTTCATGCTTGTGCATCCGTGCCCAACGGACAGAGTAAAATCTTAGAGTCTGTTCTTTCCAAATGTGAACATAATTCCCAATGACAGTGATGTGTATCCACAGTGTTGCAATAGAATTAAGCAGAAAAAAAAAATCCAATGTGTGTACTAGTACTGCAAACTGTGAGAGCAGTAATTCCCAAAATTTCCTAAGAGCTCCACAGATCTCCAGCACCTGTTGTGGCCAAATGAATTGACCCCAGACTACCTCTAAATGTATTAAAATTTAATTTCATAAAGGCAATGCAAAGACAATTGATTCCATACCTTCAGGCTTGTGTTTCAGCTTTCCTAGAAATTCTCTATTGCTTTATAATTAATAGGTTTGACATACAATACCTGTAGCATTGGCTGTCACTGTATGTACATCTGTTCAGAAAAACTCATAAAAAGCTGAGTCTTTATTTTCTTTGTCAATGTGTCAAACCACCTTAATACTTCCAAAACTGGGTAGTATACTCTAGAGAGAAAACAAAGAAAATAAAAAAAAAGAAAAGGTGTAATACAGTGGAATACCCTCCTGTAGTCAAATCATTTAAAACAAATAACAGACTTCAGAAACAAGCAGAGCTATAACGGTTGTTTTACTGTGAGATTGGGACATTAAAAAACAACCGTGCTTCAGCAGAAGAATGGAGAGACTTTTCTGTGTTTAGATGATAACTGCACTTTTCTTACTTTCGCTGTATTTGAAACAGACTTTGCCTCTAGCAGTTTGCCAGATTGGAAAACCTGTAAAATTCCTCATTCACTGCTTTGTTTCAAGTATTTAAAGTTAGAAAACAAAAAGCAACAAAGAGAAGGAATTGCTGCATCGTTTACATGATGCAGCCATATAGCTGCACTGGGAACAGGGGGTTAATCACTTAAAAAAGGAATAGAAATGGGCTGTGTATTTTTTATGGTGTATCTCCCAGAGTGAGCAGGCGTACCTTCTGCAGTGGTTAGAATAAATGGTGCCATACAAAGTTGGCAGTGCCATATTAAGCTCAGCAAAGAGTCTCGTTTTAAGGTGTGACTTGAGAGAGATTATTCATATGCCTAAAGTTAGGATTATGCATACAAAGCTTTTGCTGAACTTGGGTGTGAATGGGGAAACACAGTGGAAAACTCTTTCATTCTCCAGTCCAGCTCTTTAATCTTTGATTTAATTGTTGTGTCCAACTAAAAGGGTAGCTTCTCTAATTCCTTAAATAACAGTAACATACAATTCACTTGTATATGTCCACCAGATTGCAGGACAAGATGGCAAGATTTGCAGGGAGGGTGGCTTCCCTTGAAAATAATGTGGGGTTTTTTTGTTTTGGGGTGCATTTTTTTCATGTATTCTGATTAGGTGTGGACTGTGTATTTACTAATTTTGCTATTTTTTTCATTAGATTAAAAATGGATGCAATTGTGGTTGATTAAAGAATGTGTTTTGGAGATAGCAGCAACCTAGATGCAGGCGTATGTAATGCATGGTCAACCACTGTCAGTGATCTCAGGGAAACTGGCACTGCTTATGGCATGGCCTGGAAAAATATCAACCCTTCTCTATCAGTAGACCTTTACAAAAGTCCATTGAAAAAAAAATGACAGTAGGCCTGATGCTTCTTTCGCTTGAGCATTCTTGCATCAGTGGTAATCCAGAAACATCACTACAGATCCTCTGGTCTTACATGTGCTGCTTAAAGTCACAAGTGGACCTTCCATACGTATGTGTAGATTTAGTGTTGGCAAATACATTCTGTTAAGCTGATTATTTTAATATTCTTTTACATGTCTGATGATAACTAGTGAAAGATATGTGCTGATATGTTGTTCAATTTCTTGAGCTGTGCTTGTAAAAATACAAGATATATAAAGTAGAAAGAGAAATCCTGCCTTTACAGTTTGGTGGGCAGGGGGACATTACTTTCTTTGCAGAAGGAGCTGACACAGGTCCTCCTAGGAGGAGGAAAGAGACCCTGCTGTCTCTTTCACCGTCATCATGGGAGCTTTGAAAGTCTTGAAAAATTAAAATGAACAAACAGGTAGTCTTTTCAAAAATTTCAGCTTGGCCTAGATGCACTCTGGTGCTGAGATCCCCATGGTGCAGAGCAGGGAGCCTCTGGGGAGTAAATGCATGAGGCTGATGACTTAAGACGCAAGGGACTGGCTCTGCCCTGAGCTAGAGCCCCACGTTGGCCCCGTGTGAGCCAGCCGTGGTCCCCGAGGGCTGGGGGGCTTGACGACTAAGCCTTGTGCCACGCCTGGCATCTGCAGTGTGATGTGTGAGGTAGCTGAGGACACGTCTGCTGGAAACTCCCTCCTGATGCAGAGGTGATGGAGGATTTCCACTCCCTTTGTTCTGCAACGACAAAATCAAGCTTACTGTGCCCTTTCTAAAGGGTTTCTAAAACTTAGTCAACTTAAAAGAGAAAGGTGAAGCATGCTGATGTTTTCTCTTCACTGACAAAATCAAGATGTGATTGCACATACCCGGCTGCCTTTCAGTCAATAGAGAAACTTAACAGTAGCTCTGTGTCACAAGTGAAATTTAGGCTCCAGCTGTATTAGTGTGTGCTGAATACCATGATAATGGGAGCTGCATACGCAAGGGAAGGTCTCTGTATGTGACCTTCTAAATTCCTACATGAGCGCAGCCAGACTCTCAAACGCGTCCAGTCCCTCTTGTTCTTGTTGACAATAATTTCATTGTAATATAATTGGCCTTCTACAGTTGTATGTATATATTCATTCAATCAGACATGATAGTATGTGGTATAGCCAGGTATTTGCCATTATAGTTAAAAATGAATGGATTCTATAAAAATTTTCCCAACCAGACACTCATACGGCCTAGATATAACGTGGGATTTTATTCTACAATGTATGTCAGCATCTCAAATATCAGTCTCATTGATTTAAGCCCCAATAAATTAGTGTCTCCTAACGTAATTTCTTATGGGGGAGCTAGACCTGTGGTGATGCACTCATAGCCCTGCAGGACATCTCAGATGAGGTTTTTCATGAGGACTCAAAACCCCCAGCTTCCAGTTCTGAGTGTTAACAGCATGGCCATCCTTCTGCCAGCAGCTGCATTAAGTTTCTTATTCAGAATAATAATGTAATAGCAGCAGTTGAGAAAATACAGTGGAATTGGATTCAGACACTGGAACAGGCTGGCAATATCGATGGGACAAAGAATTTTCATAGAATCAGCAGCTGCTGAGAACATCAGATAGTTGCTCAAAAAGTTACTGCATTTTACATTTCCCCTTTTTCTTCCTTTTCTCTCCAAACGTTCCTGGACTTGTGAACTAGTAAATTATTGGGCAAAGTGTATATTGCTTCTATTGGTGAGGTATGTGTGTGCAATGTTATAAAGTGAAAATCAAACTTTTGTGTTGAAATTGAACTGTGACCTCAATTCACAATGGCATTTAATCTCTGTACTCCCCCTCCTCTTTGAAACAAGGTACTTATTTTCCTGAGACTAATATGGGGCACTGAGGTCCAGAAATGTCATACTTTCATAGATAATAAAAATATAATACTTGAAAACACTGCAAGCAGTGGACTTTGTCCTTTCTTAATCAATGGAAAGATGAACATTGGTTTAAATCTCTTCACACTTCATCCTTGCAGTCATGACGCATTTCTTTCCCATTTTTACGTTTTCTGGGCTGATTCCAGTAGACTCTGCAAATTACTCTAGAAATAGCTGATAATACCTAATTTGGATTATATTTTTATATGTATGGGTCAGTAGGACAAGTGATCTTTGAAAAGCCGTTCTAATGATGTCATTGGTACTTGGTGAACTGATTGAGCATTTGTATGATTTTATCTATATTCATTTAAATTGACAGATTTCTGGTGACATCGTTGAGTGTGAATGCGATAGTTAAACACAAAGAATTCTCTGCTAACCTACAGGACATTATTGATGTGCTGAGGGTTTTTAAAAAGCCAGTAGAGAATTACATTTGTGCTGTTGTCATCCAGATTCTGAAATAAAGCTGAAAGTAATGACATGCTAATAAAACAGTGGGGGGAAACTGGTGCAAAGTAGTTGCTGTGTCAGCATGTCGACTCCTGATGCAATCATGGGAATACTCCTTGAGTATAGTTAGAAATGACATGTTTAGTGTGAGGCCTGTTTCAGCTGAGGTGAACAGTGGGGGTGGAAGAGAAACAAACAGCATCTACTTTTGTATAATTTTAAAGACTTTTTCCCTTTGTAAATAGTTTTTTTGGATCATTTTCCAGAGAGCGGGTGTCTTACAGTATCTGTAGGAATAATTTGCTTTTTCTCCTCAGCTGTTCATTACTTTCTGTAACAATTTTTCCTATAGCTGAAAGGGTTCATTTTGGACATGTACTCCAAATAAGTTTGCAGTCATCCCAGTTCTCTTATTTTGCCAGCTGTACATGAGGAAATGAGAGAGCATATAGCTCTCACTATAGAAGTAATTTTAAAGTATGATACCCTTTATTTGTTCATTTGTGTTGTTTGTTTGTTTGACCCGGTTAAAAGACTATGTTTGAAAGAATAAGCATCAAAACTCCAGTGCGATTTCAGGTCTCAGCAAGGAAAGAAAATCATACCTAATACAAAAGTAGTTAGGGCAGCATTTTGAGCTAGCTGTAAAAATTTCAATAGACTTGTTTCACATCAGAAAATTCACTCCTGTCAACCAGAGGATGATTCCTGAAACCACAGGAAAAGGAAAATACTCCAGCAATGTTAGCACAATCCAAAAAATGCCTTCTTTCTTGTCATTGAAAAGGCTTTTCTTTTAGAAAACAAACAAAAATAATAACCCCCTCACTTGTGTAAATGTAGAGAGATATATAGACACATGGAATATAATTAAAATAAACCACAGGGACCTAAAAATGTATATATGAGAGTAGGAACAATTTCAAAATGATTTAGGGTTTTTGTGGTTTGTTTTTGTTTTGGTTTGGTTTGTTTTTTTACTTTTCCAATTTTATTTGAAAACTGAAATTAAACTTTGAGAATCAATTATGAAATAAAATTTCTCTTATCACTGTTTTAAGTGTAATGCATGTGCTCCTGTCCACTTCCATCTCCTGAAAGGAACAGTGTCATCTTTATTGTATCTTAAAAGGTTTTTTGTGTAGCTAAGTTAGATACTCTAATGAATAAGGCCTTAGTTTCTGAAGGAAGACAATCTAATTCCTGCTAGGATGCTCAGACAAGAACTATGGTTACAACTTTTCTGCAATTCACCTGTATTTATTTGTTTTACCTATGGAGATACTCCTACACTAGAGCATGGGTAATGTCTCGTTTCTGTGAGGTAGCTTGTTTAAAATGTCAGACGTAGTATTGGTTAGAGGAGAAATTTTGAAATTTGCCTCTGATACATGGAGTCATGAATGAACTAAGCAGTGGTCAGAGCAAAACTGGAGCAATTGTACTACAGTGAGAAAGAGCGTCATTTGTGAGGGCTGCATGGAGTTTCATCTAAGCTGGTTCCTTATATGTCCAGATGCCGTCAGAGGTAGGATTTGTGTCAGGCTGAGAAATGGGAGAAAAAGCATAGGAGTTTATCAGGGTTATCTGTGTGTGAAAGAAACAAGAAAGGTTCTCAAGAAAGTTCATCTGTTGAGAAACTTGATGCTGGACTGGCAAATGCACTGTCTTGGGAGCAGTTCTCTGCTGCCCAGTGGAAGGGCTATGGGGCTGAAGGGGATTTTTATGTTGGCACATGCAAAAGAAATGCTAGATAACTTGGACTTTTCTGTATTGTCTACTCAATAAATGACCTGGATTATTTTGGGGACAAAGCCAGGCTTAAGATGACATTTCCCAGCTGTAGAATAAGAAGCTGTACTCCGCAGTGTTGGCTGGAAGATCTTTGTTTGGCCATGCTGTTCTGCAACACAGTCAACAGCTGCCCTGTGAGCGTGCACGAAACCTGTGCACGTTCATTTCCTTCTAGTGTGGCATTTGTTACAGAATTACTCTACAGGGATAGAATTTGACTAATTACTATCATTAATTTCCAACTTTTTTTTCCTTCTTAATTTTAACCTTGTTACTTAGTAGTTACTTAGTAAAATTGTTCCTTCAAGTGTTTATTAACGGTGTTTGCTAGGCTATGTCATCATCATCAGTATAGGTGTATCCCAAAAATGCAGCATGTGTGGTTTTGGTTTGAACTGTTCCATGAGGTTAGAAACAAACATGCTTTAAGGTGTATCATTTGACAAAGTCTTTTGTACCCTTAAATGCTGCCTGGATACACAAATAGTCATCTTTGTGGAGAAGACACCGTTTGCAGCATCTTGCGTACCAAGCGTATTCTGAGTAATGTGCGGCTTTGCTTTACGGAGCTAGATAAAACAAGGGAAATAGAAGTGGGGGCAAGGGAGAAAATGAACGTTTTCAGCTGAGGTTTGCACAGAGATGACAGGTGAATCAGGTGGAGAGGTAAAGAACAGCTGTTCCAGGTGGCAGCAGCTTTGGGAGGGAAAATGCTGGAGTCAAAGCGGTCAGATTGTAGGAAGAGATGACACTTATGTAGGATGAGTGGTGCTGGCAGGGAGATGAGTGTTGGAGGTCAGTGGGAAAAACATGATAAACACTGTGTATGAAGTTTATTTCTTTTAAAGTAGCCGTTTCCTGTAAATGAATCTTTCAGTTCTTTTCAGTACTGATTGCAGGTATTTACCTGAAATCATCGGTGATCCACATTTTCTATTATCGTTGGCTGCCTTGCCACGTACGCTGCCTTAGTTGAGTTTTGTATTGACAACAGACACTCAAGAATAAATAAGCCTGAAAACTGAAGAAATTTCATAATGATTAAATACGGTTTTCAAAAGTCTGTTTTTGAAGCATCCCTTCTGTCTCTTTAATCTACTGCCTGGAAATGAAAGCTTTAAAGGTGCTTGAAGATCTAACAGCCCTGATTTTTGAGGGTTTTAAACAATATAGCATTCTTCATAGGACTATAACAGTGTAATTTGAGCCATCTATACATAAATAGTTCATACAAGAAGCAAATGTAAAATAATAGGAAATTAGTAATGCTTAAAGTGACACTATAGTTTAAAGAAAGCAAAAAAAGGTAAAACCTCTGGATTAGCCTTGGAGTTCTTTTTCAATACACCTGAAGAATTGGCTGTGCAAGGGTTGGACACCCTCACTCTGCTAACTTATCCTGAGTTTAATGGTTTCCTGTTCACGATGCTCTGCTTGAATGTTTTGGGGAAAAAGGCAGAACAGTCACTTTCTGTCACATTTATAAAGGCAGAAATTATTTTAATTAACCGCTTCAAGTTAATTTACTGACTTCAAGAATCAGACAGTTAGCTGGAATGGTTGTTTTACAAATCCAATAGGGATTAGACCTGAAATAGTTTATATCAGCTGCTGACCTGTCTATTGATCATGGTTGTCAATTCTAACTCATTTTCCCAGTGCTGCTACCATTTTAGGCTTATTCTCACTTCATTTGAACTTTTTATTTTTAATTGTCACTAGATATGATGTTAAATGTATATCCTAGCCTGTTGCAGTCATTCCATGTATTAAATGGCACCTTTGGAATAGGTGCCGTTTAATAATTAATTAAATTAGAATTAATTAAATTCTAATTTCTTGGCCATGTTCCTATACAGATAATTTGTTTTGTGCTTAACTAGATTTCTCCAATATTTCTAGCTGGAATCAATGCTTCTCTCCAATTTATGTCTTAAATTATGTCAAAATGTAGAAATTCTGTATATTGTGAAGCAGCTTTTGGGCTCTGTGTTGAGAGAACTGCTCTTCAGGGATGAGTGAAGGGATGATGTTATAGTGTAAAATGTCTTAAGTGCTTATGATTAATGCTTTGGGATACTGCAGGTAAAACGTGCAACGTTATTTTTGTTCTTTTTTTTTTTTCCCCCCCAGGGGCGATATTTGATGAATCTGCCAAAAAAGATGAGGAAGTTTTTCGAATGGCAGTTGCTGATCTCAACCAGAATGATGAAATCTTACAAACGGAGAAAATCACGTGTTCAGTGACATTTGTGGATGGCAACAATCCATTTCAGGCAGTTCAAGAAGGTAGGACATCTAAACAGATTTCCTGCTGTTGTTTCTGCAGAGACATGCAAAATACTACCCTGATAGCTTCCTAGTTTTATGAGAAATTTGTAATTTTTGTTGGTTTCTTTTTACATAGAATATCAAATACTGCATTTAATTTTGGATTGAGCTGCTATGGTTTGTGTTGGCCTAGTGACTTCAAGCTATAAACTTAGCTTTTACACATTTTGTAAGTAAAGGCTCTTGAAAAATGGTAGAGAAGTCAGGCACAGTTTGCCTACATCTTCCCTCTTTTGCAGGCTGTTTTGAAGTTGTTGTCAAACCGATAGTCCTTATTTATGACTTCTTAATACTACCTTTTGGTTTAATTCTGTGCAACTAACAGCACTTAGTTGGAAAACATAGGTTGTTGTGTGGATAACCTTTTCAGCACATGCATACACCTGAAAAAGTTACCTATTTTATAGCAGGGATTAGAGATAACCTGATGACTCAGAAAGCCACCTGTGTCCAATATGATTTTGTACTCAGTCCATCCTTTGTCATTCCCCAATTATTGGACAAGAGATGAGGATGTTGCTTTGGGCTCCTTTGATAGCGGTAGGATGATAACAGGGCTCAATATTTGAAGTCCCTGTAAGCTGGATTAGTAAATCGCCAGTGTGACTGAGCAGTTGTCTGGAGAGACAGCTGTATGAAGTCTTTAGAAATATGGATTCAAATTTGTTTCCTAAGCATTTGTTATTTCTTTGCTGTTCTGGCACACTAACTTCTGAGACGCAGATGATGTTTATTGTAGGTATAATATTAAACTTTTCTTAACAAGAAAACAAAATTTTGATGACTTTCTATATCCTTATTGACTCTGTATTGACACGAGGTAGAACTTGAGATTTAAGCAGCAAACTTGCAAACGGTTGCTCTGATACTTGTGAAGTCAAAGGTCAATACCTGTTTGGCTTCAATGGACTATTGACAAGGCAATGTTAATGAAAAGGTTTTTAACGCTTATATGACAATTTTTTATCAGTGACGTTCTTAATTTTTGAGAATTCAGGAATTTTTTTGTTTTGTTAAATTTTACAAGTGGATAGACCTGTGTAATGAGAAGCGTTACAGTCTGGGCTTGATAAGGCTGAGGCAGGAAAAGAAGTGATTTTGAAAGTATTCCAATCAGAATCAATTCAATCTATTTCAATCTGAAAAGGCCAACATAAAAACTGAAGCTATTGGACACTTTTAGAACCTAGAGGGACAAAATGGGTAAGTGAGGTCAATCTTTTTTAGATATTTTCCCCACTGTTAGTATTTAGGCTTTTTTCCATTTGTCCAGGATGGGTAATGTTAGCTGATGCTCTGTGATTAATATTGATTAATACTGAAACTTAGCAATTAATTTCCTTTAACATTGTTAGAGCAGTTGCAAATTATTTCACAGAACGATGTTTTAAGCAACTTATTTCTAACTTAAAGAAAGTAAGTGTCTAGTAAAGTAGAACATTCCAAAGGAGTTAATGACCCAATATTTCAATATTCAATTGCTTATTTTTTGCAAAAGTTACATTTGTCATTTTTTAATATACCTTGTTATAGTCAGTATTTGAAATGTGAAAGGAGTAAATCTGACAAAAATTTTATTACCATTTGTTGGGCGGGTAAAGTTCTGTTGTGATATTGATGAGTTCAAGAAAGTATTTGCCAGTAAAAACTGTTTTTTGTAAATACATGGTCAAATACAGCTATGTGGCTAGCAATGCCTCATATTCAGTCTTTTAAGTGCCCTGTGTTTTGTTTGGCATAATTTGAGTGAAGAACAAAGGTTGCATCTTTTGCATGCATATATCTGTGAAATTTTGTTTGTCGAAATGTTTTACCACAGTTAATGTCTTTTAATTTGTTTTAACTGAATATAGGCATAAGCTGCGCTGTAATGTTTCAGTTGCTTTGCACCAGTTTCCTCCCTTTCTCCTTTCCTCCACATCTTTATGTCACTTGCCCCCTGTTCTTAATTGGATTTCTTACAAGCGTTAGTAGCAGGGAAGGGGACCTCTGTAACTGTTGCCACATATTTCACGGTTTATCCCTTGGAAAAACACTTAGCCAAAATGCACTGTACTAAACACCAGAAGAAGATCATTTAAACGCTCAGGCTATTTCTGTATTCCATTTGTAAAAGAAATACTAGAATGAGGCTACATCTCATGGTTTTAAATGTGTATGGCATTCAGTATGCCCAAACTTGCCGTTTCCATGCCAGCGTGACCCTTTCCTTGAAAGCATAACAACACTATTATGAGTCTGAGGTACCACGGCCTCTCCTATCAGGTAGAGCCTAATGTGCAAAAATTATATTATCTATTTATTATTATATTCTACTATTTATTTTTGTTATTTTTTATATAAACTGCTTGAAGTTTGCTTTGTTTTGGTTCACAATATCTGGGTTTTTTTATGGTTTTGACTTCTTTTCATCTTGTCTAAAATTTTTGTGTCTTATAAAATGTTAATTTAAAGCATTAGAGCCATAATAATAACTTAAAATTGGTCTAAATTTGTCTAAAATATGCCCCTTTTAGTGAATAGAGAAAGTTCTTAAAAAACTTGCCTAGGATTTTGGATTTCAAAAAACAAGAAGTCATAAGCAAAGATCTGATAAGACATTAGGTAAAGAGGAGATATTTACAAATTTATTTTTCATAATGATCCACTAATGGACAGCATGTATTATTTCTACCTTTTATTTCATTTTATTAGCAAAATTAGGAAGTAACTCCCAAACAATGTAAACAGGAACACTCAGATAATACTGATTTTGGGTGTAAAGATAATTAATTTGAGAGGATCGGCTGCTGTGCGGTACTTACTGTTCTTCCCTCTGAATGTGTTTTTATAAATTATTATGGTGCCCTGAAATGTCTTCCATTTGTTCCTTAGGACATCCCATTAACAGTTCTGATTGGCGCAATGAGACTGTATTGCAAAGCTGAGTGTTTTATCCTAGAAGAGCTGTGAATGACATGCCCCATAATATCACTGGAAGTGCCCTCAGGGATGATTTATAGGCATGTTCTAGTGCACGGAAATAGGAGGTGAAATTGAGTTCCTTTTAGTTAGGGAAATTTTTCTCCCCTTCGATATATGCTCTGTCAGAGAGGGCCAACAGCGAGTGTGATGCATGCGGTTTACTGTGCGACTCATGTTTGCATGTCAACATTGTGGGGTGGCACGGGCACCCATCAGGATGGTCTGAGGTTGAGGTTGCCCCATGAGGGGGGAGGCGAGTCCAGGGCAAGCCCAGTTGGTAGGTTGGGGTGAGGACCAGTGAGGTGCGTGGCCAGGTGTGTGTAGCTCCAGCCTGACGGGCGCAGGGGAGAGTTTGCGGAGGAGGAGAGTGGCTGGGAAGGGTGGCTGAGGCATGTAGATGGTGCATCCCAGGCCCCCGTGGCAGCTGCAGCCCAGTCGCTGAGATGTGTCACAGTGACACGCACCTGTGGAAATGTTCAACACAGCATGTTCCTTCCTCTCTTCCTTTCTTTCTTTAATACAAAATACTTCATAATATTTATAATAATCTTTTGTGTGATGTCTCGAAATATTTGTGTGCTTGTGTGATTGAGAAAGGAAGAATATTGTGGCTGGCTTTTTTATGCTGTGCCCACGTCGGGTGCTACAAAGGGAAAGCAGGAATTTAAGTTTTCTTTGTATAGACAATGAAGGAAGTAGGGATAGTCAGGTTTTGCATGGTAGCAAGTCGGTATTTTAGCACTACGAAACAAGGAATTGTTATGCCAGATCCATACTGGTGGCAATAATAATATATATTAGCGTAAACTTTACTTTCTTGCTTGTGAGACTTGAATTTACAGCAGAATTTAAATAGGGGTGGGACAGGCCTATAAAAGATTTTGAGTTCTACAATATACTTAAACTGTAGTTATTTTTGAAGAGAGTCATGTTTCTCTATTTCTTTTTAATGGACTTTTTTTTTTTCTTTCATTGGGAAATTGGGTCGAAATAAATACATCACTTCTTTCTTGTTTGTCAGAAAATCATTGTGTCCTCTTATCTTTCTCTTACTTTTATTATTCTTGTGCTTACTTCAATACACTAATAATTAAAGCCTAAATTTTATGGTTCAAAGCCTGCTATTTCCTCCAATCCTTAATTTCTCATTAATAATATAATCATATGGTTGCTGAATGGCTAATGTGAAATATGCAATAGCCTATGCATTTTTGTGGGATTCTCTGCTGAGGTACCTTGGTAGACAGACTACTAAATATCTGTTTCAATCCACTGCTAATGATTCTCTAAACCCTCCTTGTGTTCTAAACATTTTCCATGAAGTCGTATTCTTGCAATACTGATTTACTTATATTTGGGAGAAGGTGTTTTCCATTGATGCAGGTAGTATTGTCTGCTGTAATTCCTATCCTAAGGGAAGTGGAGGGAGGGGGGGCTTTGGTCACTTGAACCAGAGGTAACGCTTTGGCTCGTGCTGATCTGCCTCTTTGGGTAGCACAGTTTCTACAGCCCCCATGCTGCCATTTCCACTTGCATGCCAAGAGTTACAGAGCAAACTCTGCAGGTGTTTGCAGTGCTTGAGGCATCTGCAGCATCTGGAGGGTTGGCGGAGCTCGGCAGGACACATGTCCAAAAGTGCGTTAGGGTCCTCGGAGATCCATTGCCAATATTTTAAACCTCATGGCAAACATTTTCTTTTTATTTGTTGCTGATACTTTTTTATCCTGCTCCTTTCTCCTACCTCCTTTTTTGAGAATATCACGTTTTACCTATCTTAAATAATATCTCTATAGTAATCCAATGTTTTCTTCTGTAGGCTACCTATAACACATGACAAATAGATTTGACTGATGCTGTTTGAAATCCGCTTTGTTTGACAAGTTTTCCTATTGCAATCATATATATGTGGGGTTTATTTTTAATTTTTTTTAAACCAACCTTTTTGTCATTCAGGTTAGTCACCAGAGTATGCTTACAGACACCAACTCAAGCCTTCGTAATGGCTTTTGAAAGCTTATTGTGATCAGTGAAGTAAATAAGGCAGTGAGTCATAACTAAATGGGATTCAGCTGTAGAGTATCAGAGGTTTTGTAGGGCAGCAATATGTATGAAGGTCACATGCAGGATTCTATTCAAGCAAAGTTTTATGGTCAGAAATTATGGCCTGATGGATACATCTGCTTTGGCCTTTGGGAATAGACTGTCCTTTCCCGTTTCCCTGATTGCTGTAGAAACCTGTTTAAATCCACAGATTTCATGGACTGCTAAACTTCCTTTCACTTTGTGTCACTTATTTCTTCAAATTTCTCAGCCTTCCTTGTGCTGTTTATTAATCAGTACATGTTCGGTTTGAGATTAAACCTTTACAGGGTTGCACTTCTTCACTGCCCTTCCATTTCATTCCAGGTTTACGTTCTTATTTCCCAATAAAATGGATTTTGATGTGAAATGATATTACTAATACGGAGGAGGAAAAAATCATTTTCAGCTAGGATTTGAACTATAAAAACGTAAGGGAGAAGAGGAGGAGAAGCATTTCAATAGTGATATAAAACTCCATTGTAAAATCAGAAACTGTTGGAAATGTTTGCAATTGCAAATTGCTTGTATCATCAGTACTTCAGAAAATACGGCAAAAAATCTCTTGAATTACCTATCCTCTGTGCATCCACTAATGTACCAGCAGTGGTGGCACTGTGCCCTGTTCTCAAAGTGCTGGGTGAGAAGCCTGGTACTCTTACACGGGCTTTGTTCTCATTTTAGTCCTGTTAACCCCACAAAATCAATCAGATCTCCAATCTGCATAAATGTGCCATGGGAGTCCAAGTGTTGGCAGCTTAAGAAAAAAGATTTTACAACACTGGTGATAACATTGTGACAGTTGGGAAGACAGTGGTTGCATGGGAGAAGATCAGGGAGAAGGGAAGAGTGAGCATTGACTGAACTAGAAAAGGAACACGTAATAGAGGCTTAGTTTAGGAGGAGCAGGATGCATATTTAACACATTTTCAGCAACAATTTCAAAGCTATTGTGACCTTCCTTTGCCTGGAAGAAATCTACCCAGAGCATACTGCAAACTGTAAAAGGGGATCAGATTTAGTTTGAGTAAGGCCTCATACTGTTACAGCAGTTACAGTAATTGCAAGAATTCCACCGCTCTCCAGTCTTTGAATTTTGGGCTCCAGTGTTTTCTAGTTCCTAATTCTTTCTGTAGTAATGTTTTCTTCAGTTGAAGACAACTTCCATTATCTTTGCTTCCAGTTTGAAAGCAAACTCTGGCAGCTGTAAGCTGCACTACACTTTCAGATACTTGAAGATAAAAAAAATCCTTTATCTTCAGCTCCAAGAAAATCCCCCCCCCCGAATCAAATAAATTAAAAAAAAAAAAAAAATCAGTCCATCAAGAATGGATTTCTGCAGGATAGTTTAAGCAATGTAAGAAACACAGTTTGAGGAACAGTGGTGCAAACCTCATCAGTCCTTAGTATTCACAGATGGCAAATCTAAAAAATTTAAATTACAGATAGTGCGGTTGAAGAGCCTTTTCTGAAGTATACTTTCTAAATCACTGAGCCAAAGGGGGGAAAAAAGAGGCTTTCTCCAGTGCAAGCTAGGGCAAGATCCTGCCATCTTTTAATTGCTGTTATCCATGTTGTCTCACAGAGTGCCTAAAACCCACCAAACATATGCTTTATGACTGCTGCATGTCTTTGTTGTGGTTTAAGGAAAAAAATATTAGTGTTTCTATGGAAACCACTTTTCTTCAGGTGACCAGGAAACCCAGTAGCATCCCACTGTTATACTCAGCCACATCACAGCATTCAGATGCGACGATACGGCTGGAGGTATTTAAGTAGGACCGCACATCAAACCAAGGATTAATGTTTCAGAGTTTGCATTACCTATCCCACTACCTTTCTGCAGTCTTTTTTCCCTTCCGCTTTCTCATGACTTTAAAACAGCAAGAGTGATTTTCCTAACACTGATGCCATTTGCCATTACCAGTTGCCGAAGTTTGGCTCAACATTAATTTTTATGGCAGGTTTTGACATTTCTATCAGAGCTTCCACTTTCAAATGACAGACAGGAATTTTAATAGGCTTGAAAGAATTTCCTTCCCAGGCTTTTGCTTAAAAAGCATGTGACTGTGAGGCAGGCTATTAGCCTCTTTACCTCTTTCAAAAAGGTGAATCAAATAAATGAATAAATAACTGGACAAGTGTGATGCCCTTTGATGGTGGAGTGCTGAGTGAATTTTATCACATTACTGTAGGAGTAGCTAAATAGGCTGATATTCTGCAGTACTTACACTTTAAATCCAGATTGGATCATTTCTGATTTTGCAATATGCGTATTTCCAGTTGCAGTTCACAAGTGCCCAATATATGTTTTCATACATTAAACACGGTGCTTCAGTCTGCTGTGTTAATGTACTCTGACATGCTGCTAGTGGTTTACTTTTAAGAGAGCTATACAAATTGTGATGTGATTAAATAATATCAGTAGTACATTTAAATGTTTAAAGCCACTGTGCCTGAAGGCTTTTGGGGTATTTTAACAAACAGAAGTATAGAGACAAAGCAAATGAGAGATGCTTCATCTTCCTAGATGCCAATTATTTAGATAGCACCCTAGGCTATCAGTCCCCCAAAGTAATCGCCTTAAATAAGTAATGGACCCCCTATCCAGATTCCCTTCCTGTCTTTTTGTGATGCAATGTCCACTAAAATCACTATAGCAGTCAATCATCACTGTCCAACCAGAAATGTATATTCCCAGACAGACCTCACAACCTGCAAGCTTGCAGCAGGTTGTGGCAACTACCAAGCAATAAACTACTGCATTCAATTGTTTTCTGCTATACAGAGTCCTCCCGAGTCCTCTCGTAAAATAATGTTAATTTGGGATTTTGCTTTTGCTTTTTCTGACTAAATTCTTTGAATTAAGTGGAAGTCACTAAGTCTTTGTTTCACCTGACAGTTTAGGTACAAATATGTATCCGACTGCATACAGATCTGTATTTGCTGTATGCACCTATATGTGTTTTTGTCTAAAAGTCAATGTAATTAATTAATTCTAATGAATTTTAATTAATTGCTTAATTAATTTAATTTGCCCCTTTGAGCCTTCCTTGCTCTTCTTCCTTCCCTTCTCAAATATCTTTTGTTTCATTTACAAGCTTTTGTTGTTGTTGTTGTAGTAATCTGTTAGCTCTTTGGGCACAGGCTGTCTTCTTAGTAAGTACTCTTAGTAAGTACACTGATCTGTATTTGAGGCAATTGGGTATTTATGTGATGCAAATAATTTTAGACATACTCCTCTCTATGTATATGATCAGAGACAAAGTGTACTTTATGGAGGACAGTAGTGTTTTAAAATCTAATTCTGATAATGAGGAAATGAGCCATGACACTCTAGAGGTGAAGCCTGAAGTGAATTATGAAGGTCATTCTCTTAGATGGGGGAATTAATTACATTTTAGCCTGGTTCCCTGTTACTTAGACCCTTTATATTGTACACTACCAAGTAATTTTGACTAAATATCAATTTATGAAAAATTATCTGAGCAAGAGAGAGCAGTTACAGGGACAGATTTTGAAACTAGGCAGTGTTTTATTAAAACACTAATCATATCAGAAAACCATAACCTTTCATGTTATCTTTTTGAAAGGATGCCTGCTGTGGGATTTTAATGCTCATTCGATTTGAATGTTGGTATGCCTTTAGCTTCTGTGATTACCGGCCCTTCTGAAACTTTGTTTTCTCCTTAAAATCCAGTATTTTGCAATTCTTCATTGTGTAGTCTGAAAGAGTATTGAGGTGAGCCAAGCCACTCTGAAGGATGCAGCCGTTAAGCGGAGCACTCACAGGGGGACATGCAACAGGTAGTGTTGATGGTCGTCAGAAAACATTTACTCTGAGCCTGGAATAGACATGGGAGCCTTGCAGAGCCTCTCATGTGCTGCTGACACACAAGAGGGAGTTTGCGTTTGGGATCTTTATGTAAGGGTATAAAGCACTAACACATGGGACTTAACCTCATGTGGAAATTAAGCACCTGCTTAAAGGCTTTCCTGAGCAGGAATATACTTAAGCAATCCCAAATCAGTGACTTAATTTTCTTTGGCAGCTGGTATTCATTATTTTGTTTACTTTAAGGGTGTATTTTCTCCAGAAACTTGTAGATCTTAGCAGCGTTTTCGCATCCTGCACCTCTGGTTGCCTGAATGACTATGCCAGGTGGCTGTAGCTCCTCTGCTATTGCTGGAAGCAGAAAATGTGGCTGCAGGTCATGGCCATGCCCTGTGATATCTGGAAAAAAGTTTGAACTCAAAACAAATCTTCCAGAGTGCCAGGCTACAAAACACAGTTAAATAAGTAAAAGCCTACAGAGGTTTTGCTTCTGACACTATGTTTTATGACAAGAGGGTTATGATGTACTGGGCTTGGTCATCACAAAGTACCAGAGAGCTGTACTCGGAAATTGCAGTTTCATGTTACAGGTAAACAATTTATGTTTGTCCCATCCCTTCATGACCTGGTGCAGGAAAGGAAGCCAGCAAGAAGCTACTTTCTTTTTAAAAAATGTTATGTTATGTCTCTTTAGTACCAAGTTGTGGCTTGGTGGCAAGCCTTGTGATAGCCAGCCCTTGCAAAGGGCAGAGGAAGGGAGCGTGATCCCCCCCTTCCAGGTGCAGCCAGGTGTTCGACCAGCTTTGCTGTGCTGTTGGGCGCCAGAAGCTGAAAGCAAACAGTCGTTAATTGGTCAAATACAGAAGCAGCCAGCTGCCCTAAGAGAAGAGACCTTTGCATTTCTGAGATGCTGTTTCAGTGAAAAGGGGTGCCAGAACTTTGTTTCCTGATCAGAGAAGAGGAATGTTTGGAGAAGATGAAATCCATTCAGACTACCAGAAGGAGTTTTAAAAAAAAAAAAAAAATTACCTAGGTTATAACAGCTAACACGCCCTCTAATGGGTGCAATCTGAAGTGTGAGGTGATGCAAAGAGACGGACTTGTCAAGACACTTGTAAAAAGGCTCGGTAGTTCTACTTGAAAAATAGGAAATTTTAGTTTCTTCTTGAAGTCTTTGCTAATCCTAATTCGCTGATAGAAGAAAGGAAAACGGAGTAAATGGATATAGATGAAGGAAGAAGACAACCTCCACTTGGTTTTCTTACCTTTCCAATACTTTCTATCTTTTTTATATATTTTTCATGTCATTTTAATTTGGCACTGATGGATCAAATGCTGAGCCAAAATCATACTCTTCTGTGTGCTTGGCTCATTGAGTTCCACACATCATGGGGTAGAAATTATTTCCTCTGATGAGAGGGGAAGAGAGTCTAGAGATACCTGTGCAGCACAGGAGCAAGTAGTACCTTGCCTAACTTGGTTGTGTTAGACAAACACAGTGACCTTGATTTAGAATAGTAGTAGTAACTGAGTGTAAAACAAACCTCTGAAAACACTAACTTAAGAAAACATTTTTAAGTAATTTCTTTGCTGTGTTAGTTCACCTATGGCATTAAAAGATGTACGGTTCTACCTTATCTGTATCTTGAAAAAAAAATATAACTATTCAGAAAAGCATTTTTCTGTATTCCAGGAAGCAAAACTTTTCTTTGTAGTCTTTGCTATTTACTAGCAAACAACTTCCTTCCTAATAGGCAAATTGTATCTTTCAATGCCAGATAACAGCATTATATTGATAGTTCACAGGAATTCTGTAGTTGGAACATTTTTTTTTTAATTGACTTTCATTATTTGGAGGATTAACCTTTTAAAAGAAGGTCGGCATCCAGGGAAGCCCCGTGCACAGTTGTTGCTTGGCCCTATGAGTCACACTCAAGTCACAAATTTTTAAGCATAAAACATACTTCTTTTTCAATATTTGTCAACTTCTTTTTTGGAGAGCCTTGGAGAAAATCAACATTTTGTTGTTTATATTACAATACACCATGAAGAATTTCTGTAACACTGTTTTGTTTCTTTCTCTCTGCATAGGATCCCTTGACCCTCATCAATTCATGCCTGAAAATACATTATTAAAATTTATTGTGAAGGGTTTTTTTGTGTCAGAAGGGAGGATAAGCAGTCATAATTAATGTAAAGTGCTACTTAAATCTTCCACCAGCTGAGCCTTTAGGTCAATAAGACTTGCTTGAGGTAGCTTCTGATTCTTTGCTGACAAAATGCCATCAAAAATAATTTGGCAGATTGCGATGTGTTACGTAGCATCAAAATTCTTTAAGAATTGGTTTCCACATATAAAAAGCAGTTGTGGATGTACAAATGGGGCTGGGTATGGCTAGTCTTTGTTCCTCCTTCTTTCAATAGACTTAGCAAGAGAGGCGATGTGTTTAAGATACTTGTTTTTAGCAAGTGCTGAAATCTTAAGACTCCTTGGAATTTGAGCAGAACTAGTTCCAAAGCTCAAATCACTTTTTAAAAATGAAATGTACCTTAAATGTATTTGATCAAGATCATATCTTGGGAATTTCAAACTCTGCGTTTTGTGTCAAGTCCCTAAACTACGTTGATACATGTAATAGCTTTGCCAGTTCACATACATTTCTCCTCTCTCTTTGGGTGATTTTCTGCTCTTCAGACATTCATTTCACATGCAATCTAACTTTATGGGAAAGTTGGAAGCTGCTATGAATCAGCAGATGCTGTTTTCTTACCTAAAACTGAAGAAGTAATTTATTTTACAACATTAAAAAAAAAAAAGTGAGTTTAAAACTGTGGATAAGTGATTTTTACATTTGATTTGATAATGAAAAGCAGAATTTTGAGTAGTTTTTCTTTATGTGAATGCTTCTTGTATTGCTAAACTATAGTATCCTCCTCCACAAACAAATTCTAGAGAACTGCTTGAGCTTTTCTTTAAGGGATGACCATAACATATCCACTCCTCTCCCCTTGCCCAATTTATTCCTGTTGGTTATTTTGGGCTGGTCATCGGTTATTTCTGACAGTGCTTGTTTTTATCTGACCGATTTTTATGACATGAATATACAAGAATCTAGAACAAAAATACTCAGCTTTAGCTGGCATTACAAAAGAATAAAAATTCCAGGCTCAAAATTATCTCTGAAAATCAGTGTGGTTACTCATGCTTGGAAGCACCAGGCTCAGCAAATCTTTCTGATAACTTCAGTGAGATCAGTTGTACAATAGCAAGTTGGAAAATATTACATGTAAAAAAAAATCCATGGACTCAACAATGTATCTGTTGTAGTGATTTTATTCAAAGGTAAGTCTGAAAATAATAGAAGCAAAATGGAATCAACATAAGTTATCAGCTTAGTGCAGTATTCTGTGTGTTTTGCAAGGTTTCCTTGCTGCATGAGATCTTGGTGGGTGCCACTCTTCAGTAGAATTTATTTCGGAGTTCAGCTCAGATTCTTCACAATGCAAAGGGGTGTTCAATCTTAGTAAAAGTAGCTGAAATACAGGAAATTTAAGAAAGGTCTGTCAAAAAGCAACAGAAGCAATGTAGCAAATGAGACAGACTGCCATCATATTTTTTCAGAGAAGATTTCTTTCTTACAAATTGATAAGCTGAACTGTGCCACTGATGTGTAGGAAAAGAGTGAGGGATGGTACAAAGTGAAAAATGTGAAAGTAACATTTAAAGATTAGTTGGTGCCTTTCCAAACATGCTTAATATCATGCATGTTAGAATGCAGTGGTGTTAATGCTAGAGATTTTGATAAACTATCCAAAGAGCAAATGCAAAAAGTTCATGGTGGCTTTTTAAATGCTTTCTAGAAGATGTAGAAGCAAAGTAAACAAAAATGTAGGCGTTTATTGACTGTAGCACAATCAAAATGGCTTGAAGTCTTCCTTCCCTGCAACCTCCTCAGATTTTGAGCATTACTGGTGATATGGAGCCACTTGGGAAGCAGTGCAGGATTCATTGTAAGGCTCGTATTACTTATATAAGAGGACTTGTACGTTTTTGAGAAACAAACATCCCAGCTGGAAGCAAGAAATTTTGAATGCAGTTTTTGGTGAGATCTCTGCATCATAGGAGATCTCTACTTGCTACTCGGCTGCAGGATTACAGAGTGAATGAAGGTTCTCTTATCTAGGAAATTATCACTTTCTCCAGCTTTTCAAATTGCTCTGTTTCTTGAGGTGAATTAGGCTGGCCATTTTGATTTCAAAAGATAAGTGTAAGTCTTTACACTTTACTATTCAGACGCTGCAGAGTTGGAGAGCTTTAGAAGTATTAGGGTGTCTGCGTGTGGCTACTGAAGGGGGTAACAGATTTTTAAGTCAGAAGAGTTTAGTACTAAATAGTTCTCTCTCTTCTGTAGAGAGCTGTATTCTATAAAGACTAAGGAAAAGCTGGAGAAACACTCGAGTACAAAAAAATCTGTTATATTTCTTTCTGTTTCTTTGTGGAACCTGAAGAAGAAAGGATTGCAGCCTCTGAGGGCCTCAGTTGTGATGCACAGAACTTACACAAAATTAACAAAAAATATTTTAACTGTAAATATTTATCAAACGAGTAAATTATATCATTCCAAGGTCTAAAATGCATTTGTGTATCTAGTTCTTTTGTAATGGGAAATGAAAGAAACCTTTAGAAAAATATGAAATGCACCTACTTGTCATGAGTTGAAAAATTTAAGTCTAGCATGGCTGACTAATCCAGGATTCCCCCCCCCCCCCAATTTCTACTGAGGACTCTCAAATTCTGTTAATAGAGTTGAAAAGCTGTCTCCCATGGGTTGGGTTATATCTTTTTAATTGGTGTATAGATCACAGAAAGAGATATGAAGGGTTTAAGCCTAATTCTTTAGCTCTCACTTTCAAAATAGGAATTGAGTAGAAACTCATGCCTGTAACCTCTGTTGGACTCTGTAGAAAGCCTGAACAGTGACATTGCGAGAAAGGAATGGGATTGCATTTTTCAGCTAATATAAGGAATTTGAGGTTATTTCTTCAAATCAGTCATCTGTATAAATTCTTGGTATTTATACCTAGCAATGCATTAATGAAAGTACTGCAATCAGAAAAAAATCCAAAAGATTAGTTTTGGGTAGAGATGTGTGTGGGTATGTATGGGGTATTGACTTGTGATAAAATTCTTATAGTTACCGAGGCTACGAGAACATACATGATGTCACCTTAAAATGCATCAATAATCTTTTCCGTTAACCGATCATCATAGCAGCAACTTCAGCATTTGAAATAGACGTTTCCTAAAGCTTTACCTGGCATAAAAATTACTTGGCAAAAGTATCTTCATGCAGAGTCATTACATCTGGCAGCTGGAATATATATCTAGATAGAATAGATTGCAGTTTTGGAAATGTCAGACTTTTGGAAAAGTAAAATGTGATTCCCAGGTTATATGTTACACTTGGATGAAAGTGAACTTGAAATGTTTACCTGCTTTTGGTAGCTTGTCTGTCAACTCTCCTGGAGCTCACTCAAAGTCTGCAATCTGATGATTATTTCTTTAAATTGTTTCTTTATCTCCAGATTCATATAAGTTAAATTTAATAATAAGATTTCCTATCTTGACTGTCGCTATAGAATTACATAGAGCATAAGTATGTAAGGGTAAACTTAAATAGTCTGTTTCATGAGGTTTACCTTTGCTGTTTCCAGGCTGCCTCTTGAAACAGTTGAACAAAGTTTTGTCTTTCTGTGTACTGTGTCTGGACTTCACTAAATTTGGAAGGAGCGCATGCTCCTTGGCTGGGTTCCCTATGGCAGACCTCCTCATTACAGATCTGCAGGGCTGTGGTCATATGGGCTAGTAACAAGAAATCTACAGTGGGCCAAAGTAGGGTGAAGGTTTCTTTGTACCCAGAGAAATTTATTTGTGTTAAGCTAGGATATGAATTGAAAGGGGAGTAACTATTTCTGATCGAATCTTTTTGTGGTCTCTTCTAGCCTGCAGAGACTATTGGCTGTGAATCTCCACGAAGATATTTACTTAAGAATAGCTATTTTGGAACACATTTCCATGCAGGTAGAATCTAAGGTATTCAAATTTCAGAGTACCTGAGACAAAGATTCAGCATAATGTGCAGGGGAAAAAAAAAACAAACAAAAAAATCCCTTACCGTTTAGGACAGTTTGCCTTGGTTTTCTTGTTGCTTAATATTCTCATGTGTGAACAACTTACCTGGTTTGGAGAAGATGGAAGAAGAGGGTCAGGAGGGAGCAGAATAAAACTTCTTAGTGCTCCTGGAGGTAGAATTTTCCTATCATTTGGTTTAGTGTTTTACTTGGCGCTCTGCCTACACAACATGAGGTTTTGGATAGCATTTAGTTTTCTGCAGAATAAGTAACTTATGTAAGACTTCATTACAGACAAACTGTCTTGTGATCTTCCTAGGAGCTGCTCTAGGGACACTTGTCATTTCATGCAGTTTTGCCTCTCCAGGTAAATAGCAGTTTATACAAAGCATAATTTTTGAATTTTCTAAAATATATTATAAAATATTTATTTTCCCATGAGTGTACCTGCACTGTATCTCAGCCTTATACAGTTATCAGACTGATTGGTACCAATTATAACCTGTCCTTTAATTCTTTATCATCTCTATAATTTTTCGTTATTCTGTTTGTGATGGTGGATACCACAGTGAGAGGCCTATAGTTATTGGGTCACCCTCCTTCAGTATTGCAATAGTAACATTTTTAGTGTTGCAGAAAATCTCCACTATTTCAAAGTTTTATTTTAAAATTTAGTACTGGCATATTAGCAATTATTTCCTCAGCTAACTTTTAGGATTCTTGGATTATAGACGTTTAGCTTTACTGATTTGAAAGCATTTCTCCTGGATGAATGAGATTGTTTCCAGAAAATGATGTAAACAGGTACTGCAAATGCATCCTCTTATGAGTGGTAGTGCTGTTTTCCCCCACTGTCTCTCTGCAGCAGCCCACAGGCTTCCTGTCTGATTACAGCATCAGTATTTGGGCTGTTCTGAAGGGCTGTCCGCATTGTGTGATGATGATCCATCAGAAAAAGAAAGGCTGTGATAATGCAATGCAGATGTCCAAGTAGAAGAGAGAAATGTTCCTCAGACTGAGCTAATACCACTTGCCATTCGCAAGTTTTGGAGGCTCACAAGAGTGTCATTTAGCATAATGTGTGTTGTTGGAGGCTGAGAAATCCAGGGCTGGGGCAGAGGAGATGTTTCAGAGGATGATAATTGCTATCACTTGAAAGGCACCATACCTGAGCAGCAAGAATTTGACATCCCTGAGCATCATGAGTCTGTTCCATTCCCTTCACCCACTTTCTGTGGCATCACGTTCTGGTTGTTTTCAATAGCTGTACAAACAAATTAAATCCGTTTATTCCAACTAAAACTCTGAATACAGGAAAGACAAGGCCAAGTTTATTGCCTGATTCACTTTTTGCTCCTTGCTTTGCATTATTGTAAGAGGGCACGAGAGCTTCATGTTTTATTCAGTTAATATAATGTATATTTAATTTGCATTTTTAATGTTTTTGAAGGTGAAGGATAACAACTTCAGCATCACTGAACATGGTAATTTAATTGGTTGTAGGGCAATCCTAGGATTCTCAGAAATGGCTTCATTGGGAAATCTTGCACAACCTTAAACAAGCGTACCAGTCAAAATCTCACTTGTATGAAACTATCACCCTCACCCCACAAAGTAGCAGGGAGTTACAACTGTGCAGCTGTCTCAGTGTTGCCTGTTAATTTCAAATGTTTGCAGGAGGAGAAACAAAATCTAAAGGGATGAATAGAGGCTACCAAGGCATGCTAAACGCTGCTGAATGCTTCCTTTAATTTCTCTGTCACTGGAAGTGGTTGCAGTTATCATTTTGCGTATTACTTGTGTACCTAAGAAATGGAGGAACAAAAAAATGGCCCATATTAAAAGGGAGTATATAAAGTTTGTGATAGTGAAATTTATGTCTCCTAATCCAGTGTCTGCCTGCAGGATCAGGGCTTCTAAGACAGCACTTTTTACCTGCGTGGATTGCATGTTATGAAATATACCACAAATAAGATGAGACAAATACACCCCAGGACGTCTGATGGCTAGTGTATGCCATTTGCTACGTTGCTCCTGACATAGAGATGGCGACAATTCTATCAAGCAAAAGGATCTGCATTCTCCAAATTAGACGCTGAGGTGATGATATTTTCAACCAGCTAATAAATGTTCTGAAGTGCGAACTCAGAGAAATCTCTTTAATCAAATTAAAGTAATTAAAGTTGGTCCAAAGAGGCTGTTTATCTATAGTGTGTAATTGTACCACTCACGTTTTATCAAGCTGTGATTACCAAAATAGAGATCACTTAAAAAAGAAATTAGGTACTGTTTTTACAGTGTTTCTTCAATATGGCTGAGTGCCCGCTTTTTTGTACTACTTATAAGATTGGTGGTAGATTTGCTTAAGAAGATGTATGTCAGCAAAGCTGGTGTCCTAGTACTAAACTACATACGTATCAGAGGCACCATATATGCTTTCCTCTTCCAAGCCTGCTGCTACATCTTCATTCCAATATATAGTTCTAGACTAGCACATAATACACATCTTTTACTGTTTTCTTCTTTTCTCTAAAGCTTTGATTCTTTTGAAGGTTCCTGAAATGCAAGATTTTTTTAGTGTGAAGTTGATAGTTACAACATGGATATGAAAATAGCCACAGTGTCTAAAACAAGATTTTTGACCGGAAGTGGGTGAATCTTCCCAAGATTCCTCTCCTGCCTGTTCCTACAGTGATACATCTTCTTTTGTCCTTCTGGTGTATTTTTTACCATTTGGAAGCCAGAATTACAAATATATTCATTATTACTCATCTGAAGTTGATGAAGATGTTCTGTACAATGTGCAGGACGTTGGCATTTTGTTCATTAACTTTCTCTTCATTAGGCAGATTTTTAGGCTGCTTAACTCCATAATGTATACATGCATAATGTATGCATGTATTTGACATAAGAATCACCAAAAAAAAGGTGGGTATGTTGTGACTCACTGGATCAAATATCCTTGCACCTCCTACCACCCCCTTGTAGGCCAAAATATACACATAGAATGGGTCAGGGGATGACTTCATTGAAAACACTGATTTAAAATTACGTCACAATAATTTCAGCAGCATCAAGCCATAGCGTTTAGAAGTTTAATCCTGTATGAATTATTGTTTAGATAAAGGTTATTAATTACCAGCTGCCATTCAGTTAATGGCAACATGCCAAGAAAGCACTCAGAGGCCTCCCTGTTCACTCATCTATCCATTGTAGTGAGTTGGAGTCAATTCGAGTATTTGGCTTTAGAGCAGAAAACTTCAAAGAAATTTGTCTGCCAGGCTTTTAAATTCTTCCAATTATTCTTTCTATTAAGAAAATGCAGATCTGCAGCATCATTTTTAATGTCCAGATTTAGGTAGAGAGGGAGGAGGGAAAATTGATTGGGAATTGTATTAGTACTGTTGTGTCATCCCATCTACTAGCAATTGTTAAAATTATTATTGCAAGTACATTAGTAATAAACTCCAGTGAAAGCTGTCTCCAGTTGTGGCTGTTTTCCTAAGTCATTGCTCTCTTTTGAAAGTTACTTAATTTTTATTGCCTATTCAGTTATAATTGCTTCTACCCATCACTCTTTCCTTTTGTTTCCCCCAAGAATATTTGTCTTTGCAAGACATTACCACACAGTGTAATATATTTTTATCTGGTAACAGGTTACCAAGGCCCATTGTATTATTACAGCACATACAGTGCAAAAACCTATTCAAAAATATGAAGAGAAAATCAAGGGAGAGCAAATTTATTTTCATTACACTTATGCTATTTGACACTTGTAATTTTTTATGTGATGAACTAGTGCTTTCAGATGAAGAGCAGTCAGAGAGTGTGTAATTCATTTGTGTATATTGCAGTGCAGAGTTGTGAAGGAAAAGTAGGACACTTCAGTAACTACGTAACTCCGTAGTTAGGACACTTCAGTAACTACTTAAGTAACTCCGCAATACAAGTGATAACTTCCTCCAGCCAACTCCTGCATAGCACTGGGAGCCCTGGGAAGAGCATCCACTGGCTAAATGAGCACATAATCCCCAAAGAAGCAATGGTGGGAATTTGTCTCCAGGGCTGACAGACATAGTGCTGCTTTAAATGTGCCTTTCTTTTATTTTTAATTTAACTGTACAGCAAGAGGCCTGAAGGGCACCGTGCAGAGATGGTTAAACACTTGTGCAAAGGGGTTTCTGTATTTATAGTGAAAGAATAATTCTGGGTCTGAAGCATTGGTTTAAAAAATGGCATTAGTGAATGTCACAGTCATGTTTAAAGCAAGCAGCAGAGTCCTACATGGTATTTTGGCAAAAGGCAGCCAGTGTTAGGCTCTTTCATTTGTGATATAGGTTTTTTCCCCTGAGATTACCCTGCTCAGTTATAACCAAAGAGCTCTCTGGTAAATTGTGTAGGTACAAATACAGTTTTACAGGAGATGTCATCATTTAGAAACATTTTTACAAGAAAATGTTGTAAGGCCTCAAGCAGAAGCTCTTAAAGCAAGAAGCTTTAACATTATGTATTATTAAAAAACTATAACATGTAGAGAGAGCCATGTAAAGAATGGTTACTGAGAATTGTCCTTGAAGCTGTCCAGATAATCTTGGCACGAAATAATTTCTTGTCTTTTTGTTGCATATTTTATTTCTGTGTTTCTGTTTAAGATATGAGAGTGTATTTTATACACCACAATGTATATAAATAAAATGCGAGACTGCAGCAAACAGGAGGCTTAGTGACCTTTTGTAATGCTTGGTATGTGTATTAAGACATTACTTATCTATCTGTCATACATCAGTAGTGCTTTAAACCATTTTTCCAGCTAAGATTTTTACTTTGACTATGTAATAGGCCAAATCAGCAAATGAGAAAGCATGATGGGATAAGGAGGAGAGGAACTGGCGTGTGGCTTGCTGGCTTTGATGCAGAGTGTGTGACAACGGGTTGACTCCAAGAGGAGGTAGACTGACTGACTGTAGTCTTTTCTTCCTGTGGTGGTAGGTTTTACCCCACTGATGCTTGCAGATCGTAACAGCGCGATTCAGCAGGCTGGGGTTTCATACCTGGAAAGTTACAGAAGTGCCCAACACTGTTACTCGCCGAGGTACCTTTGAAACTAATTTGTGCCAGTTCAACACAGAGTAAGAGGAATTTATTTATTTCCATAAGGAATTGTGGGGCAAGAGATGAGAACTTCTCATCCGAGGAATAGTTCTGCCTGTGCTTTCACTGTAGATCCACATACCAAGTAAGCCCCACACCCCTGGGAAAGAACCAAACCCAAAGCTTGAGATGTATAACAACTTTCTGTGAATGACTGATGTTCAGGATATCATTAAATGTAACCGCAGGCAACTTTCTGTTATCTCACTCTTCCAGTGCAACAGTTTTAGACTAGAGAATATATTTTACGACACCTTCTCGCCTCATGATACTCCTACACTGAAGGAGCTGCTGTTTCCTTTCATCTCATCACTTCATTCATTGCTCTGTGTGGTTGTAGGAAGACTTTACATTCAGCTTGGTACACATATACCTGGCAGCACAGGGCAAGCATCTGAGGATACAAAGAGCTGCTGGAAACTGAAAAGGCCCCTAATATTCTCCCTATAGGGAGAAAGAAGGGGAGAAAAGAGCTATGACGTACGCGTTTTTGCAGACAAGTGGAAGGAATGGGAGAAGAGGTACTGGCAATCAAATGTCTTGATTCCAGCAATGGAAGGAAGAGGAGATATAAAATGGTGACTGATGAGAAACTGTTAACAATACTTATTGTATTTCCACTTTCAAAATCTACAAGTAATGTCTTTCTTCCCTCCAGTAAGGTACAAATGTCCAATATCCTGACATAGGTACATGCCATGCTGCTGAAATTGGCATTACTGGGAAGGAGGTAATTTTTTCATGCCATCAAACCAATATGGTGCTAAATCAAGAACTCCTTCCAAAGCATTGTAGAGGTAGATGCCTCAGCTCTACAGGCATCTCAGTAGCAGATGTGCATGCAGGAGAAGTGCTGGGCAATACCTGTATTTGCTGCACATGGCTTCCTGTGCTTGCTTCCCAAGCTTCTCTTTGTGGATGTTGAGCAGAGCTTTCAGTGCCAAGTCCCCACGAGCTGCTGTCTTGCTCCATGTCTTTTTCCTCCGAACTCTGGTGGTTCTTGCCTGCTCTGGACTTTCCATGTTTGTTGACTCAGTTAACTCTATTTGTCCACCTTTTCTGTCTACCTATCACTCTCTCTCTGGAATTAAAGAGCAAAAGCCAAATTTGTTGAAGGGATAAACTGAGATAATCTTGTCGAACTCCATATGTGATTAGCTAGAATAAGAATTATGCCTCCTGAAGTCTGTAAAGCATTACTGTATATTATCAAATAGTGTCTTTCTTTTCATCCACAGGTGGATGGATATTGAGTTAGACAAACTGGTCCCTGAACAGTAATTTTTTTTGTACCATATGAGGTTTAGGTTGTATTTGAGATCCTATTTGAGGAGACAAGCTATGCAGAGAGAAGCAGATCATGTGGGCTTTACTGATGTGTAAAAACTGGTTTCTTCCTTTTCTGCTTTTGCAGTATGATAGTCAGAGGGGAATTTGTTAATGGTTCCAGGAGAATGATATTGCTGGGTTAGTAATAGGGATGTGAAGTAGAAAATATTTTTTGCCTGACCAAATGGCCAACTTTCATGCTTGGTCGTCCTGTTCCACTAATACCTATTGGGGAATTCAACAAATATTTTATTAGGAGGATCATAAAATTCTACTTAGCCAGCCTATCTGGCCTACCCCATCAAACTTGTTTGATGTGATGTTAATGTGCATGTGCTTATTCTCATTGTCTGGTTTGTTGTTAAGATGATCATCCTCTTCTCTCATAATCATTATAAGTGGAAACAATGAGTCTTTGCATCTGCACTGATAAGTTTTCATGGTCATTTTATAAGTCTAATTTAAGCAACTGTCTATTTGGGAGTGTAGGGATTTCTTAATTAAACACAGTTAGGCTTGAGCTTATGTTTTTTATTTCTTGTCAGAGACAGCATCAAGCACTGTTGCAGGCATGTAGAACAATTGAGGCTTAATTGCAGAATGAGATAAGCAAGCATAAAATCCAATTTCTATTATTATTGATCTCCCATCTATTTCAATGAGATAATTTATGCCTACGTACAGATGAGTAGGTCAATTGGAGAGCAATTTATACCTTCTTCTGAGGCATCAGATCTTGCTGGAGGAGCTGACAGACTGCAGACATCAACCATTCCACCCTTCAGCATGGTAATAAGAAAACCTTCGTTAATGGACTTACTGGATTTGTTCTTTATTGGGTATTGCCGTCAGTCTGGAAGCATGAATACAGATAATGCATGATGCCAGACTTCATTTAAGCAAGCTAACAGTGGTACTTAAAATAGAGTGTGAAGACTTATTCATTCCCAGTTTGGTGTGTGACTTGAAATCCCTTTGTGAAATATGTCTATTTTGTATACGTAAATTTTTTTTTTGTTAGTTTGTCTATTGAAGAGTGGCTGTGTTTCTAAAATGTAATGAGCTCTCACACAGCACTGCTTAAATAACATTCTGGCAGTGTTATATTTGGAGCAGAAAAACCTAGGGCACAGTGCTGTGATGGGTATGGATTTCACAGTTACAGGGATTCTGAAGGCAGGAGCTTTCATTTTTATTCCGTTCTTATACTTGGCAGCTTTTAGCGTTATGCCTATTAACTTTTATAGATGTCATACATTTTTATGTTAATGGTGCAGCTTTGAGTATAGTGAGAAGCTCAACTTCTGCTCATCAAACTAGTGTACAAGCAAAATTATGACACTTCTTCAAAATGGTTAAAAAGCTGCTTTTATTGTTTAATGTCAATTTATAGATAGTGTGTTTTTATGGTAAAAAGGGATTTTTTTTTTGAGTGTATCAGGACTAGCAGAACTTCACACCTGTTTAGTAGAAGGATTTATACTTAACTTTATTTTTGTAGGTGTTGGCACTGGCAATTTCAATTTTGCTGAGGCTCGTGCCAGATTTCACTGTGAGGTAGTGGAAAAGCACCTCTGTTTCTGTGGAGCTTCTTTTCATCACTGGATAATGAGTGTTATGGCAGTTGTGTGTGCCTTTGCAAAGTCCCACACCCAAAGAGTATACAGCCTTGTTTTCTTTCCTTCATTATAGCTAGAGGCAAGTTTCTGATTTCATACAAAATCTTGTGTGATTCTTGCAAGGGAAACACCATTTGTAATGTAGGCTGATGAAATAATTGAGAAGCCAGTCTGTATTAGAAATCTTCCAATAGCATGAAGTAGCCAGTGAACCATGCGGAGAAAGAAAAATTAATCCACCTCTGTTCTGCTGGGAGAGCTCCTGGCACAAAAGAAAATACACTGGCAGAAGGCTGCTTCTGTAAGTCATCTGTCCTTTTGCATGTGGCTACTTTGGCAGATGTTTCTTCCACTGACCTATACTGTTTCCTCACTTAGCAGCTCGCGCTCTCCCATTGTTCTGGTACAGAAAGGCTAGACACCGTGCTTTGGTTTTGAGTAAGCTTAGGGTGTGTTGGATTTTTTTTTTTTTTTCCCAGAGAGAGAAAGGAGACAGGTGTAAACTTTGATTATGATTTCTTGACCTACGTGAAAAGATGCTAAGAAGAAACAGTGTTTGCTTCCTTCTCTTCTTTTGTTTCATAAGTTCCATATCCAGCCTCATTGCTAGGAAAATGTCCTTATTTACAAACAGATGTCCATCAGATTCAGGAAAGTACAGAGTGGAATGCAGTGCACTGCAAAATTTGGCTGTAAAAGTATTGTAGTAGTGTTTTGCTTTCAGTTTAGTGTTTTGCAAATACAAAGTTACACACACACTCAAAGTCAGTGTTCGTTATGGACTACTTTCTGTTTTACCTTGCCTATTTAACTTCAGATAGAGGCAAAACAGAGAGGATGTAGTCCACCTCTATTCCTTGTGTGACCTTGGTCAAATCGCTTCAACGCAATTTCCTTGAGATAGAGAAAGTAAAATGGTGTCTGTAGAAATAGTTCCTTAAGTTTTACAAACTGTTGGTAATTGCTGAATATGATGATGTTAATATTCAGAAGCTTCTTGTCCTCTTGAGTTATACAGTGATCTAATCTATCAATAGACCTTAGCCCAATCACCATTTTTTTTAATGTGTGTATGTGAATCTGGACTTACTATAAATTAAAATCATTAGAAAATTCACTGTTCTTTCCAATATTGGCTTCTCATTCAATCACATGCTGTTCCTTTCTTGGAAGTATGGTGTAAGATTATTTTTTTTTTAAAAAGTATTTTCCTCTTTTCCCACAAACCAGTGCAACAGTTGCTATTTCTCCATGGTCCTTTTCATCAGCTTGGGTATTTTTTGATTTACAAATCATAATTTACTGTCGTTCCATATGGACCTTTCATACCAATGTGGGAATTTTTTCATTACACAAATTCTAACCAAATATATGATAAATAGCAGCATTGTCTGTGTCCCAGCTAGAGATGGCCCTGTTCCAAGACAAGAGATTTTGTTCATTTGAGCAGTATGCAAGTTTGGAAGTTCAGATTTGTATAGCTGAGCTATATAACCCAAACCCCAACCAAAAATCTTATAAATGCCACTTAATGTACTCAATGTTTGCTCTGTGATTGAAGAGAATTATGATGTATGTGGCTTATTTAGCCATTTATACTCTTAACTTTACCATATGTATGGCTGAGGTT